>NC_140471.1:26105624-26668124 GCF_051167445.1 Perissodus microlepis | reverse complement strand
CTGACAAAAGAATCCAGAAATCATATTTCCTCATACTCCGCTTAACTTCACAATTCCTCATTGATATAGTTCTTTTAAAGGAAAGTACAATGAAATCATGCACAATCACAAAATGTTAAGGAGAGTAGTTGTTGGAAATGGACTCTTCATCTTCCAACCGCCTCATTACACAGTAATTCTGCACAATGTGAAATTTACAAGCTTAAGACTTGGCCAATATTTGAATGGGAAGACATCTACATGTAGTTGCTGTTCCTGTTCATTAAAAAAAAGAAGAAAGAAATTGAAGAAGCAGCAACTTCAGGAAATATCCGGCAGATGGTAGCGTATGCAGTTGTTTAGGGTAGTTTGCACCTTTTGGTGTTGATTGTCACACTTTTTTGTGACCATATGCTGAACATTAGCACGAAACCTGAGAGTTTTTTTTCTTCTTCAGCTTAGCCAGACATCACTTGCATTTCCGCTTGGCTGCAGAAATACGGTGTTAGGCTCTACTGTTGGTGTCACTGTGATTTATTCTCAACAACTCATTCTATACTTGAGACAAAATTAACCTCATCATACCACACAGCTTTCTTTTAATGTCCAGTAAAAGCACTCCAGCTTAATGAATGCAAATATTGTCCTCTAGATAATTAAGACGAATGTTTACATCTCGATGCTTTTACGTACTCTGAGTCACTGCTGCTGCCTGCCAATGCATGCCTTTATATATACTGCTAAAATATGTATTGTGGTATATAAGTGATGGCTGAAAGAAGTCCCAGTAAAAACAGTGTGCAAACTCTCTGCTGCCATAAGCTTTTATTGCTATGAAGTCATCACAAATCATTGCATGAACACCTTTTATCTGGTTACTGCAGTATCGACAGAGGTTTTAAGGTTTCGTCTTTTCGGTATTTGAGAACTCATATTTAATATCTCACTTAAAACAACATTTGATGGAAAAGTTTTCCTTGAAAAGCTCTTCTTAACAAGATACAGTACCACTTCCTGGAGCAAAGACTGAGCAGACACCATTTGCAACATTCTAGATGCTTAGCGGAAGCAGAAATGTTTGCCAGAAACACGCAAAAGCCGCTTTTTAAAAAGGAAAGAAAAGTGTGGAAGCGCAGTAAGACACCACATTTTGCCACCTGATGGCTGTGAAAGCCGCGCAATATTTAGCTGTTAACCACAGATTCTCAGCTTGAATGAAAACATCACAAGGTTGTTTTTAACAGTACTCATAGCAGCATGTTAACTGTAGAAATGCTGTTAAAGCTCTGCAAACAGAATTCAAACTCAGCAGGCTTCTGGCGTCCTTCTGAAAAGTAATCTATTTAAGTAACAGAAGAAATTAACAGAAATGCAGCAGATCTGTCTGCCTGTCCATTGTCTGCCTGTCCGTCTGTCTCTGTCCCCCCACCCACCTGCTAAAGAAAAGGTTATTTTACATTATTAGAGTCATGCTGTGACCATGAGCTTCGTCAACTATAGTTTAAAACTGTAAAGTTAGAATTTCAGACAGGAGCTTGATGATATCAATATCTGCTACAATAGGAACCTGAACAGCGAGTCAAGCTTTAGGGAAATCACAGTTGAGAAAGAGCCAAGTAAGCAGACTAGCATCAAGTTAACCTAATTGTTATAGTTTAAACTTGAATGACTAACAGCCAAAACTGAGCATATTCTAACCGGGTTAAACACTGAGTGTAGAGATGATATACGTTTGTAATAGCCATTTAAAAAAACACTGATAATCAATTGACCCATTTTTTCAATCCCATTGAAATGTGAGTCAACACGCCTGTGGAGAATATAGTTACATATTGTTTTAGTTGAATGTGTAAAAATACTCTGACACACAATAATTCATTTTCTAGATCCCAGACTTTAGAGCTATATTGGTTCACAAGGTGGTTATTTATGTTTCCACTTTGGGGTTTTACTACTTTCTATTATGGAGAACAAGTGGTCCTGCTATTACAGTTGCCACTGCCTCTACTAACATTGTAGAGCTAACATTTAACTAGGGCTGTAATTATTAAAATATTATTAATGACTGACTAGTTTTTGTGGTGCCAACTAATGAGTGTCACAACTTTTAATTGTCATTTCAAAAAACTGCACGTCTCTGTTTTTAATGCCAGCAGATGATTTCAAATATTTTATAATATCCATATCTACACTTAACTGAGTGTTGCATGCACTGTTAAATAAGGGCAAGTACACAGACAGTATAGCAACTCGTCGTTTTGCTCATACATTTTAAAAAAAGAAAAAAGACATACCTGTTGACAGGAACACTGCTGGAATCTTTTCCAAAGGGGTAATGTAGTGGAAAATAGGATTCAGGTATTGGAACGTCCCGATACACCATGATTTAGAATAAGAGGGACTCTTTGAAAGGTTAATGGCTGCCATTTCTTCACAGTGTTTGTTCATTATTCAAATGCCAAACAGGCAAACTTTAATCAACGCTCGGTGCGGCACAGGCAGGTGACGTCTGAGTATGTTCATTAGATTTCTCATGTATTATTTAAGTAATCAGACCACCGTGTCCTTGCATTCATGTTGTAAGATGTTGTGTTAAACCACAAGCAAGAGAGAAAAGTGAAGATTATCCTGCTTTATCACTGCAGTGATGTTGTATAAGACTAGAGGAGGCTGAGGGCAGTCTCGTTTGTGTTTAAAATATTGAGCAGTTTGATTGACACAATGGGATTTGCGTTAGAGTTTGAGCTATTGCTGAGGATTTGTTTTTGTATAGTTTCTGGAGGGATTACATCAAGGAGAGGGAACCGCATAGAAATATACCACAGTGTAATGTTTTAATAGCTGTCTGTAATAAGCTTCTCCTGAATCATTTAGAAATAATGGATTATCTATTAAATGTTCCATACATATTCATGGATATCTTTTGCTGATTCTAAAAAAGTGATGGAGGAAAGCATCTGCTACTGTAAACGTCTATATTTTGTTTGTCGGCACCAATAAAATTACAAGATTTATTTATGTTCTTTATATATCAAGGCTGCAGTAATTTTATATTAAACAATCTCTGACACTGTCCAAAGAGAGTTATTATACAGTTGCGCACAGCATAAGGCATTTTAGCAACTTTCAGCTAACTGTTTTGGACTTCAGTCCTGGAGTTTTCTGTTGTGGTTCAGCTTCTCTGGATATTTGCCTGATAAACTATTTATGTATATATATATATGTGTATGAGAGAGAGAGAGACAGACAGACACAGAGAGAGACAGACAGACAGAGAGAGACAGAGACGCAACAAATCTGACAAATGCATTTATAGCCATTTTAATAATGATTACTCCCCCACAACCATCACCAATATACGTTGGTCTACCAAAGATCTGGGAAGATTCACCTTGAAATTAAAAGGTGTGCTTGTTAAATAGTGTGATTGTTGCAGCAGTAAGGAGCAGCCTTTATTTGTGCTCAGCAAGCAAATGGAGACAAGTTTGTGTAATCCATGCAAACAAGGCTTCAAATGAAGCTTGTTGTGAAAGACATATTTGGTACAGCACCTTCTTTGCTACTGATTTCACCTGTCAACAGCCAGCGATCACTCACCAACAGGTTGGAAAATACACATTTTTCCCTACTGACTGTTGGCTACAAAATGGTTACCATATCAGTTGTCAGTTTGACTGCACAAAAAATTTGCTGATTAACCCTCTCAAGGCAGGTGTTGCGGATTTGCAACAGTTAAAAACTAACAACCTGATTACCCCACATACATATTTTATGAGTTTTTTTTTACTCAGAAGTACCACTGCAGGACTTGGTTGTACATTAGCAACAAAAAGTTTAATTTGAGCCTGAGAGGGTTAATAACCAAACCGAATTTGTTCAATAAAGTTGTTTTCTGTATCCCTATTAAGAACTGTATTTTTTTGTAATAAAGTTTGTGTGTATATCTGCCATGTTTTAGTTATCAGAGAATTAGTTAAATATTAAATTTCACATTTACATACACTTAAAAAAACATTTTGGCACTGAACAAAAGCAGTGGTTGTCTTTGGTTTTGTAAAGCTAATGCCCTTTTCAGCTTTCAGCAAAAAAATATGTGATTAAAAAAAAAGTTATATTATGTAACAGTAACCTAGCTAACGACGTATTCAGAAAGAATAATAAATCATCTATCGTCCTGATTTCATACATCAATTGAACTTTGCTTATAACTATAATGGATTTGAAGGTGGAAGCATGAAACCTGAAACCTAAAATCTCATTCTCAGTGATGACAAACAAGTGTGACGGGCAAAGCAGGTGCGGCATGATTAGGCCTACATGATGCCTGGAAAAATCTGCACTTGAGAAGTGCTTGTTTCATTCTCCTACAGACTACCTGCCAGATAAAGCACTTCACTCATATTGGGGGCAAAACAAAAGAAGCCAAAAAAAGGGTAAAAATCGAAAAAATAAAGGCTGTTCTCAGTTCTGCAGTAACCAAAAGTAAGCCTAAGGCCAGTAATAGGATGAAGGGATATTGTCCCAGGTAGTGAAATCTCTATGGACATCTCTTTAGATGCACCAAAATTTAATCAACATATTGAATGAGGTGTTATTGCATTCAGGCAGTCACACATTCTACACGCTGGGCTTACACGCTGGGGAGTTAATAAAGCGCAAGGCATTAGCATCAAAATGAAAGTTAAAGGCAAACTCCTACTGAATGTAAATCTTGACCAGAAATGTATCTACTGATGGAATCCATCTTTTGTAATTAAGAATAAATGTGTGGGAAATGTGCGAGGAGGACGGAGAGCTAGAAGTAAAAGACCTGCTCAGAAAGATGAATGCTATTATGGAGTAGGAGTGAGATGGCTGGTCTGGAATAATAACTTCCTCTGCCACATTATGTTAGTGCATTTCTGATAAGATCATTGGAAAATGGCAGCTGTTGGAAATAATGCAATTCATTTCGTGTTGCTGCGGGACACTACAGGGCCCTAAATGAAGCATGTCTTCTATTAGACCCCTAAAGAAACAAACTAATAGCCCTGCAAAGACTTGCCATTTATAATATGACTATAATTCGTATGATTCATTAAGCAGGAACAGAAAACGATAGTATACTCTGATTAGAATAGTCCTCCGGGGAAATTCTTATGTTAATTTATTCTGAAATCTTTCATTGACTAAGCAACTTGTCGAGATATTGTGTAGATTAACTCCCCAGGTCACATTGTAGTGTAGTTTCATATTGTCTCTTCATTAGGTATAAGAGATGAATGTTGTTTACATATGTTTAATACCTCTGTCCATTTTTGTAACCACAAAATTAACTCATTATTTAAACTAAACCTATGCCTTGATAATTGTTCCTGTGGACATTTTTAGACTTTTGTCTCAACAATTCCTTGATGATCTATGGATGCACTAACCCAAAGTACTTGAACAGTACTCCTTGTTGTTACATTTTACACAATAGGTAACCTTTCAGTACTTGTTTTTAACATAGTGTCTCTTGCTTGAGAGGGAAAGCATGGCACTGACATAGATCACAGGACTTCCTTTGGGAAGATAATCAAGATGACAGACAGTTGAAAAGACACACTTTTATTTTACCTTTTGTTTGCTTGTTTTCAATAGCTGTCAATTTTTTCCATAAAATTATTAATTTTGACAATATTCAACTATATTCATGAAGCGCTATGCATTACTGTACAGAATTTCCTGCAGTTTCTCATCAATTTGTTATAGACTTTTAACATTTAGATAGTAAACTTGACCCGTCTGAGTTTCATAGCAATAACAATGCCAGCAGAGGATAGTTCATTTAGTTATACTAACAATATTTTATTACTCATGTACTAATGGACACATGAGGGGCAGCTTCTGGGGTTAAGTATGTTGCCGAAGGACATCTTGACACTGGGGTTGGACAATAAACCTTTCAATGTGCCTACCTCATGAGTAATAGCCTATTTTTTAATGTTACAGTATGAATTGAAGACTTTATTGTGTTCATGAACATGGCAGGATTAGACAGCTGTAAATTTCGAGTAAATCCCATTGTAGTAGTTGAGCTGCGATTTGTATCATTTACTGGAAGAGATGGGAGCTGTAAACTTTGTTCTGTGCATAGTTCTTTTTTCAGTGCTACATTTACTTGATTTCTCATTTGGTTTATTATTCCTAGTTTTCATTATGCCTTATGTATGAAAGTGTGTTTTATGTTTTTATTATTATTATTACATTTTTAGTATTCATAATATAGTCTCAATAGTTTGTTGTTTGTGTTAGGGGTGGGCGATATAAACGATATACGATAGAAACGATATAAATTTGGCCAACGATAGAGATTTTGACCATACCGATCTGTCGCGATTGCGCATGTTGATGACGTCATCACGCGGACGTCATCAACATGTGCTAATGTTATGCTAACATAGCTGTGTCGCTAGCAATCACGTAGCACAACATTATATACCACGTAGTCCAACTTCAGTAACCCTACAAACGTCACTGCTGTTTAGTTTTCTATCTTCATTTATGTTGGAAGTGGTAGCAGAGCTGTACGTTTGAATTGTTTCAAAAATCTCGCAGTCAGAACATGGTATGTCATGTTTAGGTGGAACTAGCGAGCTAACTTCCTGTTAACTTGTAACTCCGTTAAATTTAATAACTTCTGTTTTCATGGATGCCTGGATGTTAAACTTAATTGTTACACCTGGTAAAGCAGCAACGCTGATCATTTTATTAAAGATGAAAGAATTTAGGCCGTTTTTAACTCTCAGTGTTCGTTTGACTTTGGGACCTGAAGCAGACGAAGTTTTGGACCCAGATTACTCCGCGAAGCTCCTCACTGCCGTAATGCTCTGACAATCCATCAAGCAGTGCGGCTTACCAAAGTTGTACTAAAACATTTTTTAACAGATTTCTGCAAGCCCAAATTGTTTCGAGGTCAGTAAGCACAACCAGAATTCATACATAAGGCACACTCTCGATTTTTGAGAAAATTAAAGGATTTTAAGTGTGCCTTATAGTGTTGAAAATACATTATACAGGAGAAAAGAATATATCGCGATATATATCGTTACCGCACGTTCTTCAAATTATACCGCAATATGGATTTTAGGCCATATCGCCCAGCCCTAGTTTGTGTGTATTTGTGTGTTCATGCTGACCGAAATTTGACGTGGTAATCAAGGACACAAGACTTCCCTGTAAGCACTAAATATATTCCAGTAAGTATAACTTGTAATGAGAGCTTTAAATCAAACTGACCTTCATCTAATTGATTAATGAATAAATACAACCTATCAATCAGCAGCAGAGGGCTCGTTTTCTCTCCGTGTGTTTAATAGGCAGCTGTAACGAGATGCTGTATTTGAGCAGCCTTCAGATTATCTATAATATACCAAATTTACTTCATTATGATGTTGTTTTATTTTTTATTAACTTAGGTTATGTTTTACACTGTAATCTACATTTATAGGTTCTACTATAGCAGAGTGGAGATGACCATAGTTTTGAGTTATTTCTCCACTCCATAGTGATGGATGTCATGCCTACGTTTGTTTTCAAACGTGAACTTCTTATTTGATTGCACTATAAGAACTAGATGTTGCAAATAACAATTTTTAATACCAACTGAAATAATTCTGGATTACCAGAGGTAGTATATAAGAAGTAACAAAATATAGGGTCACTACTTTTTGACTGACTAGGCATAGTCATGTTTCACTGTTTGCTTTCAGACAACATTCAGGATTTTAGAAGAGTAAATGGTATCACTTAAGATTTAGTATTCTTATATCTGCCAAAGAGGTCATGTTCTTTGTAGCTTTTGCGTGTGTGCATGTATGTCATTCTGTCTGTAAACACGACAGCTCGAAAAGTTTTTAATGATTTCCAATAAAACTTTGTAGGGGTTGATACTAGAATTTCAAACTCGATATGATATCCAAGAATTTGTTTGCCACGTGGAAGATTCTGACCCCATCCTGCAATAACAAATAACAGCAAAGACGTTATATCTCAAGAAAAGTTAGCTTGTTAAATTTCAATTTCTATTTTCTAATTCTATTAAGTGTAAGTTTCAGTTTTGAGGTTTTTGTAGTTTTATAAATTATCTAGATAACTTTATTAGCGATTCCATCCATTTTCTTCTGCTTATTCAGGCAAGGTTGCAGGGGCAGCAGCCTGTGAAAAGGCCCAGAGCTTCCACTCCCCAGCCACTTCCTTGAGCTTATCCGGAGGAACACCGAGGCATTCGCAGACCAGCCATGAAATATAATCTCTCCAGCATGTCCTGGGTCTGCCCGGTAAATCGACAACTTTGCTTTTGTCCTCAGCTCTCTCTTCACCAAGATAGGTCGATCTCTCAGTTCCCTCTCCACTCACTTGTGAACATGGCCTAGAGAAACTGCTCCAGTACAAGCTGGAGGCCACCACCTGATGAAGACAACAGTATCACATCCTCTGTAAAGAGTA
This sequence comes from Perissodus microlepis, assembly GCF_051167445.1. NCBI lineage: Eukaryota > Metazoa > Chordata > Actinopteri > Cichliformes > Cichlidae > Perissodus > Perissodus microlepis. The sequence continues at coordinate 26,659,676 of NC_140471.1, read as the reverse complement.
GAGATGGGATTCTAAGACTACCAAAGTCAAAGCCTTCTGCCATGTGGCAACACCTAGAAATTTTGTCAAAAATTTCTGAACAGAATTGGTAACAAGGGACAGTCCAGGCAGAGTTCAACACCCACCGAGAACGAAACTTACTTTTGGCAATGAGTACCAAGTTTTTGCAATAGTTGACCAAATGGCTTGTAGTGGGCCAGTTACCCCATACGCCAGATGCACACCCGACTCTGAGAGACACAGTCAAATGTCTTCTCCAAGTCCACAAAACACAGGTAGACTGGTTGGGCAAATTCCCACACATCCTCAGATATTCTTGAGAGGATAAAGAGCTGATCCAGTATTCTGCAACCAGGATGAAAACTGCATTGTTTCTCCAGTATCCAAGGTTCAATTAATGGACGAACTCTCCTTTCCAGCACCCTGGCATAGACCTTCCCAGGAAGGCTGAGGAGTGGGGTCCCCTCGTAGTTGGAGCACACCCTTCGATCCCCCTATTTAAAAATGGGAACCACCAATCTGCCAATCCAGAGGCACTGTCCCAGATCTTCTTACAGATTGTGAAGGTAAAATGTGTTTTAGAAGCTACGAATAAACAAAGTGAACAACAAAAAGCACAACACAACAGCTCAATAATTTAATTATTGTAGAAGAGCATTATAGACAAGTTACAATGGAACTTTTGGTAAAATGTGATATTCTTTATGAAAAATTAAAAAAGATATTACAAATAAACACTAAAAGATTGAAATAGTCACTGCCTACATTTTGACCTCACAGCTTGCTACTGCAAAATTAGAAACACATTTTTTTGAAGGAGAAAAGCTCAAGTTTATCATTTTTTCACATCTGCAGCCTCTCTCTCATCCACATTTAATACCTCTCTGCCTCAGTCTGCAGCTCTTTACATCCTCACCTCTCTTCAGCCCTAAAACCTGTCTTATTAGGCTGCTCTGCTGTGGATCTTTTACATGTTACAGATCTGCCTTTCTTTCAAGTTGACCCTAAAATGCATTATTTTTACTGCACTGTATTCTGTTTAAAAAGAACAAAGAAAACAAAATGAAAATATACAAAATACAATACTATTCCCTTAAAAGCAAATACTGCTCAGAGGGTAAGCTGCCTTTGTGGAGGTTTGCACTATCACAGTCTTTCTTCTATCTCGTCTATCTCGTCGTTTTGTTAGACACAAACATTTTTGGAAACATTTTAATCAGTATTGCATATTATTTTAATATGTTATATGTAGATAAACATTTGGGGAAATAATTGTTTGATCTCCCGCTGAATTTTTAAGTTTGCTCACTTACGAAGAAAATATACCCAAATTTTATGGTAGCTTCATTTTAATAGAGGAAGACTGAATAATAACCAAAAGTCCAGGGACTTGGGGAAAAAAAACATTACATAAAAGTTTTTTCAAGCATATCACACATGTCATCGCGTGAAACTATTTGATTCCCAAGGAAAACATGACTTAGTACTTACTGGAGAAACCCTTTTTGCACACATCTCAGGAGAGATTTTGGCCTACTCTTACCAGAGGTTTAGGTTTCTCAGCTGCCGCTTGACAACTCAAAGCTTCAGTTCCCTACACAGATTTTCTATAGGACTGAGGTCTGGAAACGATGTATGATGGTCTTGGTGATCACACTTGCTGATGATCAAGTGCATTTCAAATTAAAACCACCTGGCTGCTACTTAACCTTTTAACTGTTGTGGAAGCAGTAATCGCGCACTCTTTTTGCACTGCTTCAGAATTTTGTTTTAGCTTTAAATGAACCATGACTTAATGTGACGTGCCATGTGTTTTGTTAATCTGAGATTGTATTTATCTACTTTAATAACTTGTATTATGTTCTGATACATAAAATCCCAGAATTGAAAGAGTCTGAACTTTCTTTTTCACATGACAATATATGGAAGGCTCATTTTTACTTTGGATATTTTTAGGAAGATACGTAAATGCTTGTTTTTGTATGTTTGTCATAGTAAATTAAAATGTGAGTTTAGAGCATCATTCTATACTAGTATTACTATAGCTATGTATTAGCTCTATCTCTATATATCTTACAAGTAAACACAGTGACATCTTAACACAATCACTCAAACAGTTTGTTGGTAAAGTGTTTCTTTGAAGTGGCCTGTACCATAAACAAAGGGCAATGCTACAGAGGAGGAGACCAGTTGTCAGCCGCTGACAACAGCATGGTTTCAAACTGCGGCAGAAAAATGATGAGGCCTCCCACAGCTTGAGTCATTTGTCTGGAGGATAATTGGTCTCTTCTTTGCAATGTTTCACCTTGCAGCTGTACACACTCTCCTTTGAGGATGATGTGTATGTGCACTGGTCCATGTGTGTCTGTGATTGTATATGAGTGTTTGAGCCAGTAGGGGTCTAGATGGGGATAGTGGAAGGTCCACCTGCTTGGTCCAAGTCACAGTCCATTCATCTAGCTCTATTAAACAGCATCTTTGTGAGTGGCCTAGCTGTGGGACTCCATGAAAGCAATGCATTCCCATCAAGGCTGTACTTTGTTAGCCAAGACAGCATTTGTTAATTACCTTGCAAGTCTTTACTAGCTGGAACATATATCATCACTTTCCTGCTAAACACCATAAGGCAGGCAATTGTGAAAGATCAAAAGTCGCCTGTGTCATACAAGGGCAAAACTACAGTATTTGTAATTTTCTGTGCATGCTGTTCAAAGACAGTCTTGTCAACTTCACACTAATTAATTGAATTTGTCAAAAAAGCAAAACGCATAAAATCAAGACTTTAGAGGCAAAGGCTTTCTAGTAACCTTCATAAAAAAGCAGATGCAAACCACTATAATGAGTTAAATATTTGTTAAAGAAATAGCATTTCAATGCATATAAATTGCTAGAAGGTCAACCAAGATAAGAAACACCCTTTCCCCTCCCCCTATACCCATTCATGAATAAATGGCTATCAGACAAAGTTGATGGATGTATTGCATATTTTATTTTCAAGGACAACTTGGACTATTTCAATTTTTGAAGCTTTTTTTGTAAATTGTTGCAGTTGAGATTGAGGAACACGTTTTCTTTCTCTTCTGTAACTACCGTACTTTTCGGGCTATAAGCCGCTACTTTCTGCACAAGCTTTGAACCCTGCGGCTTTTAGTCAGGTGCGGCTAATGTATGTACAAAACAGGATTTTCCCCTGATTTTAGCTTGTGTGGCTAATATTCAGGTGCGCTTTGTAGTCCGGAAAATACGGTAATTATTCTGAAAACAAATAACTAGCTTGTTACAGAAGACCAACACAACTATTCAGGTTTTTTATGTGGCACCATGCACCCATTGCATTTGTGGCTGCCTAGACAACCAGTGCTAAAGAAAAATGTCTATTCATTGACTAGTCAGCAGTGGTTCCTGGAGGTTGCTGGTTCTCATTGGGTGAAATCAGTTGCAAAGAATATGCTTCACTAGAAACTTCTAATTAACTGCTTTGGTTGCTAACATATTTTCACAGGTGCCTGAAGTTTCAAGTTAACTACCTGCTAAAGTGTAGTAAAACTCGAGAAACTGGGACACAAACAGGAAATGGAGAAGCTTCGCCTTCAAAGTAGAAGTTCTGCCCCAGACCACAGGTTGGCTAACGTGTTTAAAAAGGCACAATTTTTGCTTTGAAGACAAACCTTTTGTTTCTGGTTTGTGTAACACTTTTCACTGTTTCTCTACAGCTACAGGTTTTTACTAACCAGTTGGTTATAAATAATTATTCTTACCAGTTATTTTCCTAGTAACTACCACCAACCACTAGCAAGCACTTGCAACCGGTTGGGGAATATACATGTTTCTCTCCCAGTTGGTGCTTCTGAGATTGTCACTGAACAGTTTCTAAGCTCATATGATTGAGGCCTTACTCGATCATATGATTTCATGATTACCACACATCCAAAGTTTTTGACAAGTTAAAGTCACACTGTTAGCAGTCATATGTCTGCAGTACCCTACTAGCTTTAAAACAGCTATTTGGATACAAGACTGTTCATAGATGCCTTATGACTGCATAGGGATAAAATGTCCACACTTTAGATATGAATAACTTACTAAGGCATTATATTAAAATGGAAGAACTCTTTAATGTCTCTTAATCCATCAAGGAATAGTTTGGTAAAGACATGCGATACATGGATTGCAACAACATTAAACAAGGAGGGGGTTAGCCAGATTACTTAATTTCTTAAGCAGTACCACTACTGATGTGTTAACTCATTGTTGTTTGAGTTACTCAAGAGTAACACCAATGACACCAATATTGGATTACACCAATGAATAACAGTCAAGTTCAAAAAATTGCTTATGGTTATGCCAATTATACAAGTAAATGCTATAAACACAATCTGTAAAACCATGTACAATTTAGTAGCTGTATGAAAAAAATACGATAAAGCCAACAAAAAGTTGGCTTTATTGTAATTCAAAGTGATAAATACTTGTACAAAGAGAAGCTTAATAATAAAAAATGACATTAGAAAAAGTTGAAAATGTCAGCGCATGAAGGAGACAAGACAATCAATGGTATGTTACAGTGAGGAAAGAGATACTTGAAGTAGAATTTAATTTCAAAAATTACCAAAATAACTAATGTCCCTATTAAAGCACATTTAGTAGATATTTCTGTAACTGTATAGCACTGTTGTAAGAGCAAAGGGCAAGACTCATAACATAAATACAATAATAGCAAACGACAGATGAAATGGACTTTCTCAGGGAGTAATTGCAGTGAGAGGAGTAAGAGTTGTTTTTGTTCAGTGTGCAGAAGGTGATGTTCACCCTATGATGGAAGATTGGAGCCACAACTATGACTGTCTGAAGTGGGAAGGTCATTCTGGAGGTAAAAAGAGTGTAGACTAGGTGTAGTGATACCACAGCAGAGCACAGAAGGGACAGCTAAGCAGACAGTACAGCAGCATGTCAAGCTGCAAAAAGGCCTGGGGGTACAGTATGGATGTGCCTCTCTTGTACTGTAGTGCCGAAAGTCGTGAATAAGATAAGAGCAACTGCCACATGAATTCCTGTTGCTGTTGTAGTCAAAAGCAAGGTGACCTTGTAAATTCACAAAACACTGAATAAAAGGCTCAGTTTTATCACCATTCAATTTCTGAATTATCTCTCTGCTGCCCCTCATTTTAATTTCTTTCAATTCACAAGGACTTGCAAAAATGTAAGCTTTTTTTTTTTTTTATCAACCTACTACTTTTTAGATCAATCATATAAATATGCAGTGCTCTTTCTGGAGTCTTTGTGAAAAAGGGTCATCTGAAAGTCAAGCGCTAATATAGTCAAGTCAGTTTAACCACTCTGTTTAAGACTGACTGGAGCAACATGACAATAACCGCGCATCATCTGCTCCGGCTGCCTCGTGATAAGAAAGCTGAAATGTAGAGTGACAGGTATCATATTCACTCTTGCTTCAAGGAAACTTTCCCATCACTTCCTTTGCATCTCTACCATCATCTCTGCCTTTTCGCTGCTTTATATCCAAAATAATTGGTCAGTACAAAATAATAAATAAATGTATTTTCAATATAGTAGATTTGAGGTATGATTGTAAGGTATTAAAGATTTGCTTTATTTTATATTTTTTTGGTACATTGCTCTTTCACCCAAGGCAGTTGTAGCTATGCGACCCATTCATGCATGAAACCTTACTGTAGATGTAAGCCACATTTCCTGTTGCAGTTAACTCTACTAACAGAGATCAGATCACCACAGAAGCTTTCCTGTAACATCTCTCCTTGCGGCAAGAGATGTGTTGTGACAATGACTGGGGCTTTCACAAACAATGGAGTCCTCTTTCCGGGGCCCAAATAACTCCACCTGACACCTGACACTGAGCATGAGCTCCCACCGGGAGACTGAGAGCTCTGTGGCTGTGAAGTCTGACTGGGCGCTAGAGTGGCCTTGGGCACAGACAGAAACCATGGCAGGACTTGATCCAATCCCACATAGTAAAGATGTTACACTGGAATTGTCCTTGACCAAGACACTAGAGCTACAGAGCTTAGGTTAAAGATAGAACATTGTTTATCACAGGCCTCATAATGTCTACCCATCTAGTTTCTTTCACATTAAGTTGAAATGGCAGTGAAAGTATGCTGACAACGCAGATGTCAAAGTCATTTGATGCTGCTAAGGTACAGTGAAACTGTGTTATGAGGAGGGACTATTAAGGAAGCCTAAAGGACTACAGACCCATAAGCATTAGTGTTCTGTGATTTTAAAGTTAATTTAACTTAATCTGCACTACGAACATCAGATAAATGTGCATTCTTGGCTCTAGGGGGCTCCAAACTTTGCAGTATCATTAACCACCAAGGCAGAAGTAATTTGATCAAGGCTAATTTTGTTATTAGCTTGATTGTGTCCTCTTCCTGACCCAGGCGAACCAACAGAGATAAATAAGGGCTCCTTCTCTTTGGATACATGTTGCATTCAAAAATTTTCTAACAAATAACCTACGAACCTTTTTCTTCTTCTATTATATCATTCTAATTAGCTTTGAAATGCCACAAAGTTCTCGGTTCCACACTGGTTAAATTAAATGTCATTTGTAAATTAAATGCAGAGTGGATAAACTGATGCTTTAAGAAAGGAATATTTATAATTCATGGTAGATGCATTATAAGAAAAAATAAAATGTGTTCACGTTCGCAACCTGTAAGGTCTAAAGAAGACGTACTCCAAAGTTTTCCATCTTCATAGGTGATCAGAGCATTTCTGACCTCTTTGTGATTTTTAGCTAATTCGCTAAACAAACAGAGTTCTTATGAAATGGTGGCAATCACACACTTTGATTGCCCCTCAGTCGCACAGCTGCCTGTGGATCTGAAAAGCTCTAGTACTTCCTCCGGCATAAGTACCTTGATACTAATCAGCCGTTTTGTAATCGAGACTGACAATTGTGCTCCGCTACACAGGATCAGTAGCCATGGAAACCAGAGAACATTCTTCATCATGGGTTGCCCACATTTTCTGATAACATCTTGTTCTTTCTTGACTGAAGCAATCATCCAAGGCACAGACAAGACACTAGCTTCAATAAAAGTGAAAGCCCAAAAAATTGTCTGCTGCTTGTTAAAAATCAGGCATGTCCCTGTTGGATTGGTTAAGTGGAAAACAGATAAAATAAACTGAACAGTTAGCAAAGATCTTGAAAGGTGGAGATATATTTTGGATCACAACCAGTCAACAACAATTATGGCCATATTGTGTTGATTTAATGCGATTCAGTGAGCGAAGGTTAGCTCATGAGTATTAGCTTAAGTGTACTGAGCTTTCTAATGAAAGACAAGAACTATAAATGTAACTCTAAAGATTTATTTTTGATTATGATTAGATTCTAACATCTATCAGCAATGTCAAGTTTATATCCTGCTAGAGTTGCATGGTGGGTACATCCTATGCTTAAGATTTAAAAAACCAAGATGTAAAGTCATGGCTCCTAATCTTAGTGCAATTTTCTAAGAGTTAGCTTAACTGAGGCATGAATGCTTATTAACCATCGTTAGTTTTAACTGTGTCAAACCAGTCATGTTTTCTTACCCGATCCCTCCCCAATTTTCTTTTATAAATCATTTTTGGATAAATGGGGCTTCATTTACATGCACATAATAGCCACATTTGTTAAACATTACGCAATTTTTTGCAGATCTCTGTCAAATAAGACAATGCATACTCATTCCCCTACTCATACGCACTGATCTGTATTGTGTACTGTATGCAGTTTGCATGTGTATTCACCATCCAAAAGATTGTAATTATGTAGTTCTTTTTCTGTTTTCCAGAATTTGCAGAGTTTTTGGCCTGTTGCAGAAAAAAAGCACTTTAGGAATTTAAGAAATTAATTTGCTTTTGCGTTACATCTTTCATACATACTGACTCTTCATACTATGCAATCTGCCGATGACTTGCAAAAACTCAGATGTCACTCTAAAATACACACAAATCAAAATGGAGTGTTGACATTTGTTGCAGAGTGATAGTGACAGCCCACTGACCTCAGGGTTGGTTGAAAGGGCATGCTCTCTGGAGTTCTGCCCCACTGTTTCTGCCACGGCCCCACATAGCCTACTAAGTCTGCATGAAATGTTCTAGAAGCCTAGAAACCTTGAGCCATGCATTTCTTTTGCCACCTAACTTAATATGACATGTTCCCCTAGAGCAATGCTGTATTAATACTGCATAATCCGACTTCGCTGACTGCAGCAACATGAAATCATCTTTGGAATTTGGTACTTTTACCTCTGGAATGAATTTTACAATGGTAAAATTGAAGTCTGCATTCTTTTGTAGCCTGTCAAAGAAAGCCCAGCTGAATGAAAAGTCATAGTGAAAACTGCAAGAGATGCACTTTGTATTCACCTTTACTATGGTGTTATTCTTCCTTTTTAGTGCGGCAAGCAGAGTGAAACTGTTGTCTTTAAATCCTCGACAGAATAGGTTGTCAGTCTTATAAATTATTTTACTGCAAATAATAGTGTGTTTGGAGCTGGCTTGCATCTGTCACCTTTCTCTTTAGTGAAAATAATAAGTCACTAAGTCCAATCCAGTGGTAATATTACTAACAAATTCATTATGGTTCACTCTGGATTATGTCTTGTGTTGATACACACGAGCAACTCATAGCTCTTAAACTATGTAATTACAATGTAATGCATGAGAATTCTTCAGAGTCGACATGTCCATTAAGGAGTTAAAGACTTTTGTCCAAAGTTAATCAAAAGCACGCTAATTATTACCCTACAATCAGATTGTTTGGAAGAAAACATTATTACAACTCCATGTGGCAGCACGTACTCTTATTTCAGTCACTTCATTACCCCTGATGTCGATTTCTCATATTTGCTGAGACATGCGCAATTCTCCAGGGCTTGTTGTCTCATGAAAAGCTGCATCAGCAGTAGGATCTTCTGAAAAAAATCAGCTGGGAGAGAGAAAAGCTACAGAAAGTGCTTCCAATTTCTATTTTGATTTATTGCACTTTGTAATTATAATAACCAAAGGGCTCTGATGTGCACATATTCACGTACAAGCTGATTTATTTTCTTGCTGCACATCAAAAGTTGTTATACCCTCATGTAGTTTGCTTACTGTGGTGTGTGTGCAGTATTTGTGTGCATTCATGCAAATGTTTCATTGTGCAAAGTGAACAAGTTTGAGAAATGAGTCCTGATATCTGCATTGTGGCAATACAACACACAGGGGTAATGATATAAGGAAAATGGATATAAGGAACGCCTCTGGTTGGAAAACTTGAGAAGACGCTGGTTGAAAATTCAGTGGGAAGAAAACAGAAGTAGAAAAATATATTTCCTTTCATTCAGGACCAACAATTAAATTAAATAAGGAACATAATGGGCAGATTCGCAACTCCCTTTTGGAAATGAAAAGCAACTTTAAGCCTACTTTAAGACATTTTCTTTTCTTTTTTTTCCCTATTCTTTAAAATTGCACGTACACTCATGGCCACTGTTTTTCCACATACCTATTCAGCTGCTAATGCGAATATGGAATTAGCAAATCACATAGCAGCAAAGCATTTACATTACATTTGGGCTTACATCATTAGGGCAAGCTGCTAAAGTTCAAACTGAGCAAGATCAGAATGAGGAAGAAAGGTGATTCAAGTGAGTTTGAACATAGCATGGTTGTAGTGCCAAACACATTGGTCTGAGTATTTCACAAACTACTAATCTACTGGTATTTTCCAAAACAACCATCACCAGGGTTTACAGAGACTGTTAATTAAGTAAATGCATTCTACTGAGAGAACAAATTAACAAAATAAATGTAACATAACCTTATTAATACTATATAGGGAAATAATCAAACCCAATTATCCTTGACCAAGAGTTACCAACAAATAACAAATTATTTTATGAATTTTACTCAACTTCTACAAAGAAACAATGGATTTATATTGGCTGAATGACCAGAGTATTTAAAGTCTGGAGCTATACTTTGCAGAGTAAATAGAGCATCAGTTCCTGTTTCTATTTGATTTCATCAGACAACTCTGACACATTCTTCAAAGCATATCACACTGAATTTAAGCAATACGTCTAGCCGCTTCTGCCACTCGAAGAATGAATGTTTCCTCTAAGCTGTATATCAGTGACTGTGACTGATTTTAAATATTTAACCACATTTTTTATGATGCATCCTGACAAGATATGCAAAGAAGAATGGGCAAGGATTTCAGTCTCTAGATGTGCAAAGCTGGTAGAGACATACCCTAAATTACTGGCAGCTGTAATTGCAGCAAAAGGTTGTTCTACAAAGTATTGACTCAGGGGGCTGAATAATTACGTACACCCCACTTTTCAGTTATTTATTTGTAAAAAATGTTTGGAATCATGTATGATTTTCGTTCCACGTCTCACGTGTAGACCACTTTGTATTGGTCTGTCACGTGGAATTCCAATAAAACTGATTCATGTTTGTGGCTGTAATGTGACAAAATGTGGGAAAGTTCAAGGGGGCCGAATACTTTTGCAAGCCACTGTAGACTAATGTGCTACTCCAGGTCAAAGCAAACTCTGCTTCACATACAGTATAGGTCCAGCAGGAACACAACGAACTTTATTTATTTAACAGGATGTTCGTATCTGTTACTAAACAGTAAGTAGCCAAAAAATACATTTTTGGTATGGAAAAGTTTTTTAGATTGTATTTTTTTGGTATTCGGCATTCATACCTGCTGTAAAATGCTAGCCTGCTGCATGGAGGGAAGCGGCATATGCAGAAAGCAAAAATGTAATTTGGAACCGTCAGCTGTCAATTTTGTACCACCATTCATCAAATTCCCTGCCTTCACCTGATTCCAATCCATGTGTAGAGCAGTGTTCATTTGTGGAAAGGTGATATGCACCTTTTGAATTCTGTGCTCTTAAGACAAAGAGTATCGCAGTATAGTATCAACTGTTCCAATCCAGAAACAACTACATATTTCTACAAACATGAAATCTCTCCAAGTACCTGGAAGAAAACATGCTAACATAAAGCAATGGCAGAAGAGCTCCTGACCCTGAGTGAAGTTCAAGCTGAGACTGTGGATTCTGTCACAAGAAAACCCAGACTGAGGAGCCAAAGCTTGCATTTTCTACAGGTAATAAAAGCAGAGTTGAACACGCAGAGCAAATGTTTCAGAAGTTGATTAGTTCTTACTATGATCGTGCTAAAAGAAAGGTCTTCTTTTTTCCCCGTTATCTATGTATAAGTTTTAACTTCAATTGGCATTTATGTGTCAGTGCAATAAGTGGTATTAATTGCACTTTTGGTTTTAAAGAGCCCAGGGAATGTGAACTGCACATTCACAAATCCATGTACCAGTATTCTTCCACAATCTTAATGACTCTTAATGAATCTTAATAAAATGTGTTCAGTGTACTTATATACTGCACTTCAGTTTTGCATACGATCTGCTGCTGGGGAAGCAAAAGGAAATCAGCAACTCCATAAAGCTTGTCAGGGGATAGGAGCATAAAATACTTTAAAATCTGCTGGTTGACGGCCGCATTGACTTTGGACTTGATAAAAGACAGTGGGCCAACAACCACCAGCAGATGACATGGCACCCCTAATCATCACAGACCAGAATTCAAACACTTTGTACCTTTTCATTTTTCTCCCAGACTCTTGGATCTTTATTTCCAATTGAAATGCATTATTAACTTTGGATTTTTGGCCACTGAGCAACAGTCCAGTTCTTTTTCTTGGCCCAGGTAAGATGCTCCTGACTGGTTCTGGAGTGCCTTTATATTAGATGTGTGTGTGGAGGCTCTTGACCCGAGCCTCAGTCCAGTCCTTAAGAAGCTCTTCCAAGTTCTTCAATTTTTCTTGACAATCCTGTCAAAGCTGTGATCATCCCTGTGGGTTGTGCACCTTTTCCTGCCACACTTTTCACTTCCACTGAACTTAGTATGCTGCGAACAACCAGCAATGGACATCTTTGGCTTAGGTTATGATGATCTGGATTGTGATCTAGATACCAGTTAAGTCAGCAACCTTGTCAATATAAATGATACAAAGTGTCTTAATTGTTTCAGTGTCAATTTACTATTGAAATCAAATATTCAAATATTTTGGGATGTATTATGATTGTAATAATTTGTGATACTGGATGTCTGATCATGATCTGCATGCAATAACTATCAAAAGAAAAGAAAAAAATTCCAGTGTTTCACTTTATATAATATAATATAATATATATATATTGCATATATAATATGCCAGTATTGCTCCGTCTCCAGCCTTGTTCTCTTATTGTTCCCTTGCCACTGAGAGTACACCTTTGCTGGTTCTGTGGAGAACAGCTGGTTTATTCTCCTGCCTTCTATCTATCTGGTGTACCTCCTCAAGCGGCTGGCCAAGGCTGTGAGTCTTTGCTTGGCAGTTTCCAAGGCCTCAGGTATGGACAGTTTGCTGTATTTCTTATGCACCTTCTTTGCCGCACCTTTCTGCAACTCCGTTAGTTGGCTAACCTCCCTCCGTGCTGCTTTGATCTTGCTCTGTAGCCTCCTTCTCCATGGAGGGTACTGCCCCTTGTGGCTGTTCAGCTTGTAGCCAAGCATCTCACTGATCACTGCTGCCGTATTGTAGATCAGTTTGTTAGTGTCGGTAATCGTGGTTGTAGGTATCGTCCGTAGTGCTGCATTAACATCATCTAGCAGACCTTCTGAGGGTACTTCACGTAATCTTGGTAACCGGCTACGGGGGATCCAGGTTTCAAGCTTGGCCATGATCCTATTTCTCAGGTCAGTTCCTCTCGCACTCAATGATCCTTCTCCTATCGCACTTGGGGCTATGTACCCAATCTCGGGTGGGGGTGATGATATCTCCCCCCTGACCTGGCGTCCTGACTCCTCCTTGCCATAGCATTTATGTTGTACCTCGTCAATCTCTAGCTGTGATAGCAGTCCCTTCTTTCGAATGTTGGAACACTGAGCTACTAGTTGTTTCGCCGTCATTGTGGATGTTGGGTATCGAAGAATCCATAGGTCCCTCATCCTATTCATGTAGCCCCTTCCGCCAGGGTTACTTGTGTAGTAGCATTTCAACAACGCCCTGTTTTCGTCTCTTGCCCACCGATGCCTTCTTGTTCCAGTAGCCCACTTGTCGTCAGGGTGCCCTGGTTCCTCAACACCTGACGCGGACCTTGTTGATCCGGGCGACGTCCGAGCCGGCATGCCTTCATATTTATCTGTCTCGCTCATGTCTGCGGTAGGCTCGCTTAGCATAGGGGGTCTAGCCTTGTGTATGTGTGTATGTGTATGTATATGTGTATGTATATATATATATATATATATATGTATATGTATATATGTATGTATATGTATATATGTATGTATATGTATATGTATATATGTATGTATATGTATATATATATATATATGTATGTATATGTATATATATATATATATGTATGTATATGTATATATATATGTATATATATATATATATATATATATATATATATATGTATATATGTGTATATATGTATATATATGTGTATATATGTATATGTATATGTATATATATGTATATGTATATATATGTGTATATATGCAATATAATATATGAATGTTTACTTTTTTGAGATGCACCATGCCATGATTAGATATTTCAAATAATTTGGCAACCTTTTTTATCAAATGAAAACATTAAAAAAAGCTAAATTAAACATTTTTCATGCAGTAAACTTTAAATCCATAGTTTTGCTTTCTCTTTGAAAAGCCAGTAATCCTTATGTCTGGCTTACTAGGCTGCCTTGTATCTCAGCCAGCAGCAGGTATTCTTTGGTTTCCAACCAGTTGGCATCTCTCACAGGTCTCATTACTGTTTTCTATCAGCATTCCAGCAAAAATCTGACAGGGTATATTTTGCAGTCCTTAAATCAACAGGTCAGGAATGTTTTAACATTCAGGAGTGTTTTAACATTCCTGACCTGTTATTACAAGGAGTTGTGTGAAGAGAATGAGATGGTGTCTTTTTCTATTTCTGTTCTGATACGGAATTCTGTGGACAAAGATTATGTGCAAGAAAATAAATGGAAAGATGGGATGCAGAAATGCTGATGTGATGTGAAATAACTTAATTTACTTCCAAAAGGTCAATTCTTTAACATCACAACAGCAAAACCTGTTTTCCCAGCTACCTGTAGTAGTATTGAGGTTCACAAGATTTTTCAGGTCTTTGTTGTTTGAAAACCGAGTGCGCGTGTAATGTAACTCTGTGACTATCAGCATTGCTAATCAGGAAGGATCTAAACCCAGTGATGTATTTGCAGGAGCTGGCAGCTCTTCCTGTCACTTATACAGACTTTTAGCTGTGTTTGCACAGTTTTTGTGGGAAACACTTCCAAGGTAATTTATAGTGAATGTAAAATGTTGATTACCTTGAAATTCACTGAACTCAAGAACCTCTTGCAGAGTAACATCAGCTGTAGTCCATCACACAGCAATGAACACGTTTCACTGAGTTCTCAGTTTGACAATTACAATTTCAAACCCGAATAGCTGTAGTTGGCATTTAAAAGAGTATTTTTATACATGTAACTTGATCTGTAAGCAGACAGTATATGTGCGTGCATCAGTTGTATTTGTCTTTGGATCAAATACCTTACAGTTTTACAAATAACTAAATGAAAGGTTTGCTGATAGTTAAACTGTCAAAATACTACACATTCATCAGAAGACCATAGTCATGTCTCATAACATGTGCAATGAATAGAAGTGTAAAAATAATAAAAATATCAACTTCATCATGATGATCGTGTATGTGATGGCTGCAGTTACAGCCACACAGTGGTAATATCCACTAAATATCAGTGTAAAGGCTTACACATAATGCTACACTCACATTTTTCTTTCTTAAAATATACGATCTAAATACAGGATAATAACTAACTAGTTTTGGTTTAAAATTAATTTACATACTCACATAACACAGTATTCTAAAATAAGTGTGCACATTTTAGTTTAAACTGTTATGATGATTTAATCTCTTTGTTGTCTGAGTTACCTCAGTTGCAGCTGCTCCAGTCCCTTAAGTGGAAAAGGGGCGGAGCAAGCCTAGATGGAGAACTGTAAATTGGCTCATACCATAACTTTGGATCATGGGGGGGATTGGAATTTGTAATGTTAGTTTCAGTTAGTTTTTTGTGTTCCACCCCTTTTTTGTGTTTTTGTGGGCTGATCAGCCTCTATTTATGTTTCCCCTTTGTCTTTTTTAGGTAGGTCAGTTTGTCTGAGTTACCGGTATTGGTTTTAACTTTTGAGTAGAATTCTGTTATTTTGACCTCTTTTAGATGTTTCTGTACAATTGAATCAATTGTTTTGGGGTTAAATAAAAACCCTTTTTTTAGACTTTAACCTGTGCCCGAGTTTCCTTCGCTGCTCGGTCCATCACAATGTATAACACATAGGTTGTGTGATTTAATGATACTCAGTGACCAACACAAAGACGGAAAAGAAGAGAGGAAAAAAAGACAATGCATGTAGCATTTACAATTTCCAGCAAGGACCACAAAGACGACCCAGCCACTGCGCCCTTCTTTCTAAATCATAGACAAGTTTGAGGTGGCTGGTTGTTCTCTTCTATAGGCATTTTAAACTCGTGTCTGTCTCAGCGTACACACTCCACCATTGGTCAATAACACATCTTTAGAGCTGGGCTCCTGCAGAAGAGTCTGGATAAAGCCAAGCTTGTTTTAGGCATTAGCTTACGCTTGACGAATAATGCACTAACGAGATAGCGATCAGAGAGGGCCCACCTCCAAAGGCAGGCTGCTTGCCTGGCAGCGCTTGATAATCTCTTCGTTGGTTTCACTCAGCTCCCTTTAATCTGACTTCACATAATCCTTTTTTTACCCTCCTGATCAAGTAAACGTTTAATTATGGCTAATGAATTCCATCCAGAGCTTGGGTAAACATGTCTATCAAACAAGATCATGCTGATTTTTAACTAAAGAGAGAAGAGAAGGGGGGAAAAACAAATATGGGAGAGCAATCACTAACCGTGAACATTTTTTGTGCCAAAATGGCTGCAGTTCCCACTTAGGATTTGGAAGAGGGACGGTTCTATATCTGTAATAGCAGCAATTTGCTGCTAAAAGGAGAGAGACAAATTTTGGTGTAATAGTGCACTATTATTTTGAAAAACTAAATACTCGTATGAATTAATTTACTTTAGAATATTACCATTTCCAGAAAAAGAATTCTATTTTACCCACATTTTTTCCATCCTTTGCATCAGAAGCTGATACCAGTTGCATCCTCTCATGGCTATTACATGGCAAAGCGCATTTAATGTTTAATCCCCAGACATACACTCAAAGGACAAATCAAAATAAAAAGAAAACAAACATGAATACTTAAGGGATCTGGGTGCATTTAACTTGCCTTGGTAAGTGGGGAAATTGGGCAGCTTGGTCAGGAGACAGTTCATTGATTCATTTCCTAAAACCTTTAAACACAGACATGAATAGAAAGCTTTGGATCTCATTTTGCTTGTACAAATCTCCCCTCTATTCTTTCTCTCTCTCTAAAGTCTCAGTGAAATTTAGATGTAAAGAGGGCTGATAAAATAAATGAAACATCTGAAAGCTTGATCCCTTCAGTGAGGGGTCTAGTGACTCTGTTATGCTGTGCCATAGGGCATTTTGCATGATCTGGGTCCAGTTTTCCCGTTAAAGGGAAGATTTACTACTAATGAATGAAGATTTATTGCATTTATCCTATCATGAGGCATTATTGTGATGGAACCGGTTTCTTCCAGGATATCAGGACACCTATCCCACAGGCACAAATGGACACTGATGTATTTGAGTATAAACATAACATGGATTTTTTTTTTTTCACCAGGAGAGTTTAAGAGAGTTGTAGAATCAGTGTCAAGACATATTAAAGCTGTTCAGGTAACACGAAGGTAGCCCAACCCCTAAGACCTATTCCCCCTGTCTTGTTATGTTCATGAGAGTATCAGGCCTGAACCATAACCCAGGTGCAGAACACAGAAGACCAGGGATAAAGTTTTAGGTTTGTTTGAAAAAACAAAACCAAAAAAAAGAAAAAAAGCTCATTTTTTTGTATAAGGGAAAGTCTGACCAGCGAGAAAGGGAGAAATAGAGACGCTCTGGGGGCACCTTTCTTGGTTAAATGGCAGAGGTTGATTGAGAAGTAGAGGGCAGAGGTGTGATTTCTTAGTCTAAGGCATTGATTCCTAAACTTTTGCTGGCATGGCCCATTTTACTAGGCAAGAAAAGTTCATACTCTACATCCCACAGTCCTCAGCAGTCATTAATGATGAAGAAGGATCCAAGCAGAACTTTAGCTAAAGGTCATCACAGCAGTATCAGCAAACTCTTGTTTATTTTTCTAAAAGAAAAAAAACACACAGCTGCCCTGACTTCGGGGCAGCGGGACCGACAACCAGAGTTTGAAAGCCACTGATTTGACAGGAGAGGGCAACAGAGAAAGGAAGAGTCAGGGCTGGAGTGAGTCCCTTTGACTGAGAGTTTACAAATCGCAATCAGAGGGATTTTGAGCTCAGGACTGAGCCGTGTGAGTGGTAGCGTTGAATGGAGCCATGGACGCAAAAAATACCAAGTTGATACAGAGGTGGTGAAAATTCTGATGAGTGGTTTGGTGAAGTGGTTTCAGTGGGGACTGTGGTGAAACAGTGAGTACAGATATGCTTTGTGGGGAAACGTGCCAGGCAGACAGTAACTAGACCAACAACAGAATAAGGTAGTTAATATTAAAATTTACTAAAACGCTGTATTGAGACTAACGAACTGAGTCAGTGATCCTGCGGCATTTTGAAGCTGAAGCCCAGATTATAATGGGGAAGCAGTTGTAGACAATCACTTGACTCGGAAACCTTAACCCGAGCACACGTGAAAATGCTCCTATAATTAAGGGATTGGTGCACATAAAAGGGGGGTACCAAGAAAAAGGGAGAGAAAGTGGTGAGATGAATTAAAGAAGCTCTGGGTGCAAGGTTTATCTGACTTAAGTCTGAGAGATTAATATTTATTTGACTTTGACTAGTTTTTAATAGCTGTGTAACTAGACAATCCACTTTCGGTGCAAGGCAGATGATCCAGCATGCCTTAGGGAAATTGGAATTTCACACATTGCTTTCTTGACAAAGCGTTTGCATTTCCTGATTTGAAAGTATTTTGTAGGTATGATAATTGTAACTGTTGTGCAGCTGATTTCACTGACCTTTTCTTGGCCTCTGTGTATATGCTTCCCTGTAAATTTCAGCAATTGTTAATTATGCCTCTGCAAAAGTCAGGAAAGCCAAACAATGGGCATGGCAATACTGGCATGACCATGCTGCGTCTCAAAAAAATCTGGCAGTCAACAAATCGGAGCTACTTGCTGATTTTTGTGTCATTAGTGGAAGGCGTGCATGTTGACACAGTTGTTCCATGGAGTTGTATGGTGATAATTACTGACATCTACTGATATCTGCACATCTAAGTGAAAACAAAAGCAGCAGAAGTTTGTTTGCTAATGTTAAAGGATAGTTGATAACACAGGAATATAAATTTAAAAAGTGTTTGTGTGTGTGTGTGTGTGTTTATGTGACAGTAAATGGCTGATTGCCCACCAAGCTGCCTGTCCATGTTATTTACTCTGAGCAGACGACCACACTGAAGCGATTTACTATGGCGCTACACAGGTTATGATTATGACACACTCCGTCAGTTTAAGAAGCTCATTGCTAATCCTGGCTCTGAATGTTGTTTACTGGAGGATTTGAACGATCTGCGAGACATGACTGTTTACTTTGGGTGGCCATTGTCATTCCCTATCCATGCTTGACAGTTGGGCCTGGGCAATTTGTGCTTGGCATCCTTGAATAGGTTTCCCCTAATGAGGCTGATAGAATGACCATTCATCCACAGGGGGCTCTTGATGTGCCACAGTTCAAATGTTAATCACCCAAGCTAGTTTGGCAAATTGACAGAGGTCCATTCACTGCTTACTCTGTGAATGTGTTCTCTCTAAAAGCAGGGCTTGTGTGTCTTCTCTCATTCCTTGATGTGGGACTAGATGAAGGGAGTCCCCAATGACCCTGTTTTACAGTCCTCGGCTTACCCTTCTCTCATTTTTCTATGCTAACCGACAGAGCCGTGGCTCCCTTATCCATTGTAGTGTTGCACTGCAGGATGGCAAACTGACAAGGTCCCATCCGGACTCCCTCCATCATCATGTCAACGTTCACAGGGAGTTCAGTCTCTAGAACAAGAGGGTCTTGTTTAAACCTACAACTCGGCTAACCTCCCTGGCTCTGGTGTTTACGATCCCTTCATTGAATGTGGATACCCAAACAAGCTTATTCATGCTTCAATGAAAAGCAAAACTTAGTAGAAAATAATTTGAATAATAACAAAACAAACCCCTAATTTAGGGATAACTTTGGTGATCACATTGTGAGGAAACTTTCTTTTTATTCTACTAGTCCATAGTGTATGAATACATATTTTGATGATCTAACAAATACAACAAAGATTGGTCAAACAATTGAAAAGTAGTAAAATGTTACAAAATCACACACTTTTTACCTATTATTATACCCTCGCTAGATTCTTTAATCTTTATAGTTAAATGAAAAAAATGTATGTACTGTAAGGAATTAATGACTTTAAGTAGTAAGCTTCTATTTTAAACAGTTAACAAATAGCTTATTTGTCTTTATTGTAAATAGCACTTCAGTTTGATATTCACTTAAACCCAAAAAGACAGAAGGCTATCAATCATTCTCCCTACTGAATCTTCTCAAAAGCATGAGCATACTTCAGTAATCCATAGAGGTTATGTTTCTTTATAGATTGCCCTGTTTACCTTCAGCAAACAAAACTGGCCTTGGTCATATGTTAACCCGAGATCAAAGCTTCCCAGGTCATGGTTATGGATTTTACCCCAGTGAGAGCAGAACAATCTATATTTATATTGCACTACAACAGCATGACGTTCAAATGATCCAACACTGGCCAACTCATAGGTTCATTGAAGTCTGGGTACTCCATCACTATGTACAACCTGCTCACAGAGAGCCACACAATTAAACTTTAGTAGTTTATGACTACAACTCATTGCTGGTGTGGTTAAACCCTGAGTGGTCTTAATGGCCTGCAGCAGTGCACCTCCCTTGAAACAGGTGATGTATTGCAGCAAATGTTACTTTTCCATCTGGGGATCTGGTAGTAAATGAGCCCTTTTCTTGTCTGAGGCATTTTCATGACACCAAATTGAGGCAAGTATCAGGAGGGCACTTGTTTTTGAGTTTGATACAATATCTTCTCTATAAACACATATAACAGGATTGATATTCTTTACAGAATAATACACACCAGTGAATGATTTCTTCACCTGTCACGTTAGGGTGTTGTAACAAAGCTCTTGCACAGCAGCTCAGGATGGCAGCAAAGGGATCGCGGCATCTGTCACTGACAGTGATGAAACAACCATTTAACACAAGGCGACAACCAACACGTGTACAATCATCACTTTCTCAAGGTGTGGAAGTGGCGCTGTCGTATTCTTAATCATAATATCCATCCATGCTCTGAGGCCAGATTAAACAGGCCATTACCCTGATTCTCATTAAAGTGCAGGCAGACACCTTGGTAGGCTGAACATATTTTGCAGATTCTCTTGCATTGCTCTGAATGTGTAATACCTTTCCACTTTCATTGCACTTGAGTTTTCTTTTCTTCTCTTTTAACCAGCAAACAAAGTTGTGTATTGTGTGCATTTTTACCTACAAAATCTCTCTATATGTTATATTAAATGTAATATATTTGACATATTGTTGTTATTTTGAAAACCAGCTGTCTAGGCTGTACTATAGAACTGACTGAAATGGACAAGTAAAATAAGGTAGTTCAAAAACATTGGGTGGGACAATTCAGCAGGATACAACACACATTTATATACATAGTCACCCCCAACCTATTAAGGGTCACATGTTTAACTGCTTTTGCAAATATCAGACAATCACATGGCAGCGATTCAGTGCAATTGGGCGTGCAGAAATGGTCAAGACAACCAGCTGAAGTTCAACTGAGGAGAATGAACAGAGACTTGTTGATGTCAGAGATCAAAGAAGAATGGCCACACTGCTTCAGGCTATAACTCAATTAACCACTTGTTACAACCTTGGTATGCAGAAGAGCACCTCTCTGAAAGCACATGTCAAAGCTTGTAGAAGATGGTGCACAGCAGCAGAAGATCACTCTGGGTGCTGCTCCTGTCAGGTAAGAACAGGAAACTTTGTCCTACAATTCACACAGACTCACCAAAATTGGACAAAGAAGATTGGAAAAACAATACCTGATCTGATGAGTATTGATTTCTAATTTCTGTGAAATTTAGATGGTTGGATCAAATTTGGGGCAAAAAATATTCAATCCAATCCAATGAATCCAATGAATCTAATGCTTTGTATCAGCAGTTCATGCGGTTGGTGTTGGTGTAATGGTGTGAGCGAACTTTTCAGCTAAGCATCCTTTAAACAAAATCACAGCCAAGGGAAAAGGCTTGACAAAATCAGCGGGAAAAGAAGACTTTGGTGAGCTTGACACTCACCTGGGTTTTCTGGTTGACCACAGGCACTGTGAAGAGAAACGAGAGGAATTTCACCTATCGATTAGTTGAGGAAACAAGCTCTATGTGGGCTCTCGCGTTTGGTGTGAAGCTGGTGGTTGGTACCCACTGGGGTCAGTGCTAGTGGGAAATATGGGCAATACACAAGTGTCTTAAGGCAAACTCAGGAATGAGAAAAATGTATCGTGGAGCAGAAAACCAATAGCTTGCTTGACCTTGATTTTCAGTATGAATACAGATCATCACAGCGGGGCTTCACGGTGGAATTTTAAGCTGGCGTGTCAGAAAAGTTGTCCCTGATCATTATTATTGTTATTAATCTTATTATTTGATTTAGTAGTTATGAGTCAATAGCTGTGTATTTCCAGTATTTTCTTTCTACTAAATATCGTTTTGTTTGTTTTATATTTAAAAGACATATTTCAATGAAAACTTTACAAAACACCGATGTGACTAGCTGAGATATTATGCTTCACAAGACTGAAGGCAACACTCTAAATGTAAACATGGTTAAACCTAGGGAAATAACTGAGATTTATTGCCTGACAGCATGCGTCTTCATAACCTAGCTACAGATATACTAGTGTCAAATGCCAGTATAGATAACACACTTTAATCACTATTGTTTACACTGCATTGCACCTTGCCGGGAATGTTATACTGCTGACATAACACAGAGGGTTATCAACCAAATTATAGGAGTTCATTCAGTACTTTACGTGGGCAGAATGCCTATGGATAACCAGGCTGCACATTTTCAAGCTGTACAATGTTGTTACAACACTGATACATGAGCTCGAGAAAAGGAATGGTAGGAGTTTACATGTAGTAAACAATAGCTATAGTAAAAAATGTTTCCCCATTAAGGCATTGATAAAATAATGCTTGCTTACATGATTTGGCATTTCTCTTAAAATATCACTTTGAAACAATGTGAAGCTATTTGAGTCAACATGACTGTTTTACTTTACACGCCGTCTAACAACATTAATATTTATGCTGTCTGCACAATATCCTACCTTACAGTGTTCAGGATAATACATCCATATTCCGTAATGTGCAGCTTTCTAAGAAGTTCTATTAAAGGAAATTTGAATAAAAAAAATAAATAGATAAAGAAAATGTTCACAGCATTTTTATCTAATGTAGTTTGAGTTTTTCATTTTCATTTGGGTTGATTTGACACAATAGTGTTAATCAGGCTGGCCATGAATAAAACATAGCTGAATCGCTGTTACAGTTTTCAGCAATTTAACTTCATAAAATATGACTTTAAGTACCTTCTGTCCTATGATCTAGATTTAAGACAATTGAAGTTCAGTGGAGTTATTTTTTGTCCATTTATAAAGGAAAAATATGACCTTGTGGTCTGGTGTACAGTTTTCATTATGGGTCTTGAGTTCCTAAATTATCAGTTGCATCCAAAATGAGCTTCATTGAAGCTTTTAAAAATAGCTGTATCATGTGCTTACATCACACAGGATATTTTAGCTTTTTAGAAATGTTTCCTCAGTTTCAACTGATTTCAGTTCAAAATACTTTCGAAAGACTTTTTAAAGTCTTAAGCTCAAACATCAGCATTGTCTGTTTGTACACATTTTAAGCTAAAACTAATCAGCTTCAAACTATGCTACGTCTCCATAATGTCTGGGGCCTCAGCATGCTCGAAAAGCGAAGAGTGAAATCAAGCAGCTTTCCCAAAGTTTTCACCTTCCCCCTCAGGCGCTAAAACTTTTAAGGCAAATTTGCCAGTGGGAGGAGAGGGAGACTATGCTCTTCATGCTTTAGCTCACCTGGGAGACTGACAAGACCTTGCTTTATGGGTCTGCAATTCCCTTCATGTACAACATTTGAGTTAATAGAAGTCTTCATCCCTGACCAACCTCATCAGGAGCTTACTGCCAAGGAAATTATGGGGCTAAAAATGGCCGTACGGCAGCAGCAGGGTAACTGGGGAGAGGGGGAGTGCCGCTCAGGCAGGACAAGAGAATATCATTACAAGGTTATGTGAGATATGGATATCACAAAATAATAATCAGAGCGTAGTTCACACAGAAAGAGCAGGTAGACTGCCTGGATTAGCACACTGAATTGGAGGGTTACTGAAAAATCTACAATGGCATAATAAGCTTGTTTCTACCAGAAATTATATTTCTATCTTACTAATAAACAACAGCAAATGTGTTCTAAGAGAAATGTGTTACATGTTCAATGTAACATGTTTTAAGAGAAATGTGTTACATGTTCAAATGACCTTGGTTATTGACTAATCATCCATCCATTCATTCAGATCTCATCCCAGAGACAGCTTTACAACAAGGTTACAACTTGTTACTTACTCATAATTAACATTACCATTGCTTTGGTGGCTGAAATTTTAATAAAACAATAAACAAACACTGAGTTTTGTATTATCAGACCAGAAAAGGCCTGATAAGTGAAAACTTACCAGGCTATATAAATATTAGTCTTGTTACGCTGAGAAAAAATATGCTATAGTGTATCATTTTGAAATCAAAACCTAATAATAAACATAATTTGACAAGGAATAGAAGTTACTTATATGCCAAACTTCTAGTGGTCAGGCAAAGGAAAAATTCTCAACAGACAAATTATCCTAGTGGATGGATAACTGTGATCTAAAAACCAAATATATGCTCCACTCCCTTTCTGTGTGTGGTGTCTGGGAAGTGACTGGCTAAATGAGCTTTTGGATTGATGCATTATGGGAAGGACAAGGGTACTGCCAAAACCGTGCCGTCAGTGCCACTTACGAGGGGAGAAGCTCCAGATAAACATATGGTGTATTCAATCTTGCTAAGCCTTGGGGGGCCCTGGCAATGAGCAATACAGCGAGGAGCTCCATTAAGGACTGGTTGCTTGTATTTGCACTTTATTATTCCAAATAGATGCTCTCCCCTTCTATTCCATTGTTTCATGAGTACTCAATTTCCTTGTTGATGTCCCTTTGACAAAGCATTGTTATGGCACTGCAATTTTGATTTGTCATTATATTTGTTTCCTTTTTTGAGCGACAAGCCTGCACATCTGTCGATCGAGGTTTCTTAGTTTGGTCATGCTGGGTTCGATTTAAGACTGTGCAAAGCAAATACAGATGTTTTGCTAATATTGGTAATCATAAGCCCTGAAATTGGTCGTTCAATATGTAGCATACAACTATAACTAAAAGCAAGTGTGGGGGAGGCATTCATCCTTTTTTTCCAAGAGTTGTATAATCATTAAACTGCTATCTTATCTTTTGTCTATTATTTTTATCACATAGTTTTGACATAGACTGTTGCTAAGAGCTTTAATATGAGACACAGATATCACATGCTTTGTCAGTTATTGTTCTAACCCTTGAAATTGGTTTAAAGAGAAAATAAATCTCTTAACAGACCCAAGAAAATACATCTGTCATAACCATTGGTAAACTGGGGTCATACATTATATTTTCTGGTGGCTTACTCAGTCTAGTAAATGGCTGAATAAAGTGTTTAATTCTCCCTATGCTGAAGCGATTCCTCCACAGAGCCAGCTGCAGTGTGTCAGTGGATTATGTATGACACCTGCCATGTTTTCTTGAAAATAAAAAGTGATAACCTTCAACTATCCCAACAGCTGTTGTTCTCCAGCAGACATACCGTCAAAGTAATGTGTTAGGGCACAGTGGAAAGGTGTTTTCTCAAAACCTTGTCAGGTGATCCTTTGATTGACAATGAAAACATGGCCTGTGTGTGTCACAGCTCTCGCTGGAAGGGAAGGAAGTGGGTGAATAAGAGCGAGACAAAACAAAACGTCCTCTGCACCTGATTTGTAAAATAATTGTAGTGACATCCAAAATACTCAGCACACGCGTGTGGTGAAGACAGCTGGCTGTAAGCGGTGTCATGTTTAGCTACTCGAGGAATCAGCTTGGCAGCCCTGACATGTTGCCATTCCTCAAAATGTATAACGTGCACTCCAGCCAAATGAAATGTTCCTTCGAAATTGAGGTCATTTCTTTTCAGATATTTGTTGTCCTGACAATCCAAGAGGGGAGGAGAGATATTACACATACACTGTGATGACTGTGAAAAAAAAAAAAAAAAAAAAAAAAAAAAAAAATATATATATATATATATATATATATATATATATATATGTAGCACTGTGGTTTGAGTGAGAAGAAAATGATTTTCTATGTAAGAAAATCCATTAACATCCATTTCTTAACATTAATGGAATCCACATTATACTCGATGTCTTTGGACTGGTCACTCCTAAAAGCACAAACCCAAAACCGCTAACAGATGCAGGCGTTCTTGTTCTAATCCTGCAGCTCAGAGACTTTCTGTAGAATTATATCTTTGCACATGAATGAAAGCGCTGTGATTTTGAGGATTTGTAATGCAACATAATTTGGCTGAGCATCAGCCTTAATATTTTACTTGCTTAATCGAACTGCAAGAAAGGGTAATGCACACCACTAATTGGATTGTGTCATTTAATTCAATAATGAACAAAGGGAGAAAAAAAAATCAACAAATGAGATATTCTACGTTTTTATGCAATTAATTCGAATCGTATTGTTAACTGTCAGTGCATGGAGAGTTCACAGCTCACTCTTAAAATGCCAGTAAGTACACAGAGCAGCATTAATAAGCATTAAAAAGAATTCTGTTTAAATATATTCAGAGGTAGTACAGTTGTTCCAGGTTTTTCCTACATCTATCTTTAAGCTATATTCATCTTATCATTATTCTCATTCACCTTTATCTAGAACAAGCCAGAGTGATAATTTAATCTCAATGTGGATTTATCAATTTTCACTCTTGGGGAGATAAGATGATCAACCAGAAACTGTCTCAAAGGGTCTGGACCTTAAACGTGATATTTCTTCAGTTAGTTATGTGGTGCACAGCACCTGTATCAAAAAAATAAAGGTTCTTATCTGTAGGCCTGTGATGTTGGTTTAAACACAATCAAAAATATTACAGTTAGGCAGAACACATACAAGATTAATCAACATGGACTTTATATTGTAAAAGATGTCTGTTAACACTTGAAAGCACAGTAACACATCCTAATCCATCTTGGCTGGACAACATATATACCTGTCAGGCTTCTCCTGTCTGCAGCTGACAGCAAGGGAACAGGATCTGAGTAGCCAGAGGCATCTTCCCCAGGGAATCCCTGGACATATGGTTGTTGCAATGCAGACACTTGTTATTCTGCAATAAAGGGGTCCCACTGGACCAGTTAAGTAGTAATGACAGTAAGGAATGAATGGACATGAGTCATAGTTCTACATGTTACATAACAGACTCACTCATGGTTTATGACAGCGGTCCCCAACCCCCGGGCCTCGGACCGGTACCGGGCCGCGAGAGTTGAAGCTCAGGTGTGAAATGTATGGTTTTCAGGGTTTTTATCGGTTTTCAGCGTTATTTTGTTATCGTTTTTATAGTTAACTCGGTTTTCCTGGGTCTTTTCACGTGTGTTATGAATAAATCTTCTTTTTTTCGGTACCGGTACTAGTTTTATTTTGTTTATCCGCGACACCTTAAAGGCCGGTCGGTGAAAATAATGTCGGGCATAAACGGGTCCGTGGCGCAAAAAGGTTGGGGACCGCTGGTTTATGATATCCTCTCCTATCAAAGAATGTTATTCCTTTGGAAAAAGCAAGGTAATTCCAGCAATGAAGCATTGGTTGGCGTAGTTGTTATGGTGCTGTAAGGTTGTAAGAAGATTGTTTACCTTACCAAGGCTAATAAGACTCTGATCACATTTAGTACATCCTCATCTGTCAGGTCAACAGGCGTGTAAAAACCAGTGCTCTCATTAGAGCACGGAACATTGATTAAGATTACAATTAAAATGCACAACAGCACAGTGAGGCCCAAGCAGCATGTGTAAGAATGTCAGCAATGCTTAATGCAAGCAATTACTCCACAAAACTTGAGGTTTTGGTTTGTGAATTCTCAACAAGTAATATTTACAAGAGGTTTAGCTCTCTACTCACTAGCATTTTTTAGACCTAAAATCCATTCAGGATATAGTAAAGACCTACATTCTTATGCATCCGTTTTGTTCTGTGAATCAAGTAAGCCATGAACTGCAAGTGTTAAAACTTTGAAACAAATCAGCCCTGTATTATTTGAAAAGAGACTGATTGTAGAGGCGATGGATCAGACAGAACCAGACCAGACATGCAGGGCCAGCCCAATACTGCAGAGGGGTGAACAACGCAGACTGTCTTGGGTCCACTGATTATGATCAGCCAGCGTCAAGCAGCTCCCAGCAGATATCAGCACATTATCTAAGGTTTAGTACAGCCTCTTAATCACAACAAGTACAAAAGTCCATTAGTCTCTATCATTTTCTCCCCAACTCAGGAAGCATGATCACAATCTTGTATTTGAATGTTATGGTGCATCTCTTTCTATTTTTCCGCTAGATTTTTTTTTCCACCCCAGCCTGTAAGATCTTTCAGACACTGCCTCGCCTTTACCCTTTTCTACATTTGCTGCATAGACTGCATTTCTGTTTACGCAACGGAAGCAATTTATCTGTACCATTCGATCAGTTGCTCTCTTTCAAAAACACATTGAGATTGTGAACTCTTATAAATACTCGGGTGTCCACGCGAACGATGAACTGGACAGGTCAGACAAGTCTAATCAATAGATGGTTCCTTCAGTGATGAGCTGCTTCACCCAAGATGACTGAAGAAGAGATAACATAGGCCCTTTGTCCCTGTTGCAGTTAGACTGTACGACCAACAGTGCTTTTTAGATTAAACGCTAACATATGCATAATCACTCCTTCAGTATTGAAAAACAGTGTGCCTTATGTAAATAATATAAGCCATTGCAGTGCCTACCTTCAACATGATTTTTTTTTATTATCATCTCAGTATTGCTTTCTTTATACTTATTACTTTTACTTATTATCATTCTCCCTTTAGATGGGACTGTTTATGCTGCTATGCTGCTATATCTTTGCTTCTATAACATCTTAAATGTCCCTACTGTGGGAATACTAAAGAATTATCTCATCACGTCTCATTTAGTACGTCTTTTTTATTATTTGCCAGTGCATTTCTCATTTAGATCAATTACCAAAACTTCAGTATACAAAGTTACAGTATCCCACACAAACAAAACAAAACATGCAAATATTTGTCTTAAAAAAATCATGTGGACACAACCGATATTTTTTGTTTATGCCTCTATACAGGCTATTTTTGCTTATATAAAAAT
The DNA here is from genome assembly GCF_051167445.1 of Perissodus microlepis. Classification (NCBI taxonomy): domain Eukaryota; kingdom Metazoa; phylum Chordata; class Actinopteri; order Cichliformes; family Cichlidae; genus Perissodus; species Perissodus microlepis. The sequence continues at coordinate 26,630,773 of NC_140471.1, read as the reverse complement.
CAATGGAGCTTGAGTTATCAAATCCAACGTGTGTTAGAAGAGAGTGCCAAAGGGGAGAGCAAGCTGCAGCAAAATCGATCCTGAGATATTGCCTTATTTAACAGGTGCCATAAATAGCAGCATTATGATGTTAACTATTGCTGAAGTTACAGAGAGGACAAGGAGAGGTCAGACTCCATGTTACTCTCACTTTTTGCCTCCTTAAATACATCCAGTGTCTCTTATGTGGGCCTTTATGGTATCCTTTCCCACCTGACTTACCTCTTATGTGATGTGCATAATTTGGTAGTCACTGCTAATTCCTGTTTTGCCAAATGTAACTTTGTAACAAATGATAGCTCAATCTCCAATGCCCCAACTTGCTTTACAGAGAAGCTAACGTAAATGTGTATAAGCCAAAATGTGTAATTTTGAAGAGCCCTAAGTCCACATATAAGCAGAGGTAGCAGCTTGCTATCTTGTTATTTTATTTTCAAGTGGTAAATTAACAAGAACAGCGCAAATATGTATTTTACAAAGTTTTTTTCAATAGCAGCTTTTTAAATTTATATAACTGTTGTAAAGAAGCTCCAGTGAGTTAGTGTGTTTTTAGTTTGAGCCTGTATATCTGTGACTGCGTGGCCAGGCTCCAGCAGCATCTGCTGAACTTCTATCCTCACCCCTTAGTGTGCCCTACTGCAGCTGAGCCTCACATATAACCTGTCCCTAATCCATTCACCACCTCCCTACTTCTTCCTGCATGCAAGCCATCTTGGCAGAACTACAGAGAAAAGGAGGCTTATCAGAAATTTTACTCATGTTACTCAATGTCACACAGAAACCTACTCACCAAGCCTTGCTCACGCTCATGTTATAAGTATCATGAGTAAAATTTGCACATAAAACAGAAGTTTAACGGCAGTGTTTTGCATTTTCAAGTCCTGCAAACTAGAGCATCTTTATACTAGCTCTATGGTTAATTAAATCCATAGAATTTATTTAATAAGTGCTACTTACATGATTGCTACAACACATCTTTCTTTATCAACTCTCTCGGCTAAGGCACCAAAGTGTAGAATCGTATTAGGTTGTTATTTTGAAAGCTTCAGGAAACAGTATAACAGGAACTGCAAAGTTGTGCATATTTGACCTTGAAATCCACACATACAGGTAATCCAAGTGAATACAGTTGTAAATATTTTTACAGTGCAAGGTTGCAGATTTGTACTGTTATTTGTTACCCACATGTATCAGCAAATGATTGAAGGAAAATGAATAAGATGCTATATTTAGCAGAATAGTAATGTTTGAATGACTGACCAAACTATAAAGTTTCATCAAACATGAGGTGTCAACAAAAAGGTCCAGGAATGGGCTGGTAAAAATGATGATTTTTTTAGATGAGGTCTATCTCCCATTCAAGGTCGGCTTCTCAGGCATGTCCAGTGAACTTCCAGCATAATTTTTAGATCAATTACTAGGAATCTGCTCTCTGCAAGTCCACTGTACGCTGTATGATTTCACCATTATCCTCAGCAGTTTTCAGCTGAAAAGTTCACAGTTTTTAAGCCCGAAGCAATGTGTCTGGTGAAGAGTGAGGCCAGAAGCACGCCTCACTTTTATTCTTTTCAATGACTGTTAGCACAAAGTTCTACTGTAACATACTAAGGTCTCTGAGGCAGAACAATCAGTGAAAAAGGACTTGAACTGTAGTTTGAGCCATGATTTTTCATCACCAAGGTTATGATAGTTAACTTAAACTAAAAACTGTGTGTGGGAAAAAATGGGTAAATTTTTAGTTAATTACTTTAAAAATTAAAAGAGAAAAAACACTGACATGTTCCAAGGTGGGAAACTGAAAATCAGTAATTCACCCAAATGTTACCTCCAATATCAAAACATGGATGCCACTATGGTCTTTTCAACCTAGACAAAATGAACAAGAAACCAACAAGTGCTTCCCTTGGTGAATAATAGCAAACAATAGGGTAGGCTACATGTAGGTCTGCGCCTATCCCTCAGTAATGAACCTTTATATCTGGCACTGCTAATCCTTGTTTTAAACATCAGTGTGTAATAAATGTCCCAGCTTTTTGATAGTGAGAAATCTTTAAATTTAACATAATATAATTTAAAGAAGTGTTCCCTTGGCAGTTTTCCATTCAGATCTATAGCTGAAAACTATGAGGACAAAATTGTAATTGGGCCAAACATGTGACTTGTTTTTAAAGGCTCATTTTTCCAGTATAACCACGGAACAGGTGACAGCCCCTGAGGGATTTGCTTCCATTTGCTCATTCACTTTCATTGTTGTCACTTTATAAAATTCACTGCAGTTGCACCAATTAATGATTCATAGTAAAGTACTGCTGTATGTTCCATAGAATACCTCTCATTATTTTTGGAGCTGTTTGTTCAGTTACAGCAGAGTCACTGGTGGCGTGAGCGCAACAGATGAGGTCTCTCTTTCCGAGCAGCTGTTGCGGGTTATTGATGACCTCATTAGAATGCTGCCTGCGGCATGACGGCTGACTTTGAAAGACTTCCCATATGCAATGGCACAAACCGCCAACGAAGTCTGTGCCACTCGCTTCATGCCAAATAGCGTTTCCTAACGGTCTTTTGCTTGCAGAAGTCAACGGTATGGAATTGGAATGTGATGTGGGGGTCCCGAATCTTCTTTCAGATCTGGAGGCTTTTTATTGCTGAAATGCCACTTGAGTTGAAGGAGGAATACCTCTAAGCTGCTTTCAAGGTCCCTTTCTTAAGACATATTAATCCAAATCTCCTTCATTTAAGAAACCAACAATACTTATCCCTACTTTTCATCAAACTAATATATAATTTAGAATTACATGTTGCACAAAGTATATCTCCAAAATACAGTCATAAAACAAATGCTTAGTTAACATAGTGTCATGAAAGAGGTAGTGTACTACCCCATTTATGTTTGGTTACAGGTGCTGTCTCGTTATCTTTTATTTTTGAGACACAAGTTTGCATTAAAAAAGCCTCATTGAGCAATAATTGTCTGTAATTAAATATGACTTTACATTTGGCCTTACTCGTAAACACAGGCAACGATGAGCCACACAAATAAAGCGCAATAGAGGGCATAAATTGTTATTTTCAGTGGCTACGTATTAACATTTTTGTAGCTTTGTGTTGATATTAGAGTCGGTCTTGCAAAATGAAAGTCATCTCTCATAAAAACTGAAAGCTTGGCATACGTGTTGTTCATTCACTCTGTAGCAGCAGCGTGTAGCTTTGTTTACAACTGCATATTTAGTGTGTGACATAAGGTGGTGTTAGTTAACTGCCTAACACTGCCTGAGTCTGTTATAAAAAAAAGATCCACAAGACCTTGAATAGCCATGCATTGGAATAGAATTTTAAATACTAATAAGAATGAATTAATAACAGTGAAGAAATTACTTTGCTTCTGATTTAAATGCCCACTCTGTTATTCAAGAAAACACATGTTGTATTTGATAGACCACTATACTGTAAACCAGTGCAGAAAGGACTTTATTACAATACAGATGTGACCTTGTGTAAAATTATCATTGAATATTAGGATTTGTAGTTTGAAAACATATCTCGACTAGGCATGCAGGAACTTGTCCGAGAAGCAGCTTCAACATGTTGAATTAAACAAGTGGTTCTCAGACTTTTTCTAGCATGTCCCACTTCAGAACCTCAGAACTGTCCACAGGCAAAATCCTGCCTACTTATTTTTCCTAAAACATATCAGCAACAATAATAATAATATTCATTTAGCTTAATTTCACAGTTTGAGAACCACTGGGTTAAACAAAGCACCCAGCCTTCACTGCACTAGCAGTTTGGCTAAAGTTGCCAAGAATGTGTGCCAAGTCCCCCCAACTGTCACTTTCCTGTTTAATATTAATGAGCTGTTTACAAACTGATATCTATGCCACTGACTGAATATCAAGTAATGTAGAACTATTCGACAACAGTCTTATTACCTAAAGTAAGTTATTTTCTTTTTTTCTATAATGTTCTACTGGAAAACAGTAAAGTGTGGAGGTGCCATAGCAGCTCTTAGTCTGCACTTTGATTAAATTGACCTTCACAGACCATAAATGTCCCCCCAGCTAGTCAGACACCTTCTAGCACTTTCCCAGTGGACTGGTCATATAATGTATTTTATGGAAGAGAAAAAGTGAGAGAATAGAGACTGACTGACTTTCACCAGTAAGATTTTTTTAATAAATAGGCAAATAGAGCTTTTGCAAAAATACACACTAGAATTTAGCTTAATAATTACTTTATCTTAGCAATTGTACAGCAAATGATTTCATACTAAAAGAAAATGAAATTATTGACGTGCTAGCAAACTCTAAACTTATTAAAAATAAAAAGTTATTTTAATACTCAACTGACAAGAATATGTCAGGCACTGACTGTCACTCATGTCCATGTCAAACCGTTATATTGATTTTGATATTGAGTTTGTACAGTCTCGACTGGTATACTGTAAGAAATTTTGTGGCAGCTTATATAAAATATATATATTGCTGGTTTCTCAATGGGGATGCAGGGATTGAGTTTGTTAGAGAATAGCAAATCGTCTGCTGGTGAACTATACCCCCGTTTGGAACTGATGGGGTCTGGTCTAGATCCAGCTTCAAACAGTTTTGCTATAGGCTTCAGGCAACTCAGGAATGAAACACTGACAGTATGTCTTCAGAATGGAGCAAAAAGGTTTGAAGTTACTGGCTAATGATGGAAAAAACAAACAGTATTAACTTTTTATTAAGTAAACCAAGCTAGGTTATATTACACATGTCTAAAAGTGTTACGTTTTCAGTATTAGAGTTGGTCACAAAAACATAATTTAATGGATCTGCAAGTGAGTTATTCCTCAAAAACAGTTGAGTTGTTGACACGGGGAGTTGAGTGTCATATTCTGGAAACATCTCCACACTGTATTGATTTTACAAGATGACTAGTGTCTCTGTCAAACATGAGTTTGGCAGTATTTTCTAAAACAATGTTTCACTGGACATAAATTTAGGTAAATCACTACTGTTATTTGTGTTATTTGTGAGCCACAATATAATTCTAAAATGTTCTTAGGTCACAGTTAATGTTGTGGAGGAAGACATGTTGCAGTATGACCAGCAATTTCACTTGTAGGCACAACATTGTGTGTTTGTTTTTCTCTTTGCATTCAAGTACATCACTAATGAGTTAATGGTACAATCATGCAACACATGGAAATAGCCACAGGGACCATTTTAAAACATCAAGTGTGACAATATTGTATAATTTGAAGCCCGGAGTGGCCATATTTGGACAAGAGAGCAGACTAGCACTAGCACTATTTAACAATGTCCTTAATTTAGTTTGATATTAATTAGGATAATAACTTTGTCTAATAAAAACAGACTGTTTTTGCATAACAGGCAAGTTATTGAAAAAATCTTTTTATACTCACAAATTGTGGAGTCTCTTGGGAAAGATCTGTTTCAACAGCTTCAAGGTTTATTCAAAGTAATACAGTTTTTGGTACTTAAGCAAAAGTGCTTATTTTGTGCACTTTCTTCTGTTGTGTGCAATTCTGTGATAGATTAAGTAATTTTTAAGACTTAAAAACAGTTTAAAGAGCATCCTATATTTGTCAAAAGTAGGTACAAGTTGAATTTAAGTCTCATAGTGTTGAATTAACTGTACTGACTGTAGATGAGCTCAATGGGACTCTGTGTAGAAAACAAAGCGACTCAAAGTATAGTGACTTGCAATTCAGTCTTGATCACAGATTGACTTGCCTTTAGCAGACTATGTATTAACCAAAAGAGGAAGTAATCAGTCCCTGCTAAAACCCTTTTATATGTGCCACCTGCAGGCAAGAAAAGCAATAGCTTCTGTAAATGTAGCTCTGCAGGCAGTGCACTTTACAGTTCTGCACAGGGATGAGGTTTGCCTTTAGGAGGTTTTCATCATTTACAGTGATGCAAAGCTGTCTCTGTTTCATCAAGAACAAACTGAATTTTTCTGTGTGTGGAGAAGAGGCTTTCAAAGGAGTCCAGTCTTTGATGACTGGAAAACATCCAGGATTTTCTAAAGTGACATTAGTGAAACATTCATGCAGCTAACGTTTCATCTCAAAGTCCTTTTCTGTTTGGGGATTTATTGTATGAGCTAATAGGTAGTAGTAGTGTGTGGCTGAAAAACAACATTTTCCGGACACACAATTTTGGTTTTTAAAAAGAAAAGTCACCCCAGATATATTCTCCTTAACAGGACCTGGTTGCTTTTGTTGACAGGTGAGCAAAACTGAAAACTCAAGTCTTCAGGTGTTTCAAAAACTGAAAGTGTTATGAAGGCTGGTGGAGTCTTATGTTCCTGGCACCATCCTAGGGTAGAAAAAAACCCACTACAAGTTGTTTTTTTCTTAAAGCAATATCAATATTTTTGCTATATAACTTTTAGTGCAATTATTTTGAAAGTGTATACCTTCTGCTAATTTGTGAAATGTTTTCATGTGACAGAATAGTGCAATTAATTTGTTAATCATAATACAGATCTATATTGTTGTAATTGAATTAATTTCTTGTTACCCTGTGACACTTATTTGGAACGTGAATATTTTATGCTGCATATTATTTGCACAATCTAAACCACCATTCTTTTCATACAGATGATGTTTTATTGGCATAAAATGCACGTCCATCGCTGTTCTTCCTTCCATATTGTTCACAACACACACCTGCCCATCAGCATGTCAAAGCAGAAACGTCGATTATTTTTGGTAGAGCTCCACTGCTCAATCATAGTCTACCCCTATAGTTACTTTTTTACCATAACCTGTCAAGGTTAAGGTTCAGTGAACTGTGTTTTAATGAAATTCCCTTTGCACAACATTTTTGTCTATTCTTTCGTGGCCCATCTGTCAGCACACTCGTTTCTGACACCTCTCATGAACAAATTAGTTTTTTCTTGGCACTGCCGGCTGTGGGTGTTATATCAGCTACCCACTGTAATTGTTGGTAAGGTCTAAGATGTTGGTACAGTCAGTTATCCCTTATTCAGAAACAACAGCATTTCATTATAGCATCAACTTTGTGTAAATAAGCATCACAAAATGTTTAGGCTTAAATGACTTCTCAAGGGACGTGACTGATTCATGTAAAATGAAATGGTGGAGTGGCCACCATGTGCACAACACAGTACCTTCTTCACAAACACTACTCTAAATTAAATGTTCAAGAGTGTTATACACTGGAGAATATTGCCTTTCATCCACATGTATATTTATATTCATGAAAAGCCTCTATTCCAGTCATTATCAGGGTCAAAGATCGAGAATAGAGAGAGCAATTCGCTAAGGCATTTCACGGGCAACGTCTCCATCACGCAATTTCACCTAAACTCAAATGGATAATTCAGCACGATGGTGTCAAGATAAAGCTCTCGTAGTGACGGTGGCAGTGATTTAGGTCTGGAATAGACAACAGCCTTGTCTCATTGTGACACTATGCCATATGGCATCTCCGAGTCCACATACAACAAGTGCAATGCAGACATCGTTATGGAATGCAGAATATGCATAAGTGTTCCCACTGTGGAATCACTTCATTAGAGCATTACGGTGTTCTGTAATTACACTCTCATCAATTGTTCATCATTTTTAATGCTATAGGGACGGTCACGGCTATCGACCTATTAGTCTCGTAATTCTGCTCTGGCGCACTGTCCAAAACTAAACGTGGAAATGTATCAATGTCAGTACAGTTTCAACGTGTGACTTGTAACATTCACGTGTTCGTGTGATTGTAAGGATTCAGATTTTATCATGTGACGTGACAGCAAATTTGTTTTGCTCCTGGTAGTGGTGATATCAAGATACACTTCACCTTCATTAGGAGCTGGACGATACCTTATTGTGGCTTTCCTTTCTGGTTGCAGTAGTGACACAATCAGAACTAAATGATCTGCTGAAAGATGCTGATTAAATGAATGATGACTATAACAAACACACAGCAACATTGTAATAATAGCTGCTCCATGTTTTGCTAACTGGTTTTAGTGGGATTAGGATTTGGTAGTCATTTGAGTAGCCAGTGAACAGTGAAGCTTAGTCCATTGAACTAAAGTTGACTTAATAGTTGATTGCTATAGAATTCAGTGCTGTCTGCATTAATCTCGTTAAACTGACGTTAACGCCAAAACTGCATTAACGCGACAAATCTCCATTAACGAGTTACCGGGGATCGCTCCGTGCATGGCGTGTTGACCCCGTCCAGCGTCATGTTAATGAGATTAACGCTGACAGCACTAATAGATTTATATAAAGGATGGGTGTAGCCAACAGATCAGAAAGGTCCCGCTAATGCAAAACTGCCTTTTAAATGTACCACTCATTAGGTAGATATTAGGACTTGGAGCTATGTTTCCCTTATGTGGTTTCAGGGGTTACTCACCCAAATATGGTCACATCAAGGTGGCAGTGGACATGATGTCAGACTTGAGCTTTCAAAAAAACAATCCACAAACCACAGGGTGGCGATGCACAGCTCTGTTATATAGTCTATGTGGATTTTGTGCCACTTTTGTTCGTATAAGTCATGTGTGTGTGCGTTTTATGTGAAGACAATTTGAATTCAAGGCAGGAAAAGCAGACTGTACAACTGACAAGAATAACAGAATGTATTTGAAGAAGTAAATTATTAAAGTAATTACAGAATGTAAATGCATTGAACAGATACTAATGGGAAAATGCTGACCATATATAGCATCAAATATGGAGCGTGCGTTCATAAAAATCTTAGGGAACATAGATTCAGTTTTACTTTTCATGCCCTGTTTTTCATTCCTTTAGAACAATTTTTATTCAGCCTCATTCTTTACAGCTATATAACCTTTATTCCCTGGAGGGAATTTAGTTTTCAGGGATGATGACATTGCCTATAATAAGGTTCAGCGCACATTGGCCTTCCTATCAAGCCAATGCTCTGGTGCTGGTTCAGCTTCAGCTGAGATGGGACTCTCACCCATGGGTCCACAGAGATGGGCATGGCACGGGTCGGTGCCGAAATGGGTTGAATGACTGCACATCGCCCTGGAGTGTCAAGCATAACGTCATCCAGTGACGGCCCTTTCAAGGTCATTACTGCCCTACTGGTCTGTAGCTCCACTCCACTTTGGAGCAAGCTCATATGCAGTGTGTGAACTGAAACATTTGTAGTATTGAGGTTTTCCACATCTTTCCTAAGAGTGGACTCAGAATATTGGCCAGCCCTCAGTCCTCATGAACATCAATGAGCCTTGGCTGCACATGAATATGGCACAGATTCACCAGTTGTCATTCCTTGGACCATTTTTAGTATGTTGGCTTCTAACCACTCCATACCGAGAACACTCCAAAAGACCTGCTGTTTTTGAGGTGCTTGGACCCAGTCATTTTGTCATTACAATTTGGCGCTTTTAAAAGTTGCTCAGATCCTTACACTTGCAGTTTTCCCTGCTTCCAATACACTGACTTCAAGAACCGTTCTCCAACTGCCTAATACAGGGGTAGGCAACTCCAGGCCTCGAGTGCCGGTGTCCTGCAGGTTTTAGATGTGTCCATGATCCATCACAGCGGATTTAAAGGGCTAAATGACTCCTCAGCATTTCTGAAGTTCTCCAGAGGCCTGGTAATGAACTAATCATTTGATTCAGGTGTGTTAACCCAGGGTGCAATCTAAAACCTGCAGGACACCGGCACTCGAGGCCTGGAGTTGCCTACCCCTGGCCTAATATATCACATCCCTTGGCAGGTACCATTGTATAAAGACATTCGCATTGCCTGTCTTTGGTTTTACTGTTGTGGCAGACATTTGAGAATGATCTCTGTACAGTACATGGTATTGAAAAGGTTCTGCAAAGTACTAATGTCATTTATTAGCTTAGCTAGTCACAACATGGACACCAGTATGAAAAATTAGATCGGAGATGTCAGCACTGACACTGCCAGCCAGAACCGGCTTGCAAAAATCATACTATTCAACAGACTGTTTTGTAGAGTGAAAAACTGTTAATGAGGATGATATCATTTTCGCTGCATTGTGCACCAGGAACCACTGTCTCTTAAATCATTATACTGTATATAAATGACACAAGAGTAGTTGTCCAGGATGTCATTTTCTCCCTGCATGTCCAACAACAAACACATTACCGAATTAAAAAAAAAAAACCTAAACACATATTTACATAAGATATCTCAGGTTAAAGCACATTTGACTTATACATGATAATTTCAATAAAGAATACCTTTCTACTTTTGAAACACTAAAGGGAAATAATATTTTTGAAGGTTTGTTTAATAGAGTGTTGCAATGGTTTTATCAGCAAGGCCCACTTGAGATCAAATTGGACTGTATGAATATGACTCATGAACTAAAACGAGTTCGACAAACCCTCCTCTAGATAAATAATTTATGGCTCAACATTGGGCTGCAGGCCATTAACATTAATTTGAACACAGAATATCCATCAGAACGAAAAAATAGAAAAAAAATGTAATTTTTCTTAAAAGCCTCTCCAACATAATTAAACAACACTGCATGTAACAGCTTTTAAATTGATTTGTTTTTTATTAAATCCATTTAGTGATTGTGTAGTTTATTCAGAAAGTGTAATTTCTTAACATCTGTTGAACTACTTCCAGAGATAATCCAGAGTGCTGCACTACCAGTCCAGATTCCAAGCTGATCTCAAAAAGTATTTATCAGTCTCCCAAATTCAGTTTTATGCTCTCTAAGTTTCTCATATATGACTTGGGTTCTTTTATCTAGTGGAGTTTTACTCATTATTTGCTCTTTCTTCACTTCTGTTTCTCAAATCTTTGAGGCTACCCAACTGTTTTAGAATCATTTTCTTTATTTAATTTTTTCATAGTCTCGTAATCTTTTTTTTCTCCTCATTTTGCCCTACTACCCATGAGCCCTCCACTTCTGATGCCCTTTCACATCTCTCTTCATCAGTCTAGCTCCCTTTCTCTCTAAGTTTCCCTCTCTCTTTTACATACCCTTGATGCATTCCTGCTGGCCCTAGTCTGTCCAAAGGGATTAATTGATAGTGAAAGATAATAAATCTTCCCATTAGGCGCAAGGCCCCTGCCCATCGCTCATTATGCACCTGCTGCTCCTCAACGGCATGGCCTGGGGTTTCCCCTGCTTTTTTAACACACACATCTGCCATCCCAACGCCAGCAAGGTTAATCTCTTTCTCTCTATCGTAGCAGATTGGCTCTCTCTCAAGACACATACTTGTTCATGCATGAAAGCCATTTAAAGCACACATGTCTATTTATTCTTTCTCTTCTTGTTTTTTTTCTCAGAGTTGAGAAGCTTGGATATGCGCACGCTGTTGCATGCAAATGCAACAATCTTGAGAATTTGAAAAAAGACCAGCATACAAAATCTTCAACTAAATAGGAAATATAACAATCTAGAATATGGATACTTATAGAATATGTCAAGTCTTCCGGTGTTTCAAAATGTCTCAGTTTCAGCACATAGACCTGTTTTGTTAAGAATGTATAATCTATGTTGTCATTTTTCTATGTTCTGTTATGATATGATCAGTTTTGTTTTGCTGTTGCAAATTATACACTTTTTAGCCACTTTACTAGGTTATTTTTTCTTTTAAAGTGCCGCGGTTGTTGGTGCTAGGCCATTTGCTCTCACTATTTTAGACACTGCTGATCTACTGGGATTTCCCCGCATAACCATATGTAGAATTTACAGAGAATCTGGAAAAGAAAAAAAAAAAGAGAGAGGCATCCTTCATTGAGGTCAGTGGAGAATGGCTAGAGGGTTTGAGCTAATAGGAAGCCAACAGTAACTCAAATAACCACTTGTTACAACCAAGTTTTAGTGTTAGGGTTGAATATTCTTTAAATGCCACAGCCTACTGAGCCACCCCTCATTATGCTTTGCTAAGAAAATTGGAAATATTTCAGCTAAGAAAATTGGTAATATTATAAAATATAGTATATAAGGCAGAGTGTGTACAATTTTTATGAGCTTGAAAGATAATGATCGCTTTTAATCTTCAACAAAGCCTGAACTCTTCTAGGCAAGCTTTTCTGCAATTTCTTTTAGTCTTCAGGAAGAGTTCTCAAAGGGAGTGCCAAAGAGTTTGGTCTTTCATGGATTTTTTTCATATTTCTTAGGGACATGCCTTTAAGATACTATTTATCAAGTAAGCATGTGATGCTATCATGTCAGCATGGACCAAAATCCATAAAGAATGTTTCCAGCATCTTGTTGATCCTATGCCATGAAGAATTAAGGCAGGTCTGAAGGCAAAAGGGGACCAACCTGTTAGTAAGAAGGTTACTTACTAAAGTGGCCAGTGAATATATTTTTGAATATTAATCTTATTTTCTAGAGAAGGCATTTGGCTAAGATAACTTGCTTCATGCCATCCTATTATGCAGCCTTTCAGTTTGATTTCAAATCCTCGAATTTTGCCTGAAAGCATCAGATGTTGAGTCAAAGTCCTTAAACAGTGGGCACTGACTTCTCTTTCCACACATGGTTGTTTGTATTTGCAATTAGACAATATATTTTCATCATCATACTCACTTGCTGTTATAAATTTTTGTTATGTCTTTGATGTTTCCTTATGCATTCTGCATAATGGCATAATGCATAGTCACTAACAGGTTCTTCATAATGATAATCAAAATCTGATTCGAGGAAATTGAATCTAATCCAGTAATTTTGGGCACATCTGCAAGCTTTCTAACATAAAGCAACCAAAATCACAGAAATGCAAATAGTACCTTGAATGTGAGACTCACTGCAAAACATTTAACTGTAACTCTGAATGTGTTGATACTGAAAGCTCAAAGATATTCAGTGATAACATGCTAAAGCCACATCTTTAGCATGATGGGACATCACTAATCAGTCAGTAGATCAACAGATATAAATAGTTTGTATTTTTATTTAAAACCTCATATAACCCATACAGCAAACTGTACAATTGAATTATTCACAGTGTGTTAAAAAGAAAATAATTCAGTAGCTTTTATATAGTATTTTGTCGATTTTCCCCATGTTTTACTCGGCTGTGGGTTATTCTAATGTTCTTTTAACACATACAGTTACTAGGAAAACAAAATCTTTTTTTTTCTTTTTTTTTTTACAAAACCTTACAAAAACTATATTCATAGAAATTCTGCATGTCCACAAAGAAAACCCTGGTTGGCACCAACATATTTATCATATTGTTTGAGAGGTTTTCTGCCAAATGATAGAAGCTTTGCAACTGAAAAGAAAGGTATACATAAGAAGGCATACCATCATGACTGCTAGAAAATCAAAATTCATATCACACACTGCTAATGGAACACACTTTTCTCCCACATTTCTTACAAGTTTGTGTAAAATGACATTATTCACATTAATTTATTTCTTAAAAAACATATATATTCAGTAATCAAACTGACTGGATCAGCCAAATCCGAAACCCTGTTGTAATTCCAACTAATCTGATGACATTTTGATTTACTTTCACATATTACAGACGTGAAAAGCAATCTTAAGTCTTTCAATAACCTGCATGAAAAGCTACAGTTCACACGAGGGTGACAGTAACATAGCAGAACCATGTATCAACCACAGCCGTACTTTAGACCAGGTTGTCATCAGGATTTCATGAAGAGTGAAGGTCCGGGTTAGGGTTACGTAATATAATCCTACTCTAAAACAACGTCCCCCAAATTCTTAGGAAAGCTCAGCATTTCCATTTCATTTTCACCTCATAGAAATATACTCGCCATCATATAAGAAGATTTACATACTGTATATTTTTTCCATCCGGATGATATTAATCCAATATACCATATCATATAATGCATTTCTTTTAAATAAATTAAAAAAAGGTGTGGGGCTATGGATTTGGGGTAAAGTGAGGAAGTAGTTAAAATTGACCTCTCTAATGAAATAAATAGCATCTAGAACATATTTACCTGTTAACAGAATTCATTTATAACAGTATAAATTTAGCAAAATACATTTTCTCCTGCTGATTTTATCTACATATTCTACTTTGCAGGAGGGAATTGATAAAACAATAATACAGTCAATCTCTACCAAATCAATGCTTAGTATTACAGACTGGAGTTTCCTTGAATCATAGATAGTTACAAATTATTATTTTGTTGTTGTTGTTGTTGATGTTGTTTCTGCGTATCAACAATTTAAACCTCACAGAGGTTTGCTGTTCATTCAGCTTTCAGGCGACAGCAGCTCACAGACTCCTCGAATCTTTCTTGGGCACGACACTCGCTTTAGATACAGTATAGCATACAGTATATGAGCACACAAAACTGTGATCTGTCACCACATTGTCTTTCAGTATTTTCACACACGACACGTATGAATTCAGTCCACATCAGGTAATTGAAAAGAAGAATACGGATGTTCTGGTCGCAGATGACCTTCAGAATCTTGCTTTGCTCATTTAAACCCAAACTTATGCCCAGTATATATAACGCAAACCAATCATTTGTCCAAAAAGCCTGCAGATCACACAGATGAATGAAGTGTTCAAAATGTCAGAAGCAGTTGGGACATTCAGTGGTCCTGTGGCCACATTTAGACACAGACCAAACGCATGTTTTAGTGAATATGTCATGCTTAAATGCTTGAAAAAACAACAACAAAAAACCCCCCAAACAAAACAAACTCTCAGTTTCTCAGTTGTAATATAAACAGAATTGCCTGAACTAATGCCCTTCAGCCCAATCAAGAGTTAGAGATTTTAGAAAAACTGCAGACTGCCACAACCAGTCAAAACTGCTTCAATATTTTCAGTATTATTATTAAAATTGTTTGACATTTTTGACTTTTGAACAGGAAGTTGATCAATAAGTTTTCCTGTGTTGTTTGTGCAATGATTGTTTTACATTACATTTTGATAAACATTTTTTTTAATCTAGGTTGGTTTGCTTAACCATAAAATATAATGTATTTAGGACACCTATTACCCTGCATGGTTTGAACAAATATTACAACAAGATTATTACAACAAAATTTAAAACACTCCAATTTGCTTTTCATTGGACTTTTCATTGGATGCAAGATTTGTGCTCCTAAGTGAACCGTTCTGCCCCATATGCTAATGTAAATGCTTCTACTGAATCATCATATCTTTGGCAATCATCATTTTAAGTTAATAAAATTTAGTCATGTACAAAATTATTAGACACAAAAAGTATTATTAGGACCATTATAGCAAGGTGGTATCTCTCGTTTTTAATACATCTCAACCATCCACTTTGCATCAGTGACTATGATTGCTTGTGTCTAACAATATAATTAATTACAAATTACAACTAACTTAATCGCTCAACTTTTAACTAGCCGTCCACCAATAACAATACTGCACATACTAAATTAGTTTTCCTATACCTTTTGACTCAATGACAACCATTAAAGCCCAGACAACAAGTTTGAGGTAACATTATTTTTTGCTGTCTGAGGCCATTTAGGAGTGTGTAAATCAATCAATTGGGTAAAAGTAGAAACTCAATTTTTGCATGTGGCAAAACTGAACTTCAATCAGAGCTCCTTCCGTTCTTGTATTGTATATCTCTCATTTATTGCCATTGTCCATAGAGCCATTCTTCTCGCTGTGTTCTGCTAAGTTTTTTCAGCCTGATTCAGGATTCCTTGAACATTGTGTTTTTTTCTTGTGTTTCTATGTTGCGCACGTAAACATCAGACTTGAAACTGATTGGGTATATACTGTTTCCTTTCTCAGGAATGGGCTTTTTTTCTTTTCTTAGAACCTCACTGAATCCTGCTTTTACCTCTTTCAGTTTGGATTACAATGGTGAATGTTGTCATACCTGTGTGGCTGATGCTGCCATTTTCAGTTGCCCATGTTTTGTTAGTGTTCCCATGTCACTGTGGTTAATGCTGTATCTGGTGATCCCATCTATACCATTGTCTCTAGTCACTGGCAGTGCCCCTGAAACATTGCTCAGCAGGCTCTTGCCCTGTGGGGAACACATTGTCACGGGAACACAGGAGTCATCCCAGTGCTGCAGCTCATGTTGTCCTTTCCTGGGAGTCGTCGGTCGTTGTAGGCGTGCATGTTGATCACTGCATCCGTCTTCACCATGAGTGGAGGCTGAGGTTTGTGTTTCACCCGTCTCTCGCAGGTGAACGACAGTCTGATCTCGTCCACCATGGCACTGCACAAAGACCTCTGGGCAAAAAGGGAGGATGCGGAGAGGGCAGCGAGAAGGAGAAGAGGGGAAAGGGACGGGGGGTAAATGCCTTAGCTTTAAATTGTTCTGACAGCAGAGAGTGTCGGCAGTCTAAGGAGCACAAAATGAATAAAAACATTTATGTTGGGTTAATTCTGGTATGTTTGCATTGTGTGCATGTGCATGGCTGTCATCAATATCAAACTGCAACACCACCCCGCGTAGAGTTCACTCAATTCATTGTTTCTGTGTCAAAAAAGTTTGGTGTGAGAACATGCAACTATATTCTTAACATGACTCAAATTAATGATTTACAACAGCAAAGGCGCTCATGATATTCTGACATCGCCAGTGACTAATAATGGATTACGTCTCTATGCTCCAATTTGCAATTATGCTTGTTAAAATAAATAAATGTTGTGGTGTTATGGCCAAGTCCTCCTGGGGATTAGCCAAAGGCATGCAAATCCTTTTATAACATGTTTGAACGAAAAAGCCATGAATAGAGCACAGCTTTGGTTTAGCGGCTATATGGAACGCAGCAAAATAACAAAATGGCACATGGACCAACTTCTTAGCAAAAAGGTGAATCAAATACTAGTACAGTGTAATTAAATTAATTTCTAAATAATTTTCCATGCATACTTAAAAAAATATATTCTTCTGTTAATTTATGAGGACATATACCTGCTCACGTTCCGCAGTCTTCCGTAGTTTGTAGATGAATTCAGCAATTGCCACAAAAACAGATAGCACTAGGCCAGATGCCAGCACAATGAATATACCACCCAGGTTCTGGATACCCATGGGGCCTGTTTCGCGATGCCGTTCATCCAGGCAGCTGCTCCCACTCCACCACTTCTCCTTTAGCATGTGTAGGCGCCCATCCTCCAAGATGCTTAGGATTGCTATGGAGATTTTGTCTCTGTACGGAGAGCCTGGAAGCAACATAAGGCCTATTTTACTTTGGAAGAAACACCAGCTGGACTCTGTGATAATAAGGTTCATAAACATGCTGTGACACACTCTCACTAGTAGCTTAAAAAAAAAAAAGTTTTATGTTGCTGCCACATCTGAATAGTAATACCCCAACCTCCTTCTTCAAAAAGTAACACATAACTTTTGAAGACTTTTCAATTTTTATAACTTCTAGTCTCAAATATACTCGTTAGCCATTTAAAAGTCCTACCGAGGGGAGTGCCGATGCCGTAGCCTTTGCTATCGATAAGTCCTCCCACCTGTGTCAGGTTACAGTTCCTTCTAGTGATGTAATCAATAGTGGTGGACTCCGTAATGAGGGCATAGTCTGACTTCAACACCCTCTGAATACCATCTTCAATAGACTTCACCAGTGAAGTTCTTGGCCGGCTGCTCATAAAGGCCCACATCTTCTCAAAAGTAGAAACTCTAGATTTCTGTAAAGGATGAAAAGATGCCGTTTTTAAAAAGTGACTCATTTTAACAGTTCCCTAGCTGAAGGCGAGAGAAAGTAGCTAAAAAAAAAGTACAATGCTTCTGCCACTAAAAAAAAAATCAATTTTAAATAAATAAATTTCAGATGTTAGATGCCCCAAGGTGTTAAATCTGAAAATACTGCTAACCATGAAATCTCTCTAGTCCCTCTGGAAGAAAAACTTAGGGGGATTTTTTCTCCTTCTTTTAAAAAAAAAAAAAATTGAATAGAAAATGTCAGAGATGACACTTGTTCATTTACAGCACTTAACAATACAGTTTCTTAGCTTGTGATCAAATAGATTTAAATGATTACCCATATCTTCTTTGTCACTAGATTAAAGGACAGTAAATTAAAGCTCTGTACATATCTGTCCTCATAAGTGCTACTGAAGCAGCAATAATAGACAGCCTTGCCATTAGTGTTACATCGGGCTATGTGGTATTTCATGCAATTTTCTAGGAGGTCACATTTATGCCATGTCTAATCCTAGATAATTACTATTTAAAGAGTATAAGCCATTTCAAATTGTGAAAGATGCCACTATAAGAAGCCCTCTATTATTGTTAACTGCAGTATAAGCACAATCTTGGCTGCTTAAAACTGAGATATGATAGTCTGATATTAAAACTTTAAAGTACCAATTAAGATGTATGGCAAATGCTGCCAAGTTGGCATCTTACCATATGGTAGCTTAGTACAGCTTATTTGTGTTACAGCAGTGTGTAAATCACGAATGACTCATAATAAAGAACGTCTCCCCATCTTTCCCCAGTGAACAATGGGAGCTACATCAGGCATTTTTTCAGCCTATCATTAGTAGGTGGTAATAGTCATAGACAGGCTCCTTAGTGCACTTGTTTTAATCCAATGGGCAGCTCATAAGATAAGTTCTGGCCTATAGTGGCTGACTCTTTTTCTATAGAAACAAACATGTGCTGCAACACTATTATAATTTCATGATCATGATTTGAAAGCTGTCTTATTCTGGATAAATGTAAAACTAGACTTAAATTGTGTTATAAATGTGTTGAAATAATCAGTCAAATCTTAAATTATACACAATCTCAATACAATCTTAATCCCCAAATGGTAGTAACAGAAATCATCTGGTATCACAACCTTTTGGTAGCTTTTTTGACCTCAGTCCTCTGTATGTGCAGCACACAGCACGTGTGACTCCATCCAGAGCAAAGCTACGAACGGTTGAATATATTTTTCTAAATAAGTTTAAGACCAAATGCATCCATTTGCAGAGGCTTTATCTGCTCCCTGGTCTCATCAGTATTTATCATGCTTCTCTGCCTCATTGAGTTAACATCATTAAGCCGTTCTGTAAGAGGAAGTAGGAGCAGAGGGCACGTGAGTCTTGGATAATTATACACCTGTGTCTCCTATTTATGATGTGATTATCAAAGTATTGAAACTGATCAAAAATAACAGTTTTACATTGGAAAAAGTTACAGAAATACAGATTATTTCTGCATACATGGTAAACTGGGATTATGGTGATACTCCTTTACAGAAGCAAAATGCAATTCGATTAATCATCAGCCCATCAATATTGTTTTCAATGTAAACATTATCAACAGAAAATATGCATAAATCAAACTCGACAGTGAAGACTAAAGTATTCATGAACTAAAATACAGGATTTGCAGGGCAACAAAAAAAACTAGGGCAGGCCCTGAAAAAGTATTCTTTTTTTTTTTTTTTATTCCAATTGAATATCATAATCTTATGTGTCTTCAATAGAAATATGCAGTGTTTTCATTTTCTTACTCTGAGAAACTGTAACTCTGTTACATGTGTTATTCAGCACCACAGCAGCAGAAGCATCTGAAGCAAAGCTCAAAATAATGAAATAAAGTCAAGACCCTTCAGGCAATCGCTGAAACTTCGGAATAAAAAACATCATCTGGAACACATCAAACGGTGTAGAGAAGTGGAGAAACTAAAAAGAAAAAAAGCCTTTGCTGTGGGAATTAAAATGTAACTGAATTTATATGTGTAATATAATTCTGATAATAATACTACCATTTGTACCTTGAAGAAAGACATCGTTGCACCATCTTTGACCACGCCGTACTCGATTTTGGTCTGCTTGGCAATGTCATCAGCTGAGTCCACAGGTGAATCCATTCTTTCCACAGTGAGGAAAGCTGCTAAATTAGCTGTATAGGATGATATGATGATGAGCGTGAAGAACCACCAGATCCCACCAATTATCCTGGTCGACAGGGCTTTGGGCATCAATTCTGAGCCTGTAGGCAACGTAGAGTGAGAGACTATTAACCAATTAGCTATATAAATCTGTACATGCCAACAGTGTAACTGAATAAAACAAATGCAGTGACATGACCATGCATTTTTGTTAATTGGTCTGCAAATGTTTTTGGCAGTGCCACTACTGTTGATCAAGGTACTGTTAATGAGGAAATGGAAACTGATGCGAGCTTGCCAGGTTAGCCACACTCTAAGCTTAGAATTTAAAAATGGCAGATCAGATCAGTAAACCTGTATGGTGCTTAGAGTTTTACATTATTTTTATTTATTTATTTTTTCAAGCAAGATGAAAATGAAATAATTGATGTGTTTGATTGTATTCAGTCATCAATATTTTCTTAGAAGTCAGCTTTGGTAAAGCAACTGCAAACGAACTTAATCTGTGAAAAAATAGGATATGACATCTTATGAAAAGCTTATTTATTTATACCCTCGTGGCATTTTATAACTTATCATTTCTTTACATTGAGGTATTGTGTCAAATCATCGACACCAGTATAAAAATGAGAAGAAAATGTAAGCTATAATACCTATCCGGACTGACAGTGCACCTCTGCATCAACCTCGACTTTGAGTGGTCCTCTGCTGAGTAATACTATGTTTACAATGGCTCACTGACTGGTGTTAAAGTTACTTTACATCTCATCTCTGACAACCTTTAAAATACCCTTGTGCTTTGTGCACTCTGTTACTTTACTGAGAAGATTTACGAGGGCAATTCTGAAGAGTAACAAGCCCACAGAAGAGGGGCAGAGTGGTCAGCTCTTTAACCTCTTCTACCAAATTTGATTGGATTTGTCCTTTGTGGTCTGACAAAGACTCTGCCTGGTTACAAACAAGGGAAGACAGTAGCATCCTTTAATTCACTATGACTTCAGAGATGGAAGATCCAGATGCATTCTCTTGTTACACTAAAAATGAAGTGAAGCAACGTGTAACTCAATTGAATTCCACACTATAAAGCGCTGCTGTCAGCAGGGAGCAGTATATGGTGCTGTATCAGAAAACTCTAATAAATACAAAAAGCAGATCAGTCATGTGGTGCCAGGGAAATAAAATGGTGTCAATATACCATACAGTTCTTTGAAGAAGGTCTCTTGTAAACCGAGGAAATAACAAAGTACTTTCTGGGAGAACAATACAGATCCTATGAGTAGCCAGCGCTTCACATCTTGGTGTCCAGGAGCTACACTGCCTTTTTTGACATTTCAGAAATGTTTCCTTTTTTAGTGATCAATTAACAAAGTAACAGATGAAACAATGTGTGTATTGATTAATATTTTACTATTTTGCAACAAAACATTTTACTTCTGGTTAGCTTTCTCTTGCATCCAGTATATATCTAATGCTAAGCTAATTAGCATTATGGCATTTTTTTTTCTAAACTTTCTCAGAAGAAATGTCGATATGGTTATTTCCATAACCAATTAAAGTATTTCTAAAAATATATACAATATATATTACAAACAGTGTATATATTATGTTTAACAAGCAGAAAAAATGGTTTTAAACTAGTTAGCTAACCTAGCTAAAGCAATATCAATAGCCTATTAACCTTTAGCTGAAATAAAAATTCACTGTCCCTTGATGTATACATTTTCCAGTAAAAAGCGGTGAAACTTCTCGTATTATATTGCATACTCTCAAAAGAAAATATCATATTTTACAAGTTCAAAGTTAACTCATAAAGGCTTTTTAGGCAAGAGAGACTAAAAATATTTAAGATTTTCCTTAATAACTCAGACTGCTTCCAAAACACTAGCAATGTTCTGATAAAATTAACATACATGTGCACTAACTAAAGGTGAAGTTGATAGCTTTTCACTAATAAGGACATGACTATAATATTTATTTTAATTCTATAGGCCACTGAAAAAATACATCAAACTAACCCATTAGGCTATGTCTCAAACAGGAGTAGTCAGCAAAATAATTACATTGCTGTAGTACTATAATAATTTATCTTTAAAAAAAATGTTTAGCCTATATACTTTCAATTTAATATAGATTTTGAGTACTGCAAGCTATAACTTCAAGGTAAAAATGTATTACTGCAATACACTGATGACTGTGACATTACAGATGTTTAATCTGGTAATTAAAATAAACTGACTATATAGCATCCAATCATTTGGATATATTTATTTGTGTAATGCATTATATAGCATTTATATTGATATATTTTTGTTATTATAACATAAAAAAAATAATTGAATTTAAATGTATATTTATCAAAATATTTTCATTTTCTCATGGTAAGGTATGTCATCATCACAAACAAGCATGGTGCCTACAATTGTAAATGTTAAAACATGTCACAGTTGTGTCTTCTTACTATTGCATCAGATCTCTCCTATTGCACATTATAAAGTTCTTATCGCCGATACACCAAAGCAAATCCTTGCTCACTACATCATTTGATTTGCTATACTTTGCTAATTCCACTTAAAATGTAAGCAATAACAGTGCTTCAAAAACTACGGTCATCGCTTAATATTGAAAAAAAATAGCCCGGCTGATTTTTGAAAGTTAATTTGAACTGAATTATGTAAAAATTGTAGTGTTGCATTTTTAAGTTGTAAGATTATGCATTATGCAGTACTAGTTTCGGTTGCTCTCTTGTTCACAAGAGGTCGCCACAGCAGGTGGCTCCGGATTTTTGATTTATTTTTTTTTCCTGATGCAACCCTACAGGGATTTGCATCTCCTGCCGGAATGGAACTAGAAATCTTTCACTTGTTATTGAAGGTCTGCATTATAGAGGCATTTTGATTCTATATTAATATTATAATGTTACGAGTTCTATATCATGTTGAATGAATCTATTTTGAAATAGTTGTTTGAGTTGTAAAAGGATTTTTCCCTTGTTTTGTAAGCTAATGCATGATAAATATACCATCTCTATAGCTGCTACTAACATCTCAGCATACATTCATCAAAACACAATAAATAAGAAGTCTCTTTGACAGTATGATATTATTTTCTTCTCAATAAACGAACAGATTGCTTTGCATCTAATAATGCCTTTTGAGTTGTCATCCTTTGGGGGGGAGAGTGAGAGTTTCTCTTTGAATTTAGAAATGCATCGTGCTAAGTATGATGCACCTGGTTTTTTGGAGTGTTTCTTCCCGCAAGCAATGTCTCACCTCAACACTAGCACTCGGCTTTCCCATGAGAATAGTTACCTGCACTTAGCATTCTCTTCTACGGAGTCAGACAAAAACTCCTTTTCCAAGCTTGAGGCTTTTACTTTTACTTAATTGGTTTAAAATAAGGACACTTGCGAATGGAAATGTTTGTCCCATTGCACGCAAAGTAGGCTAAGTAAATTTTGATGCCATTCTAAAAAAAATAAGATACAAAAAAAAGCAAGGACACTGCTCCAGTTTCTCAACCAGAGTGAGAGAAACCCACCTCAATGTAATAATGTGTAAATAACAAAATAAAGAATGCTATATTTAAAATTTTAAAACAAAAAATCATGGTAAAAATACATTCACAATCCTATTTATATTATGCAGGGAGATGTGCTTTAATTAATAAAGAAACGATGTCATCACAAATATCAGAAACTGCATTGCAGTGCTTATTTTGCAGAAGCCAGTTTGCAAGAAATGATCACACATGTTGTGAGCAAAAACCTACCGAGACCCCAGGAACACATCTGAAGCACACAAAGTGTTTGCTTTTGCACCTCTTCATATTTTATGTTCTTTGTGTTGTCTAGGACGCCTCCCTCCCACAGACAAGCTGGTAGATTTTTTTGGATTTTCTCAAACACGTCCATTTGCATTTTAAACATGTCAAGGAAATGGCTTCCGTCTCAGCTGCTGTCACTGTGTTTGGCAGACAAGCAAGGGAAGTCTGTTTATGTGACACAGACAAAATATAACTCGCTGCAGATCCCACCGTGCAGCATGTGTGCAAGGTACCATAGCACAAATGTGTGTCACCGAATCCCAGAATCAGTCTGCGTCATCGCTTTTTTTCACGTCGATGCATTAAATGTTGAAATATACGTTTGACTGTACCTCTTTAAAAATTCACGGAGAAACAGTTATTGGAACACTAACCTTATATTAACTTGATATCCTGGTGTGAAGAAATTTATTCAATGAACTATGAAGAGCTGATTAGCAGCAGACGCAGCTCTAGTCAGCTCCAGCAGGCTAAATAAGAAGAACTGGAGCTGAGGCATTTACAGACAACACTCTATGAATTATAATGAAAAATTCTCCCCAGTTTAGTTTAATAATATAGGCTACTAACTAGCTCATTTTGTTTTGATTTTCTTTCTCCTTTCCCTTCCAGCCCACTGGTGCTATACTCATAGCCCTCTGTCTGCACCAGCAAATTGGCAGAGCTGCTATGCAGTTTCACAAGAGTGCCGCCGAATTTCTGTGCTTAATGAATTGCTGAATGTGTTTGCTATCCTTACGGGCAAAGATCCACTGCCGAGTCTCACTAAGCCTCCTTGATTTGTCTTGTTACACTGAGGTTAAACATTTTTGTTACGTCGGTCTTTTTCTCCACAGTTGACTTCATTATGTTATTTCTGGGCCTTTATTTGCCTACCTATCCCTTTCGGGGACACCTAGCAATGGCCTAACAGCAAACACTTATTTATATCCCTCTGCTTTTACTTAATAATATTACATCGACAATACGCTTTTTGATCTGACACTAAAATATATGATGACTGAGTTCAAAATTATAAGGCATCAACAGTGACATAAGTTGGTGGGCTACTTGTTGGACAGTTATAATTGAAGCATATGGATTCTCTACACCCGGCCACTCTCAGCGCAAGCCAAGCAGTGCTGAACACGTCACAGCAGCCAGTTCGAGCATAGCTGACAGCTGGCATTTGTCAAACATGTTCCTCAACTTACCCTTTGCGTCCTCAACATTCAGAAGGCTCTTGAGCAGGGCCAGTGACTGTGTAATGTGGAAATAAATGCAATGATGTTTTCCACCCTTACCCGCCAATCTCTGACAAGTGCCTGGCACCTACTCTTCCCTTTTTAAACAGCAGGTAGGTGACAACAGCTTCCCTTTGTCATGTAAGACTGAGCTCGGCAGTTGTTCTTGACAGGTAAATGTCTTATGAAACAGTCACGGAATGGAAATCATGGAGCTTGTCAGTTAAAGAGGCAGAAAGTGGGAGGTGGTGGTGAAGAGAAAAGGAGGGTGGGGGTGACAGGATTGTTTCTGACAGGGAAGAGGATGTGTGCGCCGCCTTACCTTGTTGCATTAAGGAACCAACTCCAAACCAGAAGCTGTTGAGCAGGGTAAAGTTGTTCTCCACCACATCTGATCCAGGATTGCAAGGATGAGCGTCATACCATTCGTATGGACTGAATCTGGGATTAAGAGAAGTTGGAAAGGAGTCAAAAACCTCTACCAGTCACAAGATCAAAGAACAATAGTATTATATCTTTTTCATCATTCTTGAACAATGTTGAATAGCACTGCTATTTCAGAGTTTCATCTTTGGTTTAGAGTAAAAGAGCTAATGATGCATTAGACAGCAACTCTACAAGCACTACTTAAAGCACGATTAATTGATTATTAGCAGCAAATTAAGCTGTAAATACTACCTTGGACTGATTATTAGCCTCTACAGTTGATCTGGCGAACATATAAGCAAGCATTTGTCAAGCTGAGGATCAACACCAATAATCAATTAAGTAATTAATCTAGAATTTTGTTTCCATCATCTGCCTTAATTCTGGGTAGTAACTGTACAGCTAGTTTTAGGCCTTTTTTCACTAAGAATAGCTCTCTGATAGTCTTTTAATAATACAAAGGAATAATGCAAGATTTGTGGGCTTTAACACAAAAACAATGAGTTACAAAAACAAAGGGGAGTCACTATGGGGGACTCCGGAGTCGGTTGGTTATTTTGGCCACGAACATGGCCATAACGTCTGGGTGAAATATGTATAATATAGTTTATATGCAGTAGCTGGAATGGTTTTATAGGTGCAAAAACTTTGTCAAACTATTATCAAATGTCACATCAAAAATTTAAATACACTGGTCCTAGTTTTTTAAGCCTTACCTCTGGAAACCCCCTTGACTTATTCCAACATGCTTTGTAGTTAAAGGTGACGATTGAAGCATTAAAATACAATTTTTCAGAGGGTGTAAAATGTCATGTTTGAGAATGTGAGGAATAAGGACCCCTGTTAAAGTCACATGAAAGCATAAAGCATATGCAACTTTCCATATCTGTGACACCCACCCTCCACCCCATGCAACTTTACTGCACAGGAGGACAGAGGCTGGGAAAAAGTATTAATATTAACTATATTTTATTCTGGCGTGCTCGTGGCAAGAATTGTGTCATCATTACCCCAACGTGTCTTATTTGCTAATGTGGTAGAATATGGCATTAGACATAATGAGTAACTAAAACAGTCCACTGACTCTCCTATACTGAATCTTTGGTTGCATATTTCTGTTCTGAAGGGATATGGCAGGAATAATCTAGAAAGATTGAATTAACTAGAATGTATATTATGAAAAGACTAATAGACTTCAATCTAATTACACAGCGCAGAAATATTTTCTAATATGTCAGCAATCTATTTTAATCTGAGGGCGAACTGAACCGATGGTTAATCATGAAATAGACAGAGGCTTTTCCAGGCGTCATTCATTAATTCTAGTCTTATTTAAGCATCCAGATATATGGACTGATGAACATTAAAAGACTGTATTTGCCCACTGTGATCTTGCCTAAGTGTTGTTTCACATAGACTAAAATGACAACAGCCACATATACTCACCAGTGTTACTATCTTTAAGTGTTTCCATTAGGATTCGCGACTCATCTGCCCTTAATAACATTTGCAGACATCAAAGAGGCCTTGGGCAGCTGTTGGACAAATGTGGTGCTCTCTAACATTTTAATGAATTCCTTCAGTCTCATTTTGTTTTACTTTAATCTTAAATTGAAAGCCTTGGCCATGTAATATGTGATAGAGGCTTGGAAAATAGGAGAGATTTTCGCAGCCAAAATACACACGAACAGGACTTAAACAGGACACAAATGAGGAAAACCAGAATGCCTTTTTTCATTATTTCAGAGCAACTCCTACATAGGCAATGTGAGAGTACTGATTCAATCCTCCTGATTTCTCTGCTAATGTCTAAAAAGGTTGTGCTGTCAACCAGAGCCATAAGCATGTTTCAGACTTCATACAGCAGCCTACATGCAGTAGAGTGATGCTGCGGAACAAGGTACTCTCCCGGGTAGGGACTGCAAATGACAGTTTTTTGGATTCATTCAATACATTATGTGTTGCTGATATATGTTATTAGATTTACTAGTTGTGATTTTAGTAAAAAGGGAAACTCTAATACAACATTTTTTTTTGTAAATTCTCCTGTGGCCATACTTCCACTTGATGTGGACTTTTTGATCATATTTTCTCGCTGTAGTTGGTAGGTAGCCAAGCAAAAATGTACTGATGACACAGTGGCTGAAGTATTAGAGATTTTGGTCTCACTTTGTTATACATGTACCTTCTTTAGCTAAATGCACATGTCCCAAATAACCATTAATTTTCCACCATTACAAATGCAGAAAGCAACTATAGGTTCTGCTTTCCACAGTGTTTGATAATGTGGCTATAAGGGAAAATAAACTTCATTTCTACACGACCAAGAATATAGTTAGACCAACTGCATACCCATAGAAATAATGACCTGGAGACAGCTTGGTAATTAAACGTAACAAAGCAAAAGCTCATTTTTGCATTCACAAACATTAGCTTGCTAAATATATACTACTCCGGCACAGTTTTTAACTTTTTTGTCAGTTTTTTCTGTTGAAATGTTAGTGCTGCCAGTTATTAAATTACATCTATTTTCAGACTATAATAACAGCACTCCCTGTTGTCTGTGAATGATTTCAGTCTGGATCATTGGAGGACCAAATCAGCATCTGTGATTTATTTGATGTGGCAAGCAAAGCTTACCCAAAGACATGTCTTGCAATTAGCTCTAAATAAAGTTGATCTCATAGGAAGCACACAAATACCAAGACTAACTAGACAAGAAAAAAAGGCAAAATGCGCTGATATTGCAAACTGATTTAATGTAGCACATTTAATCTAAATACACCTTTGTGGTTCTAAGGATTGTAACATTTTTTTAACAACAGGCTATATTTTTTATTTAAATCCCACAAAAGGACCAAGTTCTTAGTGAAAATCTAACAGTTTTAAAATCAACACATATATAGTGTTGATTCCAATCTTTGCCTACAAACGCTGGATTTTGTGGTTTAGAGATTTGTTTTTAGGCAACAGAAGTAAATTGTATATTTGGGGGGTATTTCTTATTGAAAGTGAGACTGGCTCATGGAAATGAAGGAACAGGTCACCCAGTGCAAAAATGTGTTTTCTTTAAAAACAACACAGCTCCTCAGCACAGAGGAATAAACTATAAAAGGCTTTGGAAACACAGGTAATCATTCTTAGTAGGATCTGTGTTTTGTCAGGAAATGGTCTTAGTGGATCTTTGAATGAATATCACTAGTCAGATCCTTTGGATATCTCTGTATAATAAATGTAAAGGGATCAAGAAGCCACAATATCTTTACATATTGAATATGTTGTGTAAAACCACACACTTGCTTAGTTGTGCGTGTTAAGTGTGTTATACAGACAGTGAGAGTATAAATGCTCATCCACATCAACAAGTTACAGAGATTTTCAGATTTATTGGTGAGGGAATGTTTTTTCTTCGGATGTATTATCTTCAGGTTTTAAATGTGTGAGGCAAAAATATTCAGTCTTTACATCCTCTCAAATCATCTCTAATTTTAATATGTAGGCGATTTTTTCCAGCACAGTGTTACAGCATAGTTTATATGCTATTTATCTGTGGATAAATAAGTGATCTTTCACATCATAAATATTGTATTTCATATATTTCTAATATGTTTGTTATATTTATTTGCCTAATATCGATGACAATACACTGACGCAAATGTCCAGCATTTGAAATGGCCTATTTGTGCTTGGAGTAGCCCCCTCTCTGTTTTCTGTCATCTGCTTTATGCTCAATTATGACGCACTTTTAGGGATGCGACTCAGCTATCTAGGCCAGCCTTCAAAAACTTGATGCAACAATTTAAGATGATTTTGCACTTATGTGAAGCCACTCCAGAATTTGTTTGGTCTCACAACAGCAAATGAGGATAGAGGAGTGCAGCTGTTTGCTCTCAAGCCCCTGAACTCCTTTCAGTGCTCGCTTTTCTATAACTTCCTCAAGCACCACTTTGCATGAGAAGCAGCAGGAAATACAGACAATGACACTAAAAAGATATTCATCATATTCATGACCAAAAAAAAAAATTTACAAGTGAGATACTTCTCACCCAATCAAACAGATAATCTCCCTCCATTAAAACTGTGACTGACTTGTACCAGCCTGGAAGTTCATTATTTATAATATATGTAAATGCTGGTGATCAACTATAAATAGCCTACTCTGGTGCAATTTTACATCAGGTGTATATATTCTTTTCTTTTTGCATGGCTGAATATGACAATTATATATATTTTTTCTTATTTTAGCTCGAGGCGAAATGAGTACTTTTTGAAGGGTTGGTTCAAGATGCTTTGCCAATTCCAAAGACAGCACACAGGAAACAAGAAATTGCCCTCTGAATAGGACTTTGCAACTCAACTGGAGGTTTTTGTATTCCTCCCCAACTGCTGCGCTGAAGAGAGCCCATGCAGACAAAACTGCCTTGATCACTACCCAGCAACTAACGCAGTATGATGAACTGGCTTGGGTACTCGAACCCCAGTCTGTAATGATAGAGTAAATTACTATGTCTACTGGAAGACCTCACAGAGAAATAGCATGTAACTTTTGCACTTACCTGGCAATGACAAAAAGGACACAGCTAACACCCAGGTAGGCCAGGAGGATGTAGACCCATATGTCGGGAGTCATGGGGTTCAGGAAGGAGAAGAAGCCATTGTTGGTAGTATTGGGTTTGCGATACAAAATGCTGATGCCCATGCTCATGAAAGGCTTGGAGAAGTCGATGAATTTTTCACGTACATAAGTGATGGTGAGAGGAGCGACTGCCAAGTCTGCTCTCTGTATTAGGGGAAAAAAACACAAAATTTATATATATATATATATATATATATATATATATATATTGACTATATCAAGTTATCAAGTTATATCAAAGTAGACACATTTTCCCAATAGATGAAACGGGGTCCCATTTATGAGGCTTCATATAGTGTCACAAGAATGACATATGACACCATACAGCATCATGCAGTGAACAAGGCTGAACATATCGGGATGAGGTGCAGTCACCTATTATATGTGTATGACTACATATTCTGGATGTTACCATTTGTATTGACAGCCCCCACTGCTCCCCTGCACCATGGCTGGACAGGAGGTTAATGAAACCAGCTGCTTAGTTCACGCTCGAATACCTCTTTCCTCCAAGAAACGACACAGCTCACAAGGGGAGGCTTTCTTTACTTTCTACATAGTGAGCAGTGGGAGAGAACCAGAGTTTGCTCATACATCAGTTCACCGTGCAGCTTTTTAAAAATAAAATTAGGTCTCGTGTTTGCTTTGGAACTTTATGCAAAACTTCAAGACCTAGTCCTATGTGAATTAAACCTGCTAAACCTACGCAAACCTAATGAAATGAAAATTACCCAAATGATTCACCCATTCGACTTCTCTGTTCTTGGAACTCATCTATTATATAGCATACTCTGTGGTATGTTTGCTGATAGTTGATACCATAAAACCACTTTTATTCCAAGTTGTCCTCTAAGGATCCTGGGGCTGTTCTCAACATGAATTAAATTTTCTCTGTGTCCTAGGCAGCTCTTCTATCAGATTCGTATTATAACTACCACATCGCAGTAAATAAAGGTTAGAATGACAACATTTTCCCTTTGCATGTGGCACTGCGGATTACATACTCCTGCAGTCCACGCCATAGTAGTTAAATGCACAGTGGCGTTTTCTGAAGAGACAGAAAAATGGGAAAACCAGTGCATCATGCTGTGTATCGGCTGTTTCTCTTAAACTATTCAAATTTGTAGATCACACACTGCTCCCTCTCTTCTCTACTGCCTTGAACCAACCTGCCACTCAACCGTAAAGTCAGCCAGCATGCAATTCCACAGATCCCTATGGAGGGCTAATATACATGCCGCCTGTCCTTGTTCTGCTTTGTGCTTACCAACACAAGCTGGGCACAAGCAAGATAACCTGATAGTGCCCTGCTATGTGCCACATGGCTTGGTGTTATCTTGGTTTGCAGATGGTGGGTGTCGTGGTGTTCTGTACCTAACAGCCTCGAGGATTCATAAAATTACAACCATCATGATCTACATGTTTACAGCCCACTGAATGTACACAGAACGCAGAGTACATAACAGTCTTAGTCTGTAGCTATTTATTACCGGTATTTTGCAAATGAATAAATATAGCACACTAAAAGGTCATTAACTAGTAATAACTGAACAACCAACATTTTATTTCTTGATGAAACACTTGGATGTTGTTTTTAGTACCAAATATCTGCATTTTATAGTGGGTTATAAGGATTGCATAGGATGGACATATGTTGCTGCCATGTTGACCTTTTTTTTTCTCTTAATTACGGATGCACTGATAATTGGTTGCAGCAAACGTCCTTGTTAGCTGCCACCAGCCTATCTGCAAATAAAATGATGTTTTCTGATGGCAGTGGCTGATGTTTATCTCTTGTGTCACATCAATTTCACGCTCACTGTATTTTTAAAGATAGTGCGTAAAGCTGAATGGGTTTAAAAAAAGTTGATTTATGTTCATCATGAAGTTTTCTTTGTTTCCCGTGCATGGAAAAAGTGAGAAAAATAAATAGATCCATATCTGCTTCTGGTCAAACTGTTTGTTTTTTTGTTTTTTTCAAACGTGACTATCAATATGGGCTCTGAATTTCACAGCTGGTGCATCTCTGCCTTTTATGAAATATTTAGAGCTGATAGAAGTGCATACTGTGTGTTGCTTCAGTAGAGTGGGTTCTAATTGCAGAAACCCCCTCCTCTGAACTATGCAATGGTTACTGAAGATAACAGGCGGCAATTTCTGATATAGGAATGCTGAGGGAAGATAACACATACGGTATGCCTAGCCACTTTTACATGCATTTAAAAAACCGCTGGTGGAAAATAAATGCACAGTGAAATACAGACAAAGCACATGAGGATAGATGTACCTCTTATACTATACAATATAGTCTCGAAATATACAAAGGGTTAATTATGAGGCAGGGATGGTGTAATCAAGAAACTGTCACTTTGCATCAGCTGAAGGTTCAGAGTGTCGTGGCGTGTAACTGTGATTTACTCAAGGGTGCCTTGGCAGGCGGGACAGACATGTTTTTGCTGTTGTGGCAGCTGAACTTTTGTCCTTGCAGCTATGGGTCTGTCACTGTCACCACCATATCATGCTGCTGTCTCACATAAAAAATAAATAAATAAATACAAAACTAAAGATAAAAATAACTAGCAATCAAAATGACACCTGTCCATCTAGCATATGCTGATCATAAGATTTTTGAGGCCTTGGAAAATGTGTTATTTAACTGAAAATAGGGTAACTACTTCTTGTGGAATAAATCTAATCAACTGTGTAGCAATGTAGACAAAGAGGAAGTGGGCTGACTATAATCTTCCAGTGTATCTGTCGAAGCAAAGATTAATTGCCATGACAGAAACAAATGATGTGTTAAGGACGCCTTTAACATTTGCATCACAGCATGATTAAAGTGATCATCTATTGTGACTAAATCAAGTTTAACAAGGCCTGTTGCATCATTTAGCACCTTCCAAACAATGCCCTTTGGCACTGCAGTGAGCTTTGTGACTGCACAGAGGAAAATAAAGCGCTACATGTTACACAATGCTAAATCGTTGCACTTGGCAACACTGCAGTTTCTCATTCAAGTCTCCAATTCTGTGGTGAGTAAATCATAACTGACTTTCATTTTCATACTAAAAAATATACACGGGTTTTATTCTATTTCTGCCACATGTAGCTATCAGTGTGAAAATCTCTGTGAGCTACAGGGATGAATGAATTTAACACTAAAACTTGCATTTTGTTCACTTAAACAGACAATTGTGCAATTATGCAATGCAGTGATGATTTGAGGGTACAGTGGGCAAGCTGATAGCAATAAAAGTACAAGTCTCGTGCTTCAGGACTATTTTTATCACTCAAAACCAACTATTTCCCTGCTTTCTACCTAAGACCCTATCTCGCTAAGCCGCAGTAAACTGTTATACAGCTTATCTATCTGTATCACAAGGGGGGAAGCAATGGGGGGCGAACATAAAGTAATTATAAATACACAGAGAAAAGATAAAAAATGTCAGCTACCTTCTGTATCTTATTGTTAAGAGAGAAACAGAAGAGGTGAAAACATTCTTTGTTGTTAACTGTTTTATAGAAATATACTCCTTCCAATGCATGTATAGAAAAATAGAAACTTTCTGCACAGCATGTCTCAGTTTGACCCAAAGCAAAGAAAAATTACAGCTGCAGTATAGTTTGAAGAAATCTGTATCCTTACAGTTCTCCCATATCATCTCAGGGTCAGATCTCTTGAGCTTGCCTTAAAGTTTACGTTTCAGGTCTGCTGAATTACGATCAGCTTATCCATACCAGTGGAGTAAGGAAAGCACTAGACCACAAAATAGAACTGACTAAAAATCCACAAAAAATCGTCTTGCATCCTTGGCCATGTGATAAGAAGCAGTAAAAGCAATAACCAGCAGTATAGATTCCAATCTCCTCTTCTGCTGCTATTTACAAAAGCAATAGATATAAAAAGGTTAAAATACACTGTATGTGTGCATCATAAAAGCATTTAAATCTATTCCTTTTTCCAATCTCTGTTACTTAAGAATTTCTCACTTTCTATAGCTATGGATTAAATGGTGTTACATTACTGTTTATGTGTGTTCAACAGCTTATGTTCATATTTAAGCTGAGTGCAAAGGTCATAATCACCAGATGCCACAGTTTTGCACTGTTTTTTTTTTTTTTTTAAATTTTATTTTTATTTGGCTGGAAGCAGATGAACAGACTCTGTGGCCACCTGTGAGTCCTCTCTTTGAAACCAAAGAATGCACCAATAACGTATGTGTTGTTTAATGATGGAGTCATGCATCTCCTTTTCGTGCCAGCTGTCTCTCCCTTTGGTAATCTATTTGTTCCTCTAAAGGTTATTGTTATCAACACGGATCTAGCAAAAAGCCTGGATGGAGAAATAAAGTGCTGCAGTGGGAGCCCACCTTTTCCATCCCTTTCAGCACCAAGCCATTGACTCTTGCCATACGATTCCCTGCACTAAATGCCACTTAAGCTATTACAAGTTTTCAGCTGAGTACAGCGCTGACCCGATGGGGCTGAGGACAAAGAGAGAGCACTGACAGGGACACTTATGAAATGCCAGCAGAGAATTGCCACCATCGCTTCGATGCGAAGCAGTTTCATGGCCACTGAGGCTTTGAGTTTGACATAGACAGCTACGATTGGTCGCTATCCCTCAGAAAGATGATTGCCATTGTGTTCCCCTGAATCTATGCAGCGTTACGCGCTCATCCTAGATCTGTGGTTTATCCAGCTGAACGAAATGGCCTGTCTTACTAAATGACATCAACACACTTGTAACTTTTAGGCAACCTTGACATAATTGTGCCATAAATGTAACTGACAGCTTTGTAGGCTCCTTGTGACTTGTACTCAATCATAACTATATCACTGTCCACATGGAGGACATAACCTGTAATTCAGCTCAATGGCATGCTTTTGTAAGTGCGCATGATGATGCGAAAGACTTTGACTGTTTGGAGCATATAAATCAAAGTTTAAATCATTACACTTTGATAATGAAATGATTTCTTCTTAAAAACTCCCTACAAATAAAAAATAGTCTGGCTCATAACCACTATAAAATTACAAATTTGATTGTTTTTGCTTCTGTTAAACAAATACCTCATTTTGTCTTAAGCTTTGGAGGTTCTGGTCGGCGTATCTTTTTTTTTATTGTTTTGTTTTGTCTTTTAAAGATTACAGCTATATATCTATTATGCACATATGAGCATATAATGCTTCTGGTCAAAAAAGACGTCAACAAGGAGTAAAACTTACATGTTCTATAAGTTCCCTAATCATGCCGTTCCACAGGCCCTTGTCATCCTGGGAGCCATATTTCCCATCAGGCACCAGACGGATCTCATACGTGAAGCCCAGGATGTTGGCCAGCTCTTTTAGCAAGTCGATGCAGAATCCTTCGAAACGGTCGTTCCCAACCAGCGCCTTGTCAGATTTCTTAAGCATGACATATGGCTCCTCCTGCTCAGACCAAAAAGATCAAATGAAAAGCAATGGTGAGGTCAGCTTTTTCAATTTGTTTCAGCACATGAACCTAATTGAAGCAAAGTGATCTGAGCTGACGAGTCGCTGTTGCATTTAACAGGCAGTGACAGCAGATTCAAGTATACAGTGTGGCTATAGGCAGTGTTAAAATATGAAAGAAGGCTGAGGTTGTTCCTACATTGAAGTATTAAAGAAACGGGACCTGAGCTAAAACAAGATGGTAATGTAAAGTAAAAAATGTATATTGCAGGTATTTATATCAGCATCTAGTGATTGTTATAGTGATGGCAATGCACACAGAAGAAATATTTATATTAGCAATGAGCTTAGTTAGTGTTCAAATAGCTAAACCTACTGTCTCCCACTCACTGACCTATATAGCTGGTGCACCGTTTATTTTATGGTCAGGTAGCTGACACTCTTTACTGGCCTGTAATATCCTGCCCGGATGCTCTTAATTTAAGCTGTATAAAAGCTTGATTAGGAACAGAATGCAGCAGTGTAATGGAACATAGCCACTGTGTTGCCTTCATCAGTTGTCACCAACCTCCAAGGGAGAGCAACTGAGCTGATGCCTGCAGTGACAATGACTAACGCAGAACCGCTCATAAATGATTTCCTTTATTTAGTGCCTGTTACCATTTCTCTGCCAGATAGACGAGCATATCTCACTGTGCATTTCAAAACATGTTGGTGTGTTTATGCAAAAGCTGTAATACAATTTACTGCCTCCAATAGCAAGATGTATAATTTACAAACTGAGCTCAGACGCAGGGTAATTGATTCTCTATCGAAGGTGACCCCTTTCTTTATATTTTTTCCCTCAGCTGTAGCTGGTAGAGCACTAAAGAAAATGATGTAGTCAAGGAGGGGGAGGGAAGAAAAAGTCACAGTACTCTTTTAGTCCCCCAGAAAGTTATTTTAGGAGAAAATGAGAGGTGTTAAAAGCATAGAGTGGGAAAAAAAAAAAAAAAAAAATTTACACTTATAATTCTGTGCAGTTGTCTGTAAAAGAAGGTGTAAAGCAACCCCAGTATCAAGCAGGCAATAATTTATTTTACGCATCCTAGTTAAACTTACATGCCCGTAAAAGTGTTCAGTAAATGCTCAAGATCTTTGTTTGTCTACAAAATATGAAGCTACTTGGACATTACAATCGGGATGGCCTTTTAAATAAATAATAAGTTATGAATACTTGATGACAATGCATTCCGAGAGCAAGTGCTTAGCAGCAAACTTTGCTCAAGTTGTCCAATTAACTTGATCAAAAAGTTTGCATGTTAAGGGAGAAAGTCATTACCATCTGTTTCTAGCCTTCCAATTCTTGCTATTCCCCAAGGTTTTAACTCAAAGCAAAGTGTTTATACCAGTTCTATGCTCACAATCGCAGCATGGGCGTGCATAACAGAAAGGGAAGGAAGGTGGGCCTGCGCAGAGACATTACAGGCAATGGAGTGCAAACAATTAATGTAAGGGGAAAAACACATTAAGTGCCTTAATCTCTTCTACGAAGTTATCACTATAAAGCTGTCAGACGTCTTGTTCATGCTTCACTGGAATCAGTTTGATGCAATGCCATTACACTAAGACGTGAGATTGATATTAAAGCTGGAGCTCTCTTCGGCAATTTGAAAATAGTCAGTTTTATGATCTTAAACAAATGATATCCAAAGAAAAAGCAAATTAAGGAAAATGTTGGAAAATGTTAGAAATACTCTTTAAGAAGAAAATGAAGTGCAGATAAAAAAAAAATCCAAAATCTACACCACTCTCACAGAAAGGAGTCTGTAACTACTAGTGCTAGCATATTTTAGTATAGCACTAAAATCCTTGTTTCATGTCTCCTGTATAAGACAGTATTAACATAGATGCCACCTGATAGGCATTAATTATATCCCACCTTGACCTCACTTCTCATAATTATAGCTTTGTAGTCCAATATAGGCTTAATAACAGTGTTTATCATTGTAGCTTGTGTAGCTGTCCCAAAGGGGTGTACATGCGAACATCTGTGCAAGCACCTTCATGATAGCTATACAAAAACCCCAACAGCCAGTGACAGTGTTAAGTACATACCACTGGGAATCTACAATACTGTACAAATGAAGGTAATGTGGATCTGGCGGAGGGCTTGCCAAGTTCTTTCTATCTGAACATGTAATTAATGCATTCTCAGGAATAGTTTATTGTAGCACTGACTCTTTTGTTTCCTTTTTTTTCTTTGCCCCAGGGCTTCTCAAAACTGACAGGTCTGTGTTGTGTAGTTGCTTTTGCTATAAAAAAATATCTAATATCATATCTATGATTTGTGTCAGTATTTGTGTTATTTTTAGAATTGTCAGTACAACATATTACTGTATCTAGCAGCCACTTCTCTTCCTTATAGTGCAGTACATTCAGTATAAAGCACGCCTAAAGAATTCTAGTCTGCAGTGAACCAAACAGAATGAAAAAGAAGTAAATATATGGCAAGGCTTGGATTGCAATGTGTTATCTATAAGACGGACAACTGGGAAGGTATGAAGGGTAGGGTATATTTTACGCCAGGCTACACAGGTGACCTACCAGGATGGTGGTGATGACAAGGGAGCGGTTAGCCAGAGAATCCGTGATGTTCATCCCTTTTCGCTTCGGCACTTCTGTGATGTTAAGACCTCCAGACGCACTCCACTTCCCCACCTGTGCAAAAGGAAAAGTGTGTAGCTAAGTGTTCTTTTTCTGTTGATCAGCAATGACCTTAGCAGACTCTGCCGGCAACCATCTCCCACATTAGTGCCAGGCTGAACACATCTCTGGCAGCATTAGATGATTGGCTGAGTCACCTTTTATCAGCAGGCCAGTGTATTTTGGGGAGTAGGGGGTTAGTTAAGCATTAAGCATTATGGGTAAATCAAAGAAACTGGAACAATGAACTGCAATGCGATAAGTCAGATCAATCAAATCACATCAAAACATTTTTATATAAATGTAGAATCTATGTAATATGAACATGTGTACAGGAACGACTGTGTGTTAAACCAATAGAAATATTGAATATTTCAAATATTACAACAAGCTCACAGTAAATTTAAATGAAGATGGAGAATGGGGATGCCATTAGGACTGCATTGTGAAAGTAATTTTGCTGTACAGCCTCAGATAAGCCAAGAGATTTGAACAAATAAAAGGAGTTATACATGCATGAAGCCCTGAAGCAAAAAAACTCTGCATATTGTAGAGACACACTCTGGAACATATCATTAGCACAAATAGTCCTGTGGCTGTCGGTAACAATCTCTGTTTGCAAATCGAGCTCTCCACCAAACCCTCCTCCCATTCTTCCCTCTTTCTCTATTACTAGAGACAGAGCTTTTAATATTCGTTGGGATTTGTGCTTGAGGTGGATCCATTTAAAAACTTGCTCCCCACCCCCACCCCAGAAAAAAAGCATGAAAAATGTTTGTTAATGTCCTCCCTGCCTAATCCAGATAAAGGCATATGCTCTAATTTGAAAAGCACATTAGTTACAGCTTGTCACACAACCAAACAGGACTCCAGGAGAGAGATTTAAAAATATCTGAATGCTTTCCGCTTTGCAAAATTCTTTCTAATTGTACCCAATTACAATTAGCTCAATTCATTAAACATGATTAGCAAAAGACTGGATTCAAAAGTTATTTACTCATGCATCCACACGGAGAGCATTACATTTATTTCACCCTCCTGAGCATGCCAGTGTTGAGTGAAAGTGGCAGTCTGAGAACCTGTTCATAATTCCAGCGTGAGCTCAAACTTAGGCTAATATTCAATTACAATGGATTAGTTGAGAAAAAAGTCCACATCTTAATAGGCTCAAACAGTCAAAGCCGATTCCACGGATATACAAGGGGAAAAAAAAAATTCCAGCAATCTGCAGCACGCTGCCGGATCAACCCTAGCATGCATTAGAGTGGGATTTGTCAGATGCACAATGAGAATGCACTAATATGGCATCAAATACTTTTAGGAGATGACTGCGCTTCAACTTAATTGACCACATGCAGGACAAGATGCAAATAAAAGAGGGAAGAAGAATCATTTCAAAGCTGCAGTATTACAAGCTTCATTCTGGAACAGAGGAGTTACAAGCTGAAAAGCCCCTGCTATTATATATTCTTGAGCCTTTAGGGAGTACTTGAAGAAGTCATAATGGGACTTATCCCTATTTGATGTATTCATAATGTATGAAAGCCTTTTAGTAGAGAATAGCTGTTGTAATCCAGAGGCCTTCCAGTATAATAAAATAAGTTCTACAGTAGGAACCTTTTAGTCCCCCACACCCCCTTTTGTGTGTGAAACATGTTTATACAGCTCATTAACACCAAACAGCATTTTGGGCATCACCTCAAATTATCATTAAGAGAGGCAGCAATTAACACCCTAATGTGTACCCTAATCCAATTTGCTTTATGATCCACTAACTTATGCTTATGTTGAAACAGCCAATTTGCTTCCTTGTTAGGAGGTAAATGATATTGCCAAGTGTGCGTGTATTCAACATTAAAAAAATCTGAAATATGTATATATATATATATATTTTAATGGGCAATTTTATATATTCTTTTGATGGAAATTCTACATTTTATATACTCCTTGCCGTGAAACATTGCTGTATGTTTCACCTCATCTAACAAGGATTTACATTAAACAATAGTTACCTTTTCAAGTCCATCCTCCTTTAGACTGATGATGTCCAGGTCAAAGTCTGTACGTAGACCAGTTGTTTTGTTGAAGGACAGTCGACCCGTCAAACCATCCCAGTGGGACTGAAAGACAAAATATCTACATATTTTACCCAGCATGAGCTCAAACTACCCATGTTTCCAGAATTTAGTGCTATTGCATACCTACTTTCTGACACCTATATACAGTACACATCTACCCATATACCTGTATATAATATTTTGATTGTACTGCTCCTACATGTTTCAAAAACTAGAAGGTGCAAGGTACTTCAACAACAGTAAGAAACAACAAACCAGAGAAAGATGTTTAAGTCCTATCAACAAAACACACTACAACATACTTTGACGTTCACGGAAAGCAAATTCACACCCACGCAGACATGAACCAAAAGTACAAACACAAATCACACAGGCTGCATTTTCTTTTTTAATTACATTTTACATTTCAATGCCTCCAACGCATTTTCCCTTCAGACTATGGAGTTAATTAACAACCCTTTGCTTGATTCCCCATGAGGGGAAAAACATACAACTGCCCCCTATTATGATTCCCTGATACCTGCCACCTCCACGTGTGCACAGGCAAATACATGCAGGCCTGTACTAAATACACGAACATACCCCAGACCATTGCAGCAATCATAAAAAACTCAGGAAGTAAGTTTTATGGTTGTGATTGCACCCCAGTGTGTACACCACAGCATTGTAAGGGTTTTTTTAAAGGGTGTTTGTACATAATGAATCTTTACATATCATAAACACTTTTCTGATGTTTAAAATCTAAACTGTGACAACACTACAGGCTATAGCTGTCCAACCACCATGTAGCTTGCCAGAACATGAGAATATTGAGGCTATTCAAGGAAAAATTTGTGGCACTCTGCTTTTCCAAACACTGTCATACCTCATTCCCACTGGCCTATTGCCATATAGGTGGGTGGCATGTTCAAGAAGCTCTAATTCAGAGAGTGACATAAATGCGTCAGCCATATCACATCGAAAGGGCGAAGTCGACCTTCAGAATATGTCACACTCCTGTCTTGAAGTAAGCGTAAATTAGGCCTGAGTTTAAGCTTTCATAACCTAAGACTTAAGATGTTTGCATAAGAACAATCATGTAATAATATCGAATTTACTTTAATCCTTTCAAAATGGCTAACACTGGCATTTTTTAAACTAAATACTGCAGACACACACAGACACCAGACGTTTGTAAGATATAGGGTGTGCAGACTTTGCAGGCAAAGAGAATTGTGTCTATTACTGCATCTTAAACAGCAGCGGGATTTTATAGCTCCTGTTCCAGTTGGCAACGTGTAGCCAAAAACTAACAGAATATATAATATCACATTTCAGTGCATACCATATGTAGTAAATTCCTAGTGTTGTTAAATGGTTAAAAACAGCAACATTGTGAGTAAAAGGTAATAATACAGTACTGTTAATCAATAAAAAACTTTTAATTAATTAATTAAAAAACTAATTAAAACTAATTAGCTTTAATTAAAACTGCTTAATATACAGTTACACCGTTTTATGTATGTTTCACTCATCAGTTTACCCATCTTCACCCATCTTCCTTTGTTCTATGAATCAAATGATCCAATTTCTAATTACAGAGTCGTCTAAAATGAAATGAACTGAACTCAGATATGTATGAAAATAAAATACTGCAAATACAGTCGTAGTGTGCTTTATAATTTCAGGTCTCTTCCAGTGTACTGCTGGGAAGTCTAAGACACATAAGCACATGCACTGCTATCCCTGCCACTAAGAAAAAGGCAACTCCAGGCAACTCAAAAATCAAATCCACCTTATATTTCCACTTGAAACAAAAAAAGTGTTTCCTGTTCAGCAAAGTGAGTTGATGATTTTGGCTATAACACTGTATTTGAATGCTTACTGGGAGTCTACTACCATTTATAGAAAGACCAGACCAGAATTTGTTCTTTCAAGTATGCCATCTGTTGGTGAAGCAAAGTCTTGGAGGAGCTACAAGTCGTGGCCATTTAAAACCTCCCACACACCCCCACTTTCTTTCTGAAAGCAATGCATTAGGGCAAACAAAGGTTATACTTATTTTCCTTTGGAGCCCCAATTCCACTTGTGCTTATCACTGAACAAGGCTGCAAGCCAGATGATGTTTTCGCTGCACTTAAATTTCCTGGTAATCTAGACTAGAAAGGGAGTGGCAACTGATACTCTGTATTTGGGGTTGTCCTGCCCAACAAATGGACCACACAAGGATCTATAGACACGTCTACTCTTCCCTCTCTTTGCAGCTTGGTTGCAGATACCGATCAGTGGACATACATTAATGAGAGAGACTGTTTACTCGTTGCTCCCTTGCTGGGTTGCATTGGGTTTAACATATTTCAAAGAAACATAATGTACGTCCTCATTTTATGTCGCTGTGTAGGACTGTAACGAGTAGTGTATTGAATTACTTTCTCTGAAGAGTAATTAAGTAGCATACTGCATTTTTTTAGGAAAAGTAATTACGTAACAGTAGGGCTGTGCGATATGACCAAAATCTTATATCCCGATATAAGAATTCTATCGTCCTGATAACGATATAAATCACAAAAGTGTAACATTTTCTGTAAATTCTGTGAATCTCGGGCAGCTCGACTTGCGGGAAGTGTTTCCAGCTGCGCGTCATGTAGCTGGAGTCGAGTGTTTTAACCGATGCATGAAACTATACATTTTTAGACATAAGGTGTAACGGCCGCCGTTTTCTTTGTGAGTATTTATTACACAGCGTGCTGCGGGGAAAAGCCTGTTCTAACGTTTGAGTCTAAGGTTTATTTTTTAGCACCTGGCAGCTCTTTTTTAATTCTCATCCGTAAATAATCTGCTCTTTCACGTGATTCAGTTTACTTTGAAAAGTCTCAACAGGATCTTGAGCTTTATTGTGAAAGGTTTATGTGGAACATAAACAAGTGGACACGCGATGCTGTTACCGTCGTTGTTGCTAACCACAACGCATAAAAACAGGCGCTTGTCTGTCCGTAGTGTGGTTATATTAATTATAAGAGAAAGAGAAAACTTTAAGAAATTAATATAGCCACTACAGTGACCATCAAAACGATGAAAAAATATTGCCGTAAACAGTTTATTTTGCGACACCACGAAACAAATGATAGCGTAAAATGAAACGATAGACGTTTTTATATCGTCATCCGATATATATCCTTATATCGAACAGCCCTACATAACAGAAAACTTTTCTTGTATAAAAGAGTGAATGGGTATCAGGTCAGGTATTGTAATGTACATAGAAATTTTCCTCTCCGTTATCATAGTGGTGTTTTAGATTCCTACAAGAAAAGTGACCAAAGCTGACCACAGGACTAGCCACAAACTGGTCACAAATATTGACCGTATATCAAACACCACCAACACATCCATTTTGCCAAATAACCAAAAAAGGCTTCCCACGGTTGTAGAATCTTCTTTAGAAAGTAAAGCCTGTGTACAGTCATTCAAATTTGCTTTAACTGGAGTTATTTTCTTAAGTGAGAAAAATGTAACTTGACATTTTCAACTCTTCCCCACCACGCACGACCACACCCATGAAAAACACAGATACAAATGATTCTGTTGTTTGTACAAATGGAGATACAAATAGTAGCATCTCTGCACACCCTTAATCTCTCACTTTGCACAGACTCGTCTTTGAATTCTGAGGCACTGTCAGGGCCTCATGTTAGATGAAATAAGAGACGATTACACAAGTTGTGTTTTCAAAAGGTTACAGTACATGCTTTCTGGAAAATAGGTTATGAATACAGGGAATTTATAAAGCTGACAACAATGCTGCTTTGATGTGTCTATCAAGTCTTGGTTCAGTTTGTATGTGGATAAGATTGATTTTGCTGGGTAAATATCCAAGTCCCACACGACTACATGGCGCTCACTCTGCTCACCGTCTTCCTTTTCACCACTCAGTCACTATGTTTCTATATAAACAACACTTATATCAAATATCAACAGGCCAAGGGTGCCCCATCACCTCTTTGATGAAACTCATGAAGCGGCCTCCAAATCTCCAGGGTTTGTGGCGGTGGCACTGCAGTGAGTTTACGGTCATCTGAGGAGCGTGCTGGTATGAGACGGAAACAATGTGGACTGCATCATAGGTCAGAGCTGCATCTGTCTGGAATAAGGGGTGAACATTGTTTCAGCTAAAGACTCTACAAAGACATAAACAGTTGAGTCACCGTTAGTCTTACTACTAATTATTATTATTTTCACATCAATTATACACTAACTAATAATTCAACCTTGTTTTGCTTGCCTTATTTATACTACTGATGAGAACAGTAAAAAATAAACATGGTCTCCGGATGATGTTTCCTTTATGTGTGTGTGTGGCTGGTGCACTCATGCTGTAAGCATCCTGCTCCACTCTACCCCAAAAGAGCTTTATTAAGATTACATCTCTATCGTTTTCCTAAAAATATACTATGTATCAAGGTACAACGTCCCAATAACTAAACTGAACAAGAGTGATGAATACATCTCAAAGGATAA
This sequence comes from Perissodus microlepis, assembly GCF_051167445.1. Lineage (NCBI taxonomy): Eukaryota > Metazoa > Chordata > Actinopteri > Cichliformes > Cichlidae > Perissodus > Perissodus microlepis. The sequence goes on along the minus strand of NC_140471.1, from coordinate 26,586,135 downwards.
TTGGTTCAAAAGGGCCTTATTATATACACATAATTTTGGATAGCCATGTGCAAGATGAATTTCTTTGTCTTTTTTTCAGTTATTGCTGAAGCCTAACAGTAAAGCACAAGACCAAAATAAAGAGCTTACTGCAGAGATAATTCCTGAGATAAAGAGTAATTTCGTACCAAACCACACAAGATTAAAAAATTTTAAGACTGACTTCAAAAGTATATACCACATACCGTCATGATGCCCTCCAGCAGGCCTGAATCAGGTTTAGGTGGTATCTGCTTTTCCATTGACCATTTCTCTGCAATGGAAGCAACTTGAGGGTTTTCCACATTGAGGATGCGGAAACCAGTCATGTTGACGCCACAGAAGCGATAGGGCTCAAGGTCGATGGCCATCAGGTCCTTTTGAGAGACAGAAGTAATGAAGAGTGGATTCTTAATTAGTACCACTGAGCGTCTTTAAGTATTTATTCAATCCCACACATAAAGATAATGTCACAGCAGCCGATTAAAGCGATAACTTTATTCAGGTGAAATAAAGTAGGATTTAAGTATGGCGCGGAAAGTGGTATTTGTATCATAAGGCAAACCTAAAAAGACCTAAATAGCTTCTGTTGCTGGATAATCCTTTTAAAACTAGCCTGTTAACTGTTTTTGTTTGTTTGTTTTGTTGCTTTAGTTCCTACAAAATGATGAACCAAGTGCACAAGCTAAAAGCTCAGGATGTATTTTGCTTTTTTATGTGAATAGATCTCTATAGGTACTTTTGTAATTTGGCAAGACTCTAATTATTGCTTGTGGCTCAGAAAGAATTAAAGAACAAGGAAAGGGAAAAAAAATGAATATTAATAATTCAACACTTGCATTCCCTTGGTACCTTATAAGCAAAAAGCAATTCAATTTGAGCCACTGCAATTTCTGGGGAAGCCATTGTAGCTGAAGTGTGAAGTCACATGTTGACACATGTCGTGTCAGAATGGGCCAGGGGGCTTGGAAAAGACATTTGGATGAACATAGATATTTCATTAGCACCCTGTGGGGTTAGTGCTGGGAGAACAAGAGCGTGTAAGACACTTACTAAAGAACGGTCGTTGCTCTGAATCACTGAAATATTTCTCATCTTTCCCCCCCCTTCCCACTAGAAAGCAGTACAGAGCTTTTTTATGAAAAGAAAAGAAAACCACTATTGTTCCAAATGACATTAAGAAATTATCAATAAAGTACAGCAGATCAGGTTTAAGGTTTTTTAGCTTCGAATCTATGTATCCAAAAATACTGGGATAGAAAATTTAGTATATTATAGTACGTCTTTATTTTTAACAACAACAACAAACGCTGAGATTTTATTGTTGCCCTCATTTTGATTTTGCTACAAGCACACAATGCAATGATTTACACATCACTGCATTTTTGGAAAAGGGGTTGCTTTAGCCCCTTTGCAATGCCAGAAAAGCAATCTGTTTCAATTACAAGTCTGAATTTTGCACTGCTGCCTTCCACACACACATATGCTATGCAAACTTTGTGTACAATTATCTCTTTACCAGAAAACCCCAATGTATATCTATATACACACAGAAGTGTTGTACAGGTACCAAACATAACAAAGTTCTTGTCTTTAGGTCCTCAGAGATAGCTATGGCAATGCAGGAGCTATGACAGACTCATTTCAAAGGACAAGGAAGTTATTACCCGATACCACTCTGCTGTTACCTTTTCATGCTCTAATAAGTCGGCATTTCCCTCACCTCAGAAGATAAAACACAGACATCAGTGAATTCCATCGAGAGGAAATTGTATTGCCATGTACACCATGCAAGTATTCATCATTTTGGATCAAATCAAGCCGCAAGGTATAATCTTCTTAATGGGGTGTCTGTCAATATGACAGTATATTGCAGCTTTAGATAGATATCGCACTCTGATTCTATAAAGATATAGTGCCTTTATGTGAAAAATATTGTTGATGCAAAAAATCATATCAAATAAAAGTTTTTCAGTTAATCCTCAAGTAAATATCTTGCTAGAGAACAAGCCAGGAAACTGCTACACTTACACACACAGACTAGTGCACCGGCGATGAAAAGACATTTTGCATTCCCTATTAAACCATCCAGTTTGCTATACAAACATGGCACATAGCAGAACAATGTCATTGACACGCTATTGAGCATGAAAGATGACACACATCACGCCTGGACCGCTATGTCATATTGCATTATCACAACAGACTGGTCAAGTCCGGAGAGACGGAGTGCACAAGGGAGGCAGAAACAAAGACAATAACAGGGAATGAAAGGAACAACACTGAACACGCTGGTATTCATTCTCATTCAGCCACCAGATAGTCAGGGTTGCAGTAGGGAGCAGCAATGGTACCCTGCTGGGTCTGCTAGTATTAGTCAGATGAGATCATTTCATCAGAGCGGGAGCTAAAAATACTCATGATGGGAGGGAAACAGTTACATACTCAAAAGCTGTTAAACATATCTAAATGATCAACCTAAATTCTTTCAGTCAGTCATTCATTGTTTCTTCGTGCAGCGATTTCTTTTGTTTCTTGAGTTCTCGAATATAAATGATATAGACTATCACCTGGCTGCTTGACTGCATAAACTGCAAGTACATAAGAGGATATATATGTGTGTGTGTGTGTTTAATATATACAATGATTGTACCAACTTGAAAGTCACATTCAGCTTTAAATCTCAATCTGCTGGGTTTGTTTTTTTGTTTTTGTTTGTTTGTCTTTTTTTGTTTTCCTTTTTTTTCTTCCCATGCTGCTACCTCAAAGACTTCTGTTGACTTTACTATAAAGCGAAGTGTTTACTACAGCAAATAGAAGACTCCATTATGCCTTCGGCTTGTCAAACAAAATTGATGTTATGGACTGGATCCAAACTCCATTGGCAATTAGCCACTATTCATCAAAAACTCAAGTGGTGGGAAGATGAGAACAAACGAGACTCTATTTGCATTAACAAGCGTGGTACATTACCAGAGTGGTGAAGATATAGTGGTAATACTCTGTCATCATCCCCATGGTCTGGGCCTGAAAGGATATGAAGACAGAAGATGGAAAAGAAAGGTGTGAATAAGTAGAGACGGGACAGAGAAGACTGTAATTGTGTCGTGTCAGGGCATTTTAGAATCAACGGCATTGTCAGAATAAACAATGCTAAAGGAATGCACGAAAAGACAGAGGTTTTAACGAGCATGTTGACCAACATGCTGTTAATTTTGCAGGTGAGATTCTGCTGCCGTTTGCTGGGATTTCTGCACCATATGTGGTCCACAGAATTACAGAATGGCTTGATGCTTTTCTATGCATTTAAATGGTTTGGAATGCCTTGAGGCATGTGACGTTATCCCAGCAGACAAGAGAGCTTTCAATCAAAAGAGCTCGGTAATCTTTGCCTCATATCTGAACACTCCATCATTGCCACTTGTTTCACTCCATCTACATTCAAAGGCACTACATTCCCATGGTGGCTGTGTTTTCCATTTAATTGTACCATCTGTTGTTTAAAAAAAAAAAAAAAAAACAGCCAAGGTTATGTAAATAAGACGTTATGCTCATGTGGTAGCAAATTTATTTCTGCATCTATAGACAGCCAAACACATGACATTGAAATTTTATTTTATTTTTTATAGTGTAAGAAGGAGTTTTCATTAATAACTGTAATTTTCCCGGTGCTGCATAACTCTGTCAGCCTTCTATTTTACTCTTTATTTTGGCAATCTTCTATTATATCTGCCTGCCCAGTCTGACGAGTGTGACGACAGGACAACCTGTAAATCTGAGAATGCTGCAAGAAAAACAGGACTGAGTGTTTTGTTATGACAAAAGAAATGATTCCAATAAAGCATGTCAGAGGTAAAGTGTAAAGCTTAGTAAAATTCAGTCGCATCATCCAGATTGCAATGATGAATGGCCTGATTCAAGTCTCATTACAAATGAATTCAATGCTTTTCATTTTTACTCATTATCTTAGTCTGGAGCAACCTTTTTGTAAATGTATAAATGGACCAGTCTGCCTTAATAGCAGCTGATAAATACAGTGAATGCTGCCAACTAATCAAAGCACAGATGGTATCCATTCAAATTTTTGCATTTCAATTTTTAAGTGACAATCACACTGCATTCTATTTAAAAATTGTTCCGTGCATTACAAATAAAGAAGATTTACCAAACTGACAGTATGTACAGCTGACTTTATCGAAGGTAAAATGGTTAGCCAGTCAGTCAACATATGAAAGAGGAAAAAAAAAAAGATCAGCTGATCATTTTAGTAATTTCTCAAGTAAAAATGTCTTAAATTATATCTCATCAGTGTTTTCTTTGTTTTCTTTGATGTGACAAGCAATTTGAATATATCACTAATGTCTCGAGACACTTACGATGAGCAATTATTCGCTATTTTCTGATATTTTAAAGGCCCAACTATTAATTAAAGAAAAAATATCAGACATGTAATTGATACTGAACATAATGCTTGGATGAATTCCTGGGATTGACAGTTAATATGATGCACTTGTGTCTAATGCACTTTTTGTAAAGTAAATTCTCACAAACAATTTATTGTAGAATGTATCACAGCAAAGTACAATAACGTTTTATATGTAAGGTCACAGTACTATACAGTACAGCACACACTTTGACAGATGCACGTTTAAGGAGCTTTTTTAATTGATCCATGGCACATAAAAGGCAGTCAGCAATGAATGTAGTTTGCCCTTATTTCTATGTAAAAGCTCTGGCCGGCTCAGTCATGGAAGACAACTGTCTGGAGCTTTTTTGCCTTATAGCGTTCTCACCACTTCTCTCAAGAGGACACAGGTTTCTTTGCGCGAGATGTGCAGACTGGCCAAGAGCGAATATATGTCACCTTAGATCTCAATAACTGGGGTGGACTGAGTTATTCAAATAACTTTTGAGGAGATGATGCATTTGGCAAAATGTTAACAGAAGCTGACAGCAAACTGAATGAGGGGTGGGGGTGGAGGGATCCACCAGCCTGTTCCTGACATCCAAAGAGCATCAGACCACCTACATATTCTCTGCATGATACATCATAGTGACAGCTCTTTGTTGACTGACAATCATTAGAATCAAAACACACTATATATAGTTTTGATAATAAAACTTCTCAGATCGCATTTTTTTTTCTCTGAGTAGTTAAAAGTTTAGCAAACAGAATAAGAATGTGGATGTGGATTTTGTTCTTTTTTCCTTGTGGAATTCACAATGTCGTATTAGTTCGTAAATATTTAATGGGCAAAACCAAAAAACGGATACACTGACAGTCTCCGCTCATGATTACAAGAAAATCATTCCAAATGTCCTCCAAATGAAACGAATATCCAAGTTTTCTCAATTTCACCTATTTTCTACCAATTTTACGCTGGTGCAGGCTGAGTCAGTTCTGCCTTGGTGCCTATTGAGAACCAGCTCACCTTCAACAGATTTCAGAAGTGAACATTATGTACCTTCATATATCTGAAGTTGGGGTAATTTTTGTAGGAAGGAAATTATTGCAGACAGAATTTGTGGGCTTCATTCGCTGATGAAATTCCTGTAGTCTCTCTCATATCAGCGGTTCCAAATTTGGGACGAGCACTTAAGCAGTGCTGTGTCCATTTTGTGCTTCCCTTTTGGAACCAGCACCAGTGTTCTGGGCACAAGAATCACACTGATGTAAAAAAGAAATAATGTAATTGCGGAAATCCCCATACTCCTTAGCAGCTGCTGCTGTCTTATTTTTAGTGGTGCATTTTCTGTTACTGTTCTTCAATCCCGGTCCCATGTGTAATCCTCTGTAACTTAAATCAAAACCAATCTGATGGGAATTAATATATTGAACAGGACCGCATCCTTTCATTTCTCTACCCATTCCGAGATCTGACAGTAGGACCATTTATAAATACACTAACCTGTTTGAGAATCTGTGCTGCCATGTGGTGGCTGCAGTCAAAGATGATCCGGAACTCCCGACTTCTCTTCATTTCTTTGAGAAGAGGCCTTGTATCCTGCGTGTCGAGAGGAAGCTGGCGGATCTTTAGTCGGATGTTATACCTAGACGGGGCCATTATCAGCTCCTGTAGTCTTATAAGACCTTATCAGACAAGAAACGGTACAAAAATGATCATATAACATATACCCCAAGTAACTGAAGTAACATGTTATAATATACCAGTCTGTTTACCTGTGCTATCATCATATACAACTGTAGCTGTTTTCCATTTGAGAAACTGCACCAGGTCCAGGATAGCATAGCTTAAAGATGAGTAATCTGGGTATAAATTGGCATAAAAGGTGTCTCTGTTGTCCATAGGGTGATGTTTCCACCGCACTTGGATATGCGGCACTTCCAGTGCATTGCAGATGGACTGCACGGCATTCGATGATGAACTATGTGAGGGCCCAAATATTGCAACTACGCCTAAAGACAGCTGGTCACAAGCTGAAGAGGAGAAAGGGACAAGAGCTTGAGAAGAACCTCACTTATGTCCTGTCACAGCAGAATTTGGGAATTCTCAAATCAAAAACACAGATTAATATGAAGTTAATGACAGTGTGACAAACCAGATTCCTGCCTTCATCCACACTGTGGTCACAATCCTTGAATAAATGTGAGACAAGTTACTCACCTTTTCTTGATGCCTCAAAGCTGTCATAGATATTAATCCTCTGTATGTCATAAGTTAATGTTGTGTTTGGTAACAAAGTCCTGTTTCTGTTTATGTTATTGACTGCAAATTTAAAGGCAAGTTCCTCCGCACTGACGAGCGAAACAGGTCCGTCTGTTTGTTCGAAAATTCCACCTGAAAAACAAAAAGGAGAGACGGGTAAGGACCACAACAACTGGTCTGATATCTAATCAAAAAACAACAGCAGGAAGACAGACACAATTTAAGGTAGGACTAAATGGAAAAAATATTAGGACGCATACTGATGGGAGAAGTGCACATTACGTGAGATATAAAATTTTGTTCAGCAAACATGGAGCAACTCTCTCCATTTTTAGGAAATGCGCAAAAAACCCAATATCTGTTTGAAGTCCAAAGCCATAATGGATTTAAGGTGTGTGTGTGTGTGTTTGGCTGTTTCATCAGGGCAGCAGAATATCTCAGGCTCTTGTCTCTCCATTAAGATATCCTTTTATTTCGCCCGAATACCACATTGTTGGTGCAGATAACGGGACTTGGGCACTCTTCTTTTACATAAAATTCAAAGGAAAGCATTTTTCCCATTTTCAGATGGCCAGGACCACTGCTCTAAAGTTGCAAACATGTCTGTATGAACATCAAAGTCCAGTATTACTTTAGACGGTGGTGTATCAGACAGGTAATCCTGCACTACATCCACTACTGTATATTATGTATTTTTTGTTTATTTTGGAATACCTTTTTTTCTTGATATGATCGATAGAATCAGGATGGATTTTTGGTGTCAAAACATTTTAAAAAAGAAAAAAAATGTAATCATTCAATTAAAAATTAATACCAGTCCCCTGAAAACTGGTTGTAAATGTAGAAAGTGCTCCTGCCTTTAGTAACATGCATTATCAACCAATGGGTTTTATTCTATATTCTGTTAAGTGGCAGAAGTAAAGATAAATGTTTCTTTAATGTTCATCTTTGCAAGTAAAGGAGTAGAAAAGTGGGAGTTTTGCATTCATTACCTGCACAAATCACAGTTTGCTACTTAAAATTATACACCCAATGTAAATTTACATTCATGCATTGTAAACTGTGCAATGTTTTTCCCAGCAAAAAAGTGGATCTGGAGATATGGGCAATTAAGGTATTCTAAGATCTTTGATGCTGGCAGAGGGGGAACGATATCCTAGCTTTGAAGGAGAGCAGGCTATGGCAGCCTAGATGTACATGATAGACTGAAGCTGAAATCCCTCTTTCATCCACCTTTTCACTACTCCTTGTATAATACACAATTAGAAATAACAAAAAAGCTGGTGCTGGAGTCTTTCTGTTGTAAACTCATTTTATTAAGTTAATATTTGTGTTTTGCGTTCCATTAACTGGGATTCATATAAACATTAATTCAACACCCCTCCAAGCTAACGCATGCCATATCTAATGTTAAATAGTTTAAGCGTTTCGATTTATATGTAATTGGTACAGTAACAAACATGAACTGTCAAATGTAAGACAGCAAAGTCCCTTCGTGTCTCGGCTACAGCCTTAAAGAAGACAGTTTAGACAGCTTCTTCAAAGATGCCTGCAGGAACATCAGCTTATGGAGACGATGGCTCCTCCACCTCCACTCTCATCATATTATCCATTTCAGTAACAAAGCGAAAAGTCTCTGCCATCTTCCGTCAATTCTGGAACAAAAAAAATGCTCACCACCATCAAAAGTTACAAATGTCAGTGCTTAAGTTTAACTTTATGCCCATCATTTCAGATATACAGACAACCTTTCAAAACCAGGTCTTTTTTTGGTTTTTTAAACACCGGGATCACACACGTCTAAACACCAATAGAGGATGCCTTTAAAGTATTTTCTGCTGCATATTAATAGTGTGTATGAGTCAAGGCTCAGGCTCATATTGATATCAGTTAATAATCACTCCCAGTCTATGTTAACGCTCCAATTCAATCAGGAAATGATAGGAGGAACAACAAATTGCTTTGTGTTAGTGTGATGCCGCAGAGCATTTGAAAGTGCCTAATTATTTTCCTCCTATTCTTTTATTGTACTTTTATACATCTCTATTTCATGCTTGTATTAAAATAATATACCTTAGTGGATTTCTTTAAGCTGCTGGATTTGTCGATGCTAATGTCAAGCCCCTTAAGATATCCAGTTAATAAGGGACTATTAACCAGTGTTGAAGATACGAAGTCTGACAATAGTAAACAGATTTTGTGAATAATCAAGTGTCAGTTAAATTTCAGTTTACAGATTCAAAAACACAATGATTAGCATTCAGTACGAGGGCTGAACAGTGAAATACTTTTACCAATAAATGCGTTATTCAATTCACATACATTACAACATTCACAACATAACATTAATATTAATATTTATTTACAGTGCAATGAACAAATAAATACAACAAAGTTTAAAATTGGCCACCTAGGGCTGTCATGATCTCCGATTTGCACTTAAAATCCATATCATAATTATAGCTTTTTTAAAATTTTAAAATTTTATTTTATTTTTTTCAAATTCTTACTGACTGAGTCCCCCATGCTACCAGTCAAAAGTCTGGAAACACCTTCTTATTTAATGTTTTTTATTTAAAATATAAAATAAAAGACACATTTAGAGTTATTTATCAATTTTTTCTTTGCTACATAATTTCATATATCTCGCATCATATATTTGATTTCTTCAGTGCGTATCTACAATATAGAAAGTAGTAAAAATAGAGAAAAAACATTAAATAAGAAGATTTTGACTGGTAGTGTAAATATATATCAGACTGCAGGGACTCAGTCCATCCATAAAATGTAGACACAGTAGCACAGATTAATGAAGCAGCTAGCATATGCTCAGAACACTTGGAATGGAGAGAGCAGGAGACGTAGCAAGAGCAAATAAAAAGAAAATCAGTAATCAAATTAAGAATTAAGTCGTTAACAGTTGCCCATCTCGGGTGCTTCACTCAGCAATGTAACAACAGCCTGACTGCAGCAGAGCAAATGTAGTGTAAGTGGTCCAGTTTAGCGTACTGGCTTTGTTACTGGAACTAATTTTGTTCCAATGTGTAGGAGAAAAATGAATGTTGTTAATAACTTGCATAGACAGGCTGATGGTGCAGAAGAGTAGTTACTGAAAAAAGAGCTGTGATAAACTGCAAACTGAGTCTGCAACCATAAACATAGTGACACTGAATGATTTACGATGTTATCATATGCTTTTTTTCCAGTACCAATTATTTCTTTGAAAATCGATTATTCATAGCAATTTTTCATTTTGTATTTTCCAGTTATCGCCCATACCGGTATATTGCAACATCCCTGATTTCAGCCAGTGGGCCAAGAATACAAAGCGATACATTTCATTTTACCTCATATTTTTTTCTGCAGCATGTGTTTGAGATTTTGGATTCCCTTCGTCTATCACACAAATGCTGCCTGCCAGCTTGTTTTTACAAGGTATTTTGCTAATCCTAGAGAATACCTGGCTGCAGAGAGCTTAGCTTAGAAATGGTACCTGTGACCCACTGATGCCCCTGAAAAGATCCCCAGTGCCTGGATCACACAATTATATAGTTCTGTTACTGTGGCCAGAGTGGCAATTCTGAAAGCCAAGCTCATCTTAATATTTATGAGTCAAAGTTTCAGTGAGTTGCAAGGGGATGTGATGCATAAACCTACCCGGTAGAATGCGTCACATTAAAATAAATGAATCCTTCCATTTCATGGGGAAATCTCATTAGAGTACATTAAGTAATTGCTGGAGTATATAGTAATTTGACTGTTAAGAAGATAAAATGTGCATTGCTCAGAAGCACTCTAACAAATTTAATAAACAGGGGAAAACCTGCTCCTTGGAAGGAAAATCCAGAAGATAATTTGTTTTGCCCGTTTTCAGAAATCTACCATAAGCACAATAACAAGGTTTAATGCACAAGACCTCCCACAACTCCATCAGATAAGGGACAAGCAGTTCTTTTTAGCATCATACAGAATTTACTCTAATGATGCAGGCATCCGAATATTAGGGACATGTTTGCAAGTTCCCATTTTAACAACTACACTGAATGTTCGTTATTGCAGTGGGTGTGTGCAAATTGAGATGCATGAATTTCAGACTTGTTCTTGTGATTCTCAGTCAAAAGGCTTCAAATTAGCATGTCTCCAATAGACAAGAACACAAAAGCCTTTAATTAGTCTCTTAGGTCCTATCACAATATATAAATCAGCCACTAATTGCAGCTGTTTCCATAATTTGTCCTTTGAGGACTTTGTGGATCAGCTGCACTGAAAAGCCACAAGATTATGTATTTGTAGCAAGTGATTCAAACTTAAATTGCAAAATGCACATGGCACTAGATCACCCAAACTTAGTGGTGTATTGACAGCAAAAACAAGCATAACTAGCAGTGGTGCTGAAAAAGTAAAAATAAAGTAAGTTTAGGGATTGACAGTGTTTCATCTGTGGCGCTAGAGATGGGAACTGAGAACCGGTTCTTGTACTTGTCTGGTAGTCCAATTTCTTGCCTGCCTAATGATCCCACTTATCGGTTCTTGCACTTGCGCTACAATAAGCTGATTTCATTTTGCATAAATAGTTACGCAGTCTAGAACGTGGATATAGACATTTATTTTTATTGCACAAAAGGACAAGCTAAATAGTAAAGTGGTAAACTGCATCCAGGACATAAACAACCGCACCAAACTGGTAACACAACTTCGGTTCTTTGCTACTACCTGCCAAGACAGCATGCTAATGCTAAGCTAGCCAAGAACCCAGAGTGAAAGCTAAGTGAATGCCTACCCCAGCAGCCAGACCCTGAACTTCAACAGCTAACAAGCAGATGAGCAGTCAGTTTTCATCTGTCTGGTTTTCATCTTTGCTTTGTGCGGTCAGCTTTGTATTCTACTAAGAGCAAGATCTTGGAGATGCGTGTCCTCATTAGGGATTTGTGTTGATGTGTGGGGTTGTAGCCTCGGGTTTATATTAGGAAATGGTCATTATGAGATAATGTGTTTCAGCTATTTAACAGGGCAACATGAAAGTCATGTAACGAGTAGTATAACAAATTACTTTTTCCCGGGAGTAACGTACTGCATTACTTTTAAGAAAAGTGTTCTGTGTATTATGTGTATCAAATGACTTTTTTGAGTAACAGTGATCACGGCGAAGAGGGGAAATACCTCAACAAAAACGCACAAACGTTTGATCCGCAGCATGCAGTTAATTTGGACGAATGTAATTTCTTTACTGCTGCTTAGCAATGGTGGTGACTCTCAAAACGGAGCCAATGAGAATCAATAAAGGAATCAAATCAATAAGTGATATCGATAATGGAATCTGAATCACTTATATTCTTATTAATTCCCATCGATTAGTGGCACTGTGAAAGTTATTTTCTAATAGCTTCCTTAAGTTACAGATTCTTATTAGCTTCTATTGCAACAAGCAACATTTTTATCTTATTAAAAGAGATTACGTTATAATAGGTCCAAATCCTTTTAAAGACCACTGAAGAAAAATTCAGTTCAGCTGAACAGAAAATGTTTGCCATCAAAGTAAAAGTTGTGCGTTACCGTTGCCACCAACATGTCCAACTCTTTCTTTGAAGGTGGAGGCTCTCCATTTCTGGTGTGTCTGCAGCAATCTGCTATTGAGCAAACAGGTTTTCAGTGCAGCACTAGCAACGTCCAGTAACCTCCAGAAATCACTCGGCAGCCAGTCGGGGAATGCACATTTTTTCCCCTAGTGACTGGGGGTTGTTGTGGGCTTGATGACTAAAAAAATAAACATAAGTGTTTAATCGTTTGGCCTTTATGCAAAAACAGCTCAGGAATTAATCATAAACAGAAGCTATGGGTACAGCGGCTTCTGCAGGGCCTAAAGGAACTGACAGAGACATGCTGTGCAGTGTCAGAATCAGAGGTTTCACATTTCAGCTGTACATGCCCTTGCAAAAATCAATGTTGTAGCATGAAAGCCACACATGTTATGTGCCCACAAACAATGTGGGCAAATGCACAAGCATAAACCCACCCTCTGCTGTTGTGTTGTGGCAGACTGCCTGCAAACCAGCTTAGTTGTCCTCTGGGTACCACTGAAAAGACATATTTTCATCATCTACTGCATTTATTGACTTTAAGAATGTGATATAAGTGGAAGAATAACAGTCTGCCAAAACAAATACATTAAAAGAGGTCTGCTTTCTATATCTTGTTTCGGTTTGATGCATTTTGCCAATTTTTTAAGTGGAAGTTTCACATTGTCCCGTTTGGCAGTAAAATCGTTTTGAGTGTAACGTGTTTCTACCGACTGCACCAATTTCCCCACATCTGATGAAACTGGACTACTTGGACACACTTTTGTGTTGTTGTGTGTTAATGTAATTTCATTCTTTTAGTGACTGGGGTCATATTTGTTTGCAGTGCAAAATTAACATCAGTGTTCATGTCTTTTTGCAGAAAACAACCAAAGGCTTAGATGCATTTTTCTCCAGTTATCACAAAGTTTTACTTTTAACTGAAATGTCACTAGCATATTTTTTTTTCTTTAAACAACACACATTTTTCCCTTTCAGATGTGTGTGTACAAAATCTTTTAACTACAGAGGTAAAACCTTAGCAGTTACAACCAACTATTTTTGGGGTCACCTGTATCAAATGTTGTCAGCCCATTTGATGGCCATTATCAGCCGTTACCATCCCCAAAGACTTTGCAGGTAGGCAGACTGCTCAAACTACAAGTAGGCTGCTAATGATGAGCAAGCTCTTTCAGTTTTGAATTTAAGACCTGACTTTTGCATTGCAGTTTCACTTTGACTGTTTATTCTTTCTTGTGCATGCTGTTTGGTTAGTTTAAGAAAGATTTAAGTAACCAGTACTCAGTTAAACTTAGGAATAGATGACAAACTAGAAGGTTAAAGACATGTTAGAGAGCTCAATTTTCAAGGTTCATGGGGTTTTGACTCCAGGAATTTATTCACATGCACTGCGGGAGGATTTTTAAATAATCCTGGTTGCTAGTTATTACTGTTTAGAATGAAAAAACTAAACGAAAAAAAACACTGAACAGGTCTAGGCAGGCACCTACTAACCTTATCTATAATCATATTAAGCTGATATTATTTAAATTAATTTCACTGATCCCAAATCAAACTAATCTTAAAATGAATAAGTAAAGAAGGTTAGTCTATTGTATATTCACTCTCGATGTTATACCATTGTAGAAATAGTAGAACATAGATATGATTGTAGGATGAAGACCATATTGCAGGATATGTTGTGCCTGTTAAAATAAAATTCCTTGCTTACATACAAACCAATGCAGAAACCCAAACAATGAGACTAGCTCATTATGCTCTTGGATACATGTGTGCTCGCCCACTGGATTTCTGAGAGTTGCTCTTTTGTACTTTCTCTTCACTGGTGGGATTCCCAATATCCCTGTGAATAGCTTCCTGTCTCCCTGGATGTGCCGCAACACTCATTTTCACAATGATGGCAGCAAACAATGACCAGCATAAAGAAAACACACACAATTCATCATGAACATTCAGAAATGCAGCCAATTTGAGGAAGAACATGTTCGTTCATAATTATGGGAATCAAAAAACACTAGAGGCCAACTGTTACACAATACCAAGACCAGTTGTTAACTTAGCCAAAGCTCCATTTTATAACACACAATTCAAAAAATAAATAAATAAATCAGGCCAGGAATCTGTTACATTTAATCAATGATGAGTATCACGAGAGGAAATTAAGGGCGCTTGTTAATTAATGATGTCTGGCAGCATGTTGGCTCATTAGTTAGCAAAGTCACCTCACAGCAAGACAGTTTTGGGTTTGATCTTAGCTATGGTTCTCCTCTGCATGCTCACTTGGGTTTAACCTCACTGCTCAGGGTTCCTCTCGCAGTCCAAACAAATGGCTTTCAAGTGAATCAGACTTTAGATCACCTGTAGGTGTTAGTGTGAGCATGTGTGTCAGTGCAGCAGTTCATCAGCAACCCTCTCAATCTGTTTCCCTACTTTTTCCACTAATGCGCTAGTCCCTCTCTAATCTTTATCAGAAATAAGTGGTGTAAGTTATTTTACAGAACTGTCGATAAAGTAATTATTAACAAACTCACCAAATTAACAAAAGGTTTAAATGTTTGCAGCAGAGAAACAGAAGAATATCGACTATTGAGGCTCTTTATTGTGCTAAACAACATGTCGACAGTTCAATTTTAAAAGTAATTACTGTTGATAGTGTTGAATTAAAACTGATGAGCGTAATTGATAGTGATGTGCATGTGAGTGGCACGCACATTAAGTGCAAAATGCCACAAGTGACACAGTGTAACACTGCAAAAGACAAATTAGCTATTAAAATGTTATCTGAAACATCTGTTAAACTTGGCCACTAATTATTTATCTCCAGCAACAGCAACAGTTATGGAGTTAGGTTTAAAGGAAGATGATATGGATCACAACACTTCTAGTTATCAGTGGCTTTATACTCTTATTTATGCATGTCTTTTACCTTTAATAAAAATAATACTAATACACAGAGAACTGTAAGTCATAATGTAGAAAATAAAATAAAAGTTTGTCATTTTTTGTCTGTGTGCTAAAATCATTAAAATAAAAAGCTTCTGCAAAAGAAAGACTGAATAAAATTTAAGTAAATAAAACTTGACATCAAAGCACAATAGTAATATTAGCCTATCAACCTGTTAACCTTGAAAAAATTAGCAACTCTGCCACTGAGCTGGTAATATTTTTGCTTCTTTTTGAAAACCACAACAGTACGTTTGTTTTACTTGCCACAGTATTTGAGATACTAGTGCAAGTAGCAGGTACTATAACAACGACACAGCAAGATGTATAAAATTGCTGGTGTTCAAAAACAGATATTTTAAGATGAAATCAAAATTTGGATTAACATCTAACATTGTTTAAAAGATTTGAAAAATATATGTAAATCTGACAGCGGGGCTTTAACTCTCTTTAAAAATAGCAGCTAACCTAAAACGAATAAAAACTGAAACTAAATTGTAGACTTTAATGTCTGATGGATTATTATTCATTATTATTCAGCGACTGTGAAGACCTTTGGATTGTAATGGCTAAGATAATCTTTATCTGTTTGTAATGTCATGCAATAAACATGCGGTAAAATATTTCCCCACAGATTTATCACCTCGGGGATAGAAAACTCTCATTATATTTATTTATATTGCAATGGGTTGACACTCATAGACTCTTTCTCCTTGAAGCATACTGTAAATAAAGCTTGTTTCTGTGACTCGTCTCTCACACACACGTTGTGTCTCTGTGAAGCCGACTTGAATTAGAGCTTCTATTTGTCATTCAAACTGATTCATTCAGACTCCATTGTTGCCTTAATGATGCATTTAACTTACTATTGTAACCGCCACTTATAAACAATTATTTTGTCAAATGGCATTATGTAGAATGCGTGTTTATATTTCTTTGCACATAGTATGATTTGTGAAATTGAATCGATTATTTTAACTATTAAAAGGCAATAGCATCCTCCATACGTTTCACCATATGACTACATGAAAAGTGAAGAAGTTCTTATGATGTTTACATATCTGGCATTGTATCATATAGAAACATTTTTTTCATCAAGAAGAGAAATCTTGAATCCTTGAATTTAGAAAAGATTTAGAAAGATTCATGTTTTAAGTGTCAAAACATTTGGACAAATATGCAATAACATGTAAAGCTCTCACACAGCACGATACTGTATATTACCATATAAATTGAATTTGGGCTTCTAATGTTTTGAGTCCATAATGAGAAAGGCTGCTTTAATTATGTTATTTCTCCCTGTAAATCACTGTCCACATTGAATCTCCTTCCAGCTCTATCACAGCTGAGAGGCATTCTTATTTATTTGATACGATTAGTAGTACTCATGCAGCCCTATAATGTTGTGATATCTCCTCTGTCAGAGAACTGTCAGGTAACAACACATTTGTAAAATCTAATTTTATGCTCAAGTGGTTCTGCTTCTGCAATTTATCGCAGCTATCGCTCACCTTCTTCCCTGCTTGCTCCTGCTAGCTTTCTCCCTCTCCCTCTCCAGTCTCCACCCTCTCTTTCCAGCTTAGTGAGGTGTTTTGATCTCATTATCATTCCCAAACATTCACACCGGATAATCTGTCAGGGCGGGAGCCTGTGCTCTGCACCGTACAGGGCACCCTGGTCATGATTAGGGGTGCTGGGGCGTGCTTGCAATGAAAATACCATTTTTTCCCCCTCCCTTTAAACCAAACTAAAAGTAATGGATATATGGTTGTCCCTGCATGCTATAAAATCTTGGCTGTGTCAATTAGGTTCTTTAGTAAAGAGAAACTGCCTCATACTGCATGAGGACAATTGTGGGACAACCCAGCGAGGACACTGAATTGATTAGCCAAACCGAGCAGCGGGGCTCAGATGCCCTTTTACAAACTGCAAATCCTTTTCCAGAAACGCTGCACAATGCACAGTGAACCTCCATTAGACAATGCTGTTCCACAATGCACGATACAAACAGCCACCTCCCCTGTCTGTGGTCTATTGTTATCATGGAGGTAAAACCTTCCCCATGCCAAATCCTCACCTCACAGCCAGTTCAATCAAAGGCTATGCCAGAAAAACAGGGACTGAGACAATGGTAACTAATGCCAGGTGGATGTAGGCTTTGAGCTGTGCCAAGCTACCTGTGTCCATCACCTTCCCTACCCCATCCATCTCCTCACCCACAGCCACTCTTTGTCCACATATGGTGGCAGAAACTGCGCAGACCTGCAGCCTTGGCATTTTGTCACAGTGGGATGCTAAGGTGGCCAACAGCACAAAAAGCGCCACACTGTGAATGCAGTTTTTGAAAGTGGGTTTTTGTGTGTGTGTTTTTAAAGTTGACTTACGTGAAGATAAATACTTTTATATCCTTTGCTAAATTTGTCAATAAGCAATTTGATCGTGACCCTAAACAAGCTTACTCACCAGGAAGCTTTGGCCGCCTCCTCTTTTCTGGCTGCAAAATACAGTACAAACACTGCTATGTCTGTTCAACTGGTCACAGATGAAAATGCTGATAGACCTGTGTAATACAAAAATAATAGCTGCACTTTAGCTATATTATTGTGTTTGAGCCTTTTCTTTACCTACACTAATCTGTTTATCCTGACTGCAATATGATGCTGAGCCTAGGAAATGCTGCTTCACATACACCAGCTTATACACAAACCCCATACTTATTCCACTGCCTGTCTTTGCCCTCTCCGGCTTTTTCTGTTGTTTTTTTTTCAATAGCTGTATGTCATCAGTAGCATTCATGGAAGTGTGAATATTGCTACGCAATGCAAACAAGCAGGTATTATACATGTATAAGGATTTGCTTTTGCAGAGTGCCACTTGTTTAGAATTAGATCTGGAAATACAGAGTGTGTACCCATAACCACATAGCTAAATTTCCTTTCTCAGTTTGATTGCTTTAAAAAAGAATCTCAGTAAGTGTGGAAGTAAGGGGGCTCTACCTGCCAGGCAAGCAAAATAGAGTGATTCCAACAGTATTTCAACAACCGCTGCAGCAGAGTGAGACAGTGTTCAGGCAGACGACAGCAGTGTGTGACAAAAACACAGTCTTGAAATTCATTTCAACGTGATCACTTTCTAAGCAAGGTGTGTGTGTGTGTTTGGGGTTGGCATGTTGCAACAATGTACCAATCAAAAACCTACAGGAACCAATTCCTGGTACAGAAGATACCTTAAAATGTGATGATGGTATTTTACATTTGTTGCCTGGGACTCCTAAGGACAGAGCATTACCTTAAATCAGTCTTGCCTGTTACCTTTCCAGAGTTGTAAAAGCATTTCTGATATAATATGAACAGCTGAAACCTTCTTAGCCTCTATTACTCATCTACCCCCCACCACCTCCCTTTCTATTGATCGTATTCCATCACAAATGTAGCCTCTTGCATTCTTTATATATGCATGCCATGCTCTCCACCACACAAACACAATCACTTTTTATTCTCACACAGCTTCCATCATACTATATTTCATGTTAAAATCAATATAAAGTGATGAGCGTCAGCAAAAGAGCAGCAGGGAAGGCTGAACGTGATAACGTTCCACCTCAAGGCTTCACTGTGGTGTTTTATGTTCATATTCTTTGTGTCTGGTCACTTCGGGGCTCCGGGGCTTCATTTTCATTAGCGGCACTTTGAAGGTACATTTTACTGTTACTGTCACAAACCTGTTGCAGACCAGTTGACTTATCCTTAGGGTTAAAAACACCATTGGGGTTAGATGTATAGTTTTCCACAGTGGAAGGTTAGAGAACTACTCTGGGTAACAAAAATTGCGCTTTGTATTTGACATTGATTTTGCAACTGACGGCGCAATTAATATGAAGGCCTGTGTTTATCCCTGCAAGCTGCTTCAAAGTCCATAGTAAAATGAAAAGGAATTGTTTAATTTAGGCCACCTTATTACCATGAAGCTTTGACAACCACTTAGTTGCTTTAATGCTTAACATAATGAGAACACGAGTTTGAGTTCAGCTTCATATAAAACTCTTTGACAGTGCTATTATCGTCACTCACCCACCCATCCACCCACAGAAATTAGTGTCTTTTACCAGTGGCATAATGAAAGCAGGATGTAAGTATCTTTTTATAATCTCTTGCTTTACTTCTCCAAAATGCAATAAACATCTATGACATACTTTATTGCATTTTTATTCAATAAAGAACAAAAATGGAATTTGATTGCAGCGCAACTTATGCGAAAGTAGCAGTCAAAGCCAATATTTGCAATAAACCCATATTGGTCTAGAGCTGTGATTTCGACTACCGTCTGAAGACAAGAGTCACCCTGCTTTTCAAAGTCAGGCTGCAGGTGCGTCTAAATATAAATCTGCCCCACTTTAGATTGGACGGACCACACATGCAAAGTTAATGTAGACAAATGAGTAGGAGGTGCGGGTCAGATCATATGGGACACCTCTGGCTAGTTTCTGGGACAGGAGGCACTCAAATCGAAATTCAAGTTCACTGTGTCTGTTAGAGTGTATGCATCCTGTGGAACAAGACCAATCTTAACACATCTGAATTGAAGCCCTAGGCGCATGATTTATCCACGTTCTCCAAATCTTCTGGTGGTATGAGGTTTGAGATTATTTCCCTCAGGGCGTGTACAGTGGGATATGTACTCATGGGGATTAGCAGAGAGCAAGGAGCAACGGATGCGAAGGACCAGTGAACCGAGGGATATTAACTTATACATTCTGAGTGGCATTTTCAGCATTTATAGAATCTAAATTTAGAGTATTACAGGTCAAATGTAACTCATCATATTAAAATTTCACAACTGCAAAAAAACCCTCTAAAAATATCGTCTTAATTATGCGCTTCAAAGCACATTTCCCTCATGACTGTATGTAAATCACCTTGTTTGAGTGCGCGATGTGATTGACAGCCTACATGAAGTTTCTCTTGTAAACACATTCTCAGTGGCAAGTTGTGCAGTTTCATGAAACAAATAATGTGAGGTTTATTAATTTTATTTTTATAATCTCTGCTTCTGTTGGGTGAAAAATTATCGATGTGCAGCTTCAGCCATTGATTTTTTTTATCATCCTCTGCAATGAAACACCGATAACTAAGAGATACCGTGCGAGCAAACTGTTGCATACATGTTAAATCCAGGATGACAGGCATTTATTCTAAATGCAAAATGCACAAAGCTTTTATTTTAGTTCTTTTTCAAACATGGCTCGACTATTGTAGGTTTATAATAAAAGCTGTCTTTTTTATCACAGAGCACAAGCATTATTCCTAAGCACTTTGCACCGTCTTTTCAAAGCCGATTAGAGCACGAAGAAAGAGGCCAGCTCATCCTTGCAAAGGCAGGATATTTACATTTCAGTGCCATGTGCAGTGAATTTTAATTTGGCTGCTACGATTTAACACACCGGTTTCCTCGCAGTTTCACACATGAGTGCTTAATGGCTTCGTTAACATCCTGAGGGACTTTCCTCATTACCTGATCTGGTCAGCTCTGACAGGTGCAACGAGTCTCATCACTGATCTTTGTTCATAGTGCCAAGTTCCCTCGCACCACCGATTGCAGTGAAATCGAAATCAAAGCAAACACTTGTGAGTCAAAAAGCCAAAGCACAAAAAGAAACGTCAGTCTGTGGCATATGGGAATAATTCTAATGAGATCAGTGCCCTTGACAAAAATATACGGCCTAAAGTTAAACGTCTAAAATTATTCCTGTATTGCTTTTCTGAGTATCTTTGGACACAGACCAAGAACACCATTAGGCCATTTTAAACAAACCCATTAACTATGTGTTTCATTATACAGGCACTGATAAAGACCACGGGGAATCCTCTGGAAAATGTATGATTTTTTTTGTTTGTTTTTCTCAATTAAGTTAACCAAAAATATCAGATTGTCAGCTATATGGGCATGGTGTATTTATTTTGGAGTCCTCTAGCATACTAACTTCAAAGGACATAAATCAGATATTTTAATGCAGCTTCACTTTAAGTCTCTATCACATTTTAACCTGAAGGTCACTCAAGTTATCTAAAATTGAGGACAGTTCATCATGCCACGGCAATATTTGAAAAGCCTTGCTATTACAGCTCTCACATAACATTGTGTGATACATCCAAACAATTCCCAGATGGCCAAAGCTCAAGCTTTCCATTAAATGTTTACATTTTTAAACTAAGAACAGTGTGGTGCCCTCATATTTTTCACACAATATACACAGGCAATATTTGATCAATGCTTCAAGGTGGGAGAGCTTTGCAGTGACATCAGCAGAGTTAAAAGGTAACGGCAGCCTAACAACACCACTGTCTTTCTGCCAACATCTTCACAGTACCACAACTTCCTTTCTCACATCACTTCCTCCCTACTCGCCCACTGAGCAATGGTCACACAGGCTGCACAGCATAAATTGTCTTCACTATTTGCTTTGATCCCTGACATGCACAAGGCACCCTGCTAGAGCAGCTCCATGTGGAGTACTGACAATCATCCGACACTTTGTTGTTAAAAGAACACATAACATGTGCACGATGTGAATTGCCTATACAACAGGCTGTGCATCATGTCTGATCACTGACCCAAAAATACAGCGGAAATACTGACCTGGCAGCAGTGGAATCGTGATTTAGTCTGTATTTACTGGTACAAGAGTGGTTGATATGATCGTTTACAGTACAGTTTCTGTTAAACTAATGGAATCATAATTAAACAAGATCAAGATTATGGGAAACACTTTGTAAAGAGCATTTAAGCTCTTTAAGTTTGTAATATTTCAAATATTAATCCTATAGCTCTTACTAAAACTGCCACCACACTATTATTTTCATCATGCAGCGAACCCTGCAACAGGGCTGTCTATCATCAGTGCAAACAATGTTTCTTATGTGAGTGACAGCCTCTTACGTTCTTATTTCACCAACTATAAATTATGTTTTGAAATAAAAAAGAAGCCGTGGTGTTCCTTTCCTGATTGTCTGATTATTTGTTTGGTTTGTAAAATGTTAAACATTGACATTAACAATTACATGTCTTACATTCTAGCACACCAAATGTTATAAATTTTAATAAAAATGAATTCCTTTTAAATTTAAAGATGTTACTTAAAATGAGGTCAAATGTACTAGAAGAGTTAGAGAGCGAAATTATTAGATCACAAGTCTGTATTCACGATTATATTATGGAATGTAATTACAGTTACTAATCAAAATGCTGGTTACTATATCTGTGTGTGTGTGTTAGAGAGAGAGACAGTGCAGGTCAGCGAAGCTGCTGGAACAGGAAGTTGAATGCGACACCAGGTTAGGACGGCGTCCAAGAAGCTGTTTCTTTGTCATCACAGGCTCCTTTCATTTGGCAGTATGGTCTCAGATTGGAAGCATGGTCTTTAATTGGTTCTCCTGTTTAAATTTGCACCGCCTCTTATGCTCAGACAGTCAAATCAGTGCACATTACTCTAAGCGACTCGGGACTGGCACGCTTGCCAACTGACCACACTAAGGGAGGTTGTCATGTTGCCACTTTTTATTTATAATGATAAAGGAGCTGTAATATTACTGCAGAGTGTAAAGCCTATTTACCAGCTTTGAAAATATTGTCAACATTGAAATTCTTGATTTCAAACCTGAGGAAATATCTACAGCTTGTTGAGGTTATTTCAGCCTAGCTCATTTTATTCTGAAATTGTGAGACATTGTGTTGTTCAAGCCCAAAGTTACTACCTGATTAAGAAGTTATTACATCGGGCATTATATAATTGGATGCTATACTCCTTTTGTCCCAGAAACTGCTGCAAAATATTACAAGGCCATATGGGCTATCAGAAAAACTTCTTCCCACCCACTACAGAGAAATGTGTGCTACCTGAGCCGATGGCATTTTCCTCTGCCAAATGAAAAAGGCAAGAAATCTCAGATGGAGTGAAAAAGGACTTAGGCAAATCCATACCTCATACTAACCTCACCATCTTGTGCAGTCAGGTCTCAGTGTTTTTATCTGGCAGGTCTAATACTACTGTTGGGCTGTTGAAAAAGAACAGAAAATCCCTTTGCTAGAACAGCATTTTGGCTGTTTAGCATTTGTTGGAATACACAGTAGGGGCATTATGGGGGCAGATTATTTATTTTGAAAGAGAGGCAATTCGATACCTTGGGTCCACAGAGAGAAGCTAAAATGTGTTCCTCGAGCAAAACAAGCGGCCAAGTGGAGACTTGAGAAATCAGAAGGGGGAGAAGTGTGACCAAGGTGCTGAATTGAATAATAACAGAAAACGACAAAGCCAACAAACTCTAAAACCTCAGAGCTGACAAGTTCATTACCCACTGAAACCACCGAGCTAACAGCTTTTCTTGTGGGGCTTTTACTAATAAAAGGTTTCAAAAATAACTGCGCATGCTGCAATTTCTCTCTGACCACAACAACACAGGTGGGTTGGTGTCAAGTCAAGGTCATGTTTTTAATCCCATACATTCCTTTCACATATTCAAGCTTTTCTGTAGCTCCTCTTACATCTTGAAAATAATGTTTTTTCTTTCATTATTTAATTTAGGAGGCTGCAGCTTCTCCAGTGAAATACAAAATGTCTATCGGTGAATATTACTGAAATCTAAATTAAAGGTTTTTATAAATAATCAGGCAGATTTGACATGAAAATACACACACTCCAGAGCGACATAAAGAAGTTAAATAAACAACCTAACGAAAAACAGTTGCCATGGGAAACTCCACAGTGCTCCCCCCAAATGAATCGCAATTCTCAAACCTGTTTCCCACATTTAGACACACTATAAAAATATACTTTGCAAAATACACTGTTTAGCAGAAGAAAATAAACTACCATGGACTCCACGGTTAATTTTCCCTTAATTTAACTCAAATTTCACTCAGTGTTTAACTGATCTTAGCCTGCTGTTTACTTTTAGGTTTAGCTACCACGGATATATGGTTAGGTTTAGGAAACGAGTCATTTATTCAAATGTATTTGCTGCAAGTAAAAAAATGACGTTTATGTTGCACAGTTCATTCAAATATCAGGACAGGAGTGACCCTGACCAAGAATCTACATATATGTGAAGAAATGTGAAAACGTTTAAATACTCAAACAAATCTGTTGTAGGCAAATTTGTAGTCAAAAAGCATTGTGTCTCATTTAAAAACAATGCAGTGTTACTCACAAATGTGGGATTCATCAATATTTTCTAACTTGAATTAGTTTGTAGTCTACCAGCTAATTTAGAAGTGCCTCAGACATGCATACAAATAAATAATGAAGTCATGTCTGTCTGTCTTATTAAATTTAAATACACATTAAGCTTTAAACGTAATAATTACCTTTTTTTATTAATACAAGTAGTAGTATCATAATTGCTATGAAGCTGATTCTGTTCTGGATGTTACGTTTTCAGTGGGTGAAACATTTCCTCACTCATCCAAGTAATTTTTTCAGTCACTTTAATATGATAATATTATCATAATATTAATAATAATAACACAATAATAATATTTTTTACATTATTAACAGTTTTTCCAAGCACTACAAGCCACAAACTCTCATAGTTAGATGTAAAAAAAAAATTATATTATTGTTGACCTTAATTCTAACTGAAATGGTATAGGCTTTAACTTTGTATATATTTTCTAACAGGCATCTTATTTGATTTTATCTTATTATTCTTAAAAAAAAAAAAAAGATTTGCTCCCACAGATCCTGGATGATATAGATGTTTTTCATCATATCAGGTTTGATGTCAAAGCTGATATGATGGCAATTATTGAGACAGTGAGTGTCTCAGTGGAAACAATATTCAGCACAGCGGTTAATTTTTTATTTTTATATTTCTGTGACATCTGGATTCATCAGTGCAGTCGGACATTGCTTTTATTTTTTACAGGCTGCTTTTTCTTATAAGGAAAAAAGGGGGTAGGGCAGTACGCAGACTGCAGGTGGGGAGTACAAACTAATTTTACGGTGATTCTGATGAGCACATCAACGTAACTGGGTGTTGTGCACATTTGATGAATCCAATGGTAAGTTTTTGTGTGCAGTGATAAGTGAATGAGGCCTATTGCGCTTCTGTTAGAAGTAAAGCAAATCATGTCAGATGAATTCCTTTCTTCAAAAAAAAGCTCTTTTTAAATTGTGCAACTAAACCACAAGCAGCATGTGAATTGCACTGCAGGCATGCTGACATTTGTGCATTTGGTTCCCTGTGTGGATGCACCATACAAGCAAAACAAAGACCCCTGAAAACATATTTGGCAGAAAATATTAGTAGCAAAGAGTATATGTAATTTCTTAGGGAGAGGGTTGTGCAGTTTGAGCCTGAACAATGCTGCTGGGTATATTGCTGACACCCTTGAACAACTGCTGAGACCCCTCCCTATAGCCCTATAGCCTCTTACACATAAAGCAAAAAGTGCAGTTGTTTTCTTTTGCCAATCTAAAAGAGTATAATAAAGGCCATATGCCAGGAGGCAACTACTGCACCCGCCTGGCCAATCTCAAGGGTGCTTATGGGATCAAGAGCCGAAAGCAAACATAATGCCTGACCTAAAGAGAGCCAAGAGCATGGCGAGGCAAGTGACTATCACACAGAGAAACAACTGTAATACACTTGCTTCCTTAAGGACTTTCACACAGCACTAGTTTAGTAACAGTCACTTCAACGCCAGTGCTTCAAACGTGAAAAAAGAGATGCTGTAAAGCCAGTGAGCGGATGAAGTCAAGGACCTATTTTGTCATTCAAAGCAGAGTCAGCCTGAAGCACTATGGTGTTTGAAGAAACTTATGACCTACTCTACCTTGTCCATATTGCAGTTTTCTGAGGGGGGATGACAGACTGCAGAAAATCACGTTTTACAGTGGCGTAGCTGTTTGTGCATCACCGAGTCCCAATCCCAGACATCAAGGGAGCCTCACTCAACTTTTAGAGGACACCGTGCTAAACCATTTTGGGTGTCTGGAGGAATCAGAAAGGAATGGTTCATGACTCATTACATGTGATGCGTAATGTTTCAGGCACTGTCATAATCCGTTAACATACTTAATTAAAGAGCTCAGTGAGATTGTAATTCCGTCTACTGCCGAGCTCATGTCCCCCGTTTGTTTATATAACCTAGATCCAAACGGGGACAGTCAGTCGAAATCAAGTCATCACTTGGTAATGCCCTCGTGATCGCGTAGCACACCAGCAATGACTCATGAAATATGTTACTCCGATCACAGGTTATATCCACATCATCAATCCTCAAGATTAATTTGGCTTGGGAGATGAGTTATTCAATAATTCATTGTGTAATATTTGCCTGCAAATTAATCCTTATTCAATGTGACAAGGAGAATTAAATGATTGCTTACCAGGTAATTTGGACATAATTATTCTTCTTTCAAGTATTGGTCTACTGTGCAAAATCTACAGAGTTGTTCTCTCTGCCAGGTGCTGTTGTTAAGACAAAGAGCCAGTCTGTATTCATTTCCCAAAAGATGAAAAAAGCTAAGTTTAGACTGGAGCATATAAAAATGATGCATGTGCTCTAGATGTTGCTCGTCTCCCTGGAAGAGATTTATGATTGGTATGATACACAGGATATTAAATGATCATGTTTTTGCAATATGTCCTGATAAAATTTAGCTGTGAGCATGTTGTTCTGTAACTTTATTTTGCTTTAATCTATTGCACACATGGAGGACCATTTTACTTTTGTTTCCTCTGAACCTACAGAGATACAAAGACGTTTAGCTTGCTCACTAGCCACCTGTCTCTACTCCAGGTGACCCACATCTAGCTTTGTTGTCTCTTGTGAATTACAGTATGACATTTGATACACACAACAGAACTGATTTGCTTTTATAAGCATTCCTCCGCAACAAAATAATTCAACAAATCAACAAATTCAACAAATGAAAGGATAATATATTTATTGTCTGTCAAAATTAAATATATGACTAAAGACCTCATCCATTGAGCTACTGTTTATAAAATAAATAATATCAGTTTAAGATCAACTTACAAACACTATTGTGACCGTACACAGAGGTGGCTGCTTTTATTTATGAGTTCAAGTAAAAGTGAAGGTCAGTTTGATTGGGATTCAGATGTGGCAGGAACTAATTCATGTGATGCTCTTAACTATAGAGTGCTCTCTAATTATAACAGTCTGCAGAGTGGAAACAGTAACACTTCAATGAAGTGACCTCAAAGGCAGCTTTTTTATTCACTGCTTTTTCCACACACACACACACACAAAAAAAAAAAAAAAACAGTTGAAAGACTGAGGAGTTATTGCACCAGGTCACTGTAATTACTGTTAAAAAACAAACCCTTTCTCTGACATTTTAAAAGTGCAACTTGAAATCTACAAAGCACATAACTAAAATAGGAAGAAAGGAGAGATTTATTGCTTTACATGAAACGAACAAAGAGAGTAGCAGCTGCCGACTGAATGCCACAGTTTTAAAAACAGCCAACTGAAAAGGGAAAAAAAAGTGATGGCAGAAACACTTGGAGTGATACAGCCCATTCTGCACAGGTACAAGTATATCTTTTTTACTCACACCTGCTGTCTACCTGTCAAAAGGCTTCACTGTACTGCTGGCTCCCCTCCTTCACTGCCAGCCCACCACACCCCCTGCTACTCCAGCCTATTCACAACTGCAGGCCCCCTATTGTGGTCTGTCAGATGCCAGCTACAGACATGCTGCACCACTGCGCTGGAGTCTCTGGAGCTAACTGTCACTTATTTTTTTCCCAATGCTTTTAATAGGGAGGGGGAGCGCAAAGCACAGAAACACAGTCAGAAAGAAAAGATATGACCAAAGCTGTCAGCCAGTGGTAGAACTCATTAGGACATACACATATTGGGAGCCATGTAACATTAGTATTGCCAGTGATGCTGCTACAGTACACTAGGGGAGAATGTTGAGGCAAAGACAAAGCCTGTGTATGCTGTACTGTATGTGTATAATGTTATCCCTTGTATGCTATTGTATATCTTATACCTCATACCTACAGGACCTGCTCAGAAACCTATGTAATGAAGCTCCTGGAGCACAGTTTTTGTGCTGATGTTAATGCCAGATAAGGTTTGGAACTCTGCAGTTAGTGAGTCAACTGGCAACTTTGACTCATTCTTTCACCAACATTTGTAAAGACAGACTACATGGCTCGGTGCTTGATTTTTTTTTACACCTGTGGCAATGGGACTAAAAACGCCTCATTTCAGAAGGGGGTTGGCCCAGTACATGTAATTAATTGAAAAAAGATATTTATATCAAAAATATTCAAACTTATCATTTATGTACAGTACATTTTATCAGTCCTATCCTCCATATAAAGCTCTAGGGCTCTAGGTATTTTTCAGACTGTGCTGTTGAGCTCATCGTCTGTGACAGCCATAACTCTTGTTTGTTTGACAGATTTTCTTCCTGCTTCATTTCTGCCGTAATGTCGAGAGGTGCTATTAACTCCTTTTCAGTTGTCACACATTTATTTCCTCTGTGACATTAAGCCATGTTACATGAACCGTCAGAATCCCCTGTAGGTTGAACTGATCCCAAAAAATCCAAACACTTTTAGTGCTGACTAACTCTGATAAATGGGCTAAACCCAGCAATATTTACCTATGCGTATATAAACCGTGACCACAACATAACCTGTTATGCTGCCTAAAGACATCTGGATAGACTAAAAGAGGAGTGTGACCAAGAAAAATAAGCCATTATGCAGCATTATGCAGGTAGTCTCGTCATTTGAAAACAATACCCAATATTAAGAGTTCAAATATAGCACAGCCTCCACATTTTCAAACACAGTTTCTATGTCTATTAGGGTCATATACTACAATGCTGTACATTGCATCAACTTCCCTCCTGTTATCCACCCTTCTTATACTGTGTCTGCTCATGTCCACCACTTGAGGTGATGCTTTTGTTATACAACCCAGCTGAGTTAATCTGTTTTCTGCACCAGTGACTTGCAACAAGTCCACTCTCTTTTTTCATTAAGAGACAGAGAGATCCTGGAGACCAGCAGAGCAGAGAGCAGAGATGCTGTCAAAACACCCTGCCCAACCATCACGCACATTAGCAGGCACCATTTTGAAAGATAACAGGGATTCCTTACATTTGTTCCCACATACAGACATGCACAGATTCACCGCCTCCTTTGCATGTTTGCAACTAGTCAGCAGTTTCCCACAGCAGAGGAATTTAGATTGAAATCTTTCTGAAACCATATGTTCTCGGGGAGAAAAAAAAATGCTTTGTGGCAAAAGTATTCAGCAATCTGTTTGTGTTTAGATTTTACTAAGTTCGAAAACTATTGTTTACAGCTTCTTTGCTTCCATAAGACAGAAGAAAAAACTGGGGGGGATCTGCCTCCCCGGCCACGAGGTGCCACCATCTTCTCTCTCCATCTGTCTGCCCACTCTTCCGGGGGCTAATTATCCTAATCCCATGAATCCTGAATGTAGGCTGGTGGCGTGCGCCTCAGTCCCAGGATGCTAGCGTTTTGCCTCCCAGTTAAAATGTGGAAATTAATTACCGCCTGCCCTGCTGCTAGTGGGAGGAGGAAGAGGAGAGGCAACCACAGGAAGGCCTCTCCCTGGCAGGTGTGGGAAGGTGCTAGAGACTTCTCCTGAGATCATCAAGTAGGCACCAGGACTCAGTTTGCTGTACATGTATGGTACCTCTGGAGTCCTGTTAGTCATTTAAAGCTTCTGTAAAGCAACTAAATGTTGACTTCACTAATGAACAACAATGAAAAACAACAGTTGGATTTAAAGTTGCTATATCTTTGCTCTAAAAAACATTAGTTAGTTAAAAATTTAAAAAGTTAAGTTTACACTGTCAGTACTTATCCCCAAGTGTACTTCATAGAATATAAACTGCTCTCATGAGCACTAAAAGTTTAGCAGACGGGCAATTGATTAGCTAAGAGACAAACATTTGAGCACACCAGTGATAATTTGTGACGCTCCATATACAGTGGTTATTTTAACTGAGGGCTAATATGCGTAGTGCTTCTGGGGAGATAAAGTGTTAGTTTTTATAGTGCAAGAGCCAGAGTCTTTTTTCCTTTCTGCCAGTATACTGTTTGTTGAATTATCAATCATTTACCTCAGTTCAATGCAGTGTGACTTTAATCCAAAAGCATAGAATAATGTGATATGCTTTGTCTTTTGTTAAAATAGTCACAGGTAGGAAACTAACAGTAGTGGAAAAAAATATATTAAATGAACTCCACAGAAAACTGTTTTGTTTTGGGTTTTTTATTTTTTAGTATTAAGTACGCAGGCAGGCATGACTTTATTTTGCAGTTCAAGAGAGACGCCATCCATTGTCAACTATAGAGGGCATTTTTAAAATAATTTAATGTGAAAAAAATCTATAATAACTGATGTACAGCATATGTTTTCCCCATTTCCTTAACACAGTTGAGTGATTGGAAAAAATAACCTGCAAGATATGTGAAAGCTCACACTCTATTCCAAAACACCCACATGGCCAAATGACACAGACATACTCAGTCACACTTTTACTCTGCCAAGGGAAATGGGGTGAATAATACCTCCATTAAAATGATATTCACAGTTGAGAAATTACAGTTTCTGGCATGCACAAAAATCTCACTTTCTATTTTTGTCAGAGGTGGTTACACTTGTTAACAGTAGTGGTCTTGTTAACAAACTCCCTTAAGTGATGCCAGTATCTATATAAGCCTTTCTCCTTCATGTTTTCAAAAAAAAAAAAAGAAAAGAAAAGAGAAATAGAAGATGCCGGCTGCATTTTGGTGACTCATCTGTCATATATTTTTTTGTTTTCATAATGTTTAAAATATTTTCAGTGGCTGAAAGGCCTAAAAGGCAGACGTGTCTGTTTAGTTATACTAGTGTTATGTGCAAAATGTACTTTGGCATTGTTTTGCTGGAATAAGTAAGACCTTTACAAAACAATTAATACATTTTAAAAAATGGAATGTTGCAGCATTTCATCGATATTTTCACATACACTCCTTTTTCTCTAATATGCATTTGTGGATATAGCAACTTAATAATAAATTGAATTTAATATTATGTGCTGTAGATGATAAAATCTCCAATTACTTTGGTAAATGGCCTGTATTTGTATAGCGCTTTTCTAGTCCCTAAGGACCCCAAAGCGCTTTACACAACCAGTCATCCACCCATTCACACACATTCACACACTACATTGTAGCCACAGCCACCCTGGGGCGCACTGACAGAGGCGAGGCTGCCAGACACTGGCGCCACCGGGCCCTCTGACCACCACCAGTAGGCAACGGGTGAAGTGTCTTGCCCAAGGACACAACGACCGGGGCTCGAACCGGCAACCTTCCGATTACAAGGCGAACTCCCAACTCTTGAGCCACGATCGCCACTCTTGGAAAATAACATTGAGAAATGTTATTATTAAATTGAACTGAAATCATACAAATTGTTAATAAAGGGGCTAAAAGGGGAATGCAAAATAAAAGATAAACAGCTTCAATTTAGCAGTTCTTTTCTGACAACCATGTACAGTCTATGATCACAAACCCTGTATAGCCTAGCTAATTGAAAAAACAACTATCGTCACTTAATGGCAAGCCAGTTAGCCTCTGTTACATGATGGGTAACAGAGGTTGTTAGGTGAATGGGACTGGTTTTCAAATGAATCGATGCTAACTTGCTACTGAAGTGCAAGTTGGCTGATAGTAGCCATCAGAATATGGTTTGGAACGGCAGCAATATGTGCAATCAGTCATAGTAGTAACTCAAGCTAATGATTTGGCAAATATAAGTCTAGTTACCACTGCAGTGATGGCTGCGGTGATGAAGGTAATGATAGCACTCAGGACACGGATGCTCTCGGGTTTAAGCAGCTAGTGGAGTCTGACACTTGTGCCGATGATTTGGGAGTGGATGGGCTTATGCAAATCAACCTTGAGAAGCATCCCCTCATGTCTCTTTGGAACAAAAAGAGGTTATTCATGTTTTCACCCTATCACAGTAAAGAAAAAAAAACAGCACTTCTAATTATATTTTTGTCATAGAGTCACTAGTTCCCAACCAGATGCCTATATTAGAAGTATTTTTTGATTGGAGGAAGCGGTGGGCTTTTCTTATCCCGTGTCCCCCAGCTGTGTCAAACTGTCAAGCTGATCTGTCAAAACACTACTTACACAAGCCACAAGATGCAAATCAGAGATCAGAGCAAATTTAGGAGAGATATCAGAGCAAAGTTGCTTCACGAGGTATGTATTACAGTGAAATAGTCTTTTCATTTTTATTTCCCTCATGACTCTATTTTTTTGTCACACCAACCTCGTCACTGGTGCTTCTCCTGCTATTTGACTATGCAGCTAGAACAAGAAGAAGCAATGGATCTTTTAAGTGGACTGACACTCTGGGACACAGAAAGTACCACTGGCACATAAACCACTGTTCCTATAAAACCAAAGCAAAACACACCACGTATATAGCTGAAGAAACAATCAGATCAAGGGGAAGTGACAAAATTGAGCTACAGAGAGTGCATTTCAGTGCCTTGAATCATGTACTTGGATAGAAGATATTGCACTTTAATGACTGCGAAACCGAGCTGGCCACTGCACTTCAGGTCCACAGAAGAAGACAGTTTTGGATATAACAACAATAAAGTCAATCATGAACTTGACAAAGGCTGCAGTTGGAGAATCTGGAAAAACACTATATCTATAAATTCAGGAAAAAAAACAGCAGCCTAGAAAAGTTGACTATTAGAAAGTGCTTAGGACTCAGGAGTGTCACATTGTGTGTCACCAATGGTGTTTGTACCACCACAAGTAAAAAGTTGTTCTACACTGAAGAACATTTGTACCCACTAATAGGTATTAATTACAGATTTTTTGGTGTTGTTGTTGTTGTTGTTGATGTTTTTTAATTTATTGTCTATTAATTGTAGTTGTATTTATGATGTATTTTGGTTTTATGAAAATGTGTGTTTTATTGTAAGTATGTATGTATTGTGATTCTAAGCCCAACAAGGGACAGTGGTTGAAAATTAGCAATAGCTATAAACTTCTGTGCATTACATCAGTTTCATGTTTTGTACTTGGACTATGTTAAACTGCACTGTCCCTGTTAAATAAATAAAACAGAAAACAAAAATATCACATGATCACAAGGCTCATATTCTGCAGTTAGTTGGTTACATTTAGGTTGTGGTTTGTTCCTGTTGTGTTGTTTACCCTTTAAACTTTTATGTAACCTGTCAAGATGGTTCATTGTACAGGTTTATTATGTATATATATGTATATTGCTTATTTCAATACTCCATTAACTGCAAAGTAATTGAGTTATGACTGTGCATCATAGGTCATAACTTCAGGTTTTGTGAACTGTGTGCTTCAGAGCAACTGTGTGTATAAAGCATGTACTCTACCATAGTTCCATCCATGAAACATACTTTTAATGTCACTATGTGAGGTGAACCAAATGTCCACCTATCAAACTTGACTCCATGTGTATTCCTTATGGTTGTGTGCCAACCCTACACTCTGTAGAGGTTGTTCATGTTGACTGTTGCAAACAAAGCATGTTCTATCAACTCTGAGAGATGACAGAATGTGTTGCAGTGTTTGCCCTGCTAAACTTACAAGAACAAATATACAGTTCTCTGTACTACAGTCTTGCCATTAATATAAATACAGTGATATATTGGTTCATTTAATACTTCAGTTTGAGCATAAAAAATAGTATTTCATGATCCCAACAATATGTAAATTATAAGTTTTTAAAAGTAGTGTGTTATAAACATAAAACTAACTATTTTTTCACCTCAACTACACATAAATTGGGTTGGTTTCTAAAATATAACTATACACCCCACATTGCTTTTGTCATTTTTTAATTAATTTAACAAAACCAGTACTACCATACCCTTTGTTGTCTGATTACATATAAATTTATTTATTTTCTCAGGTAAACAATGAGAAATAAATTTAAAAAAAGAAAATCTGCATGCTATTTTACAACTGTGCATAATATGTAAATAGGGCTGCTCAATTAATCGAATTTTAATCACGATTACGATCTGGGCTTTCAACGATCATTAAAAATGACTGAGCCGATTATTAGCCCCTCCCTCGTGCTTTACTCTCGCGCTGCTCCGTGTGGCAAATCGAGCGCACCTCTCTGCATTTTGAACACCCATCACAACAATTAAGAGCAGCGGTCCCCAGCCTTTTTTGCGCCACGGACCGGTTTATGCCCGACAATATTTTCATGGACCGGCCTTTAAGGTGTCGCGGATAAATACAACAAAATAAAACTAGTACCGGTACCGAAAAAAAGAAAATTTATTCATAACACACGTGAAAAGACCAAGGAAAACCGAGTTAACGATAAAAACGATAACAAAATAATGCTGAAAACCGATAAAAACCCTAAAACTATACATTTCACACCTGAGCCTCAACTCTCGCGGCCCGGTACCAAACGACTCACGGACCGGTACCGGTCTGAGGCCCGGGGGTTGGGGACCGCTGATTAAGAGGACCCGAGGGAAGCTCGGAAAGCTAAGCAGAAGTTATTTGGAGAGGAGAGTGACTGCCGTTGGTTGAAAAGAGAGGTAAAAAAAACTTCAGTGGTGTGGAAACATTATGGGTTCGCGGAGTCAGACGTGGATCAAGTAGACATAGTGTGTAAACTTTGCTACAGTGTCGTAGCTGCACCACAGAGCAACACAGCAAAGTTCACTAAACATAGATGTTTACATTTTTCATTTATTTTTTATATTGCAACCATTTGCACTGTTATCAGTATTTGCACACTATTTTATATTATTTTTTGACAATCTTTAAAGTCATTATTCATTGTTATTGTTAAATAAATATCGTCAAATAATCGAGATCTCAATTTCAGTGAAAATAATCGTGATTATCATTTTTGCCATAATCGAGCAGCCCTATATTTAAAGACAGGCTTCATAACTAACACTATGTAAAACTGCACCTGCATCTCCATTTTTTTTCTATGTGGCTTTTTGAGATTGTCAGGAAATACATTTTATTTGACACAGTGTGTGGCTGACCTCTGTGCCAGGTATGTAATGGGGGTCATCAGTGAACCGGTTGCCACGGAGATAATAAAATACCTGGAGGTGCTTGAGAGTGTGCAATGTCAGCAGTATCATGGTCTTTCCACCCCAAACAATATTTTCTTTCTGAAGCTGAGCTCAGTTCACGCTTTTCCTTTGCTTGAGTTGTTGTTCTTTTTTTATGTGCATTAGACCTGCTCACTTTATGATCTGCAAGATGAAGTTTTAAATGATACATGTGGTCATATAAATAATTAAAATACTATAGTACTGTTAAAAAAAAACGTCTTATTAGGGATATGCAGTGATCCCACTGTTTGTAACATTGGACACTGACGCAAAAAAATATATAAATATGCATTTTCAGTTTTAAAAGATTAAACACAAATCCAAATGTTCATCAATGAGCTATTATAATGTAAACATCTGAATGCAATTTTGATTTATGGGTTTCCTAAACCCAAATATAATCATAATCATTACTGAGAAACTAACATTCAGTATGATATCTGCAACAGGCTTGCACAGTGTGTTGGTGAGGAGGCTAGTAGCTAGAGCTAATCTAGGTCTCCTGTTCCTGATGCAACAAAGTCTACTTAAAATATTTCCAGAAAACAACAGACATAATAAAAAAAAAAAAACTATCTTTGAAAAAACAGTTAAGGTAAAATAAATAATTAAATAAATAATGGTAGAGCAGTGTGCTACAGTTTAATCAGTATTTGCTACTGCTTTCCAATCTGTGCTCTCTCAGTGGCAGTCTCTGTATTCAGACAAACAGCAGCTGCTTGACTTTTCTCTTCCTCTTTAACTAAAACACAAAACCCTGTTTTGTTTTCTGATTAATACTGGATTTGTATTCTGCTCCATTCGTACCTAGTGATGGCAAAATGGCTGTCTGTGGTAGCTAAAAAATTAACAAGAACAGGTCTGTAAAAAATGAAAAGATTTGGCCAACCTCCCATTCAAAGTCACCTTCCTGGACATGTCCAGACAGTTTCCATTATTTTTAAATCACTCCCTGGAACTCCCATTCTGACCACTTGCATGGGAATTATAGTTTCTGCATCTATGAGTATGCTAGGTTTCAGTTTTAAATGACTCTTCCACAACTACACATGTGCCTTTCAGGCAGACTTCACAGATGTGTCATTTGAATTACTATTTGTTCATGTCTGCAACAACCGTGAGCTCTATTATTCCACTATGGACCTCAAACGTAGAAACTAAGCCTTGCCGTGTGTTTCACAGAAAACAATGTTGAATTTGTGAATTGACTTGTGGCATCAAGAAGGAACAACTACCTCAGTGTCATTCATTCAGTCATGGTGCATTAAAATATTTCTGGCTACACTGAACAATCTCTCGTTTACCCTTTACCCTTCTCTTTCTTTTGTTTTTACCCCCTGCACTGTGCTAACTGTGCAGTGCCCCCAGTGGGAGGCGTGCCTGGCTCCTGTGTCCAGCCATCCAAGGCAGCATGGGCGCCTTTTGCTCTGTTGCGGGATAGAGAGGGGGGTTTGGGGATCGGGTGGCCGCCCAGTGGAGCTGGGTCAGCCTGTGCCACTGGGGGCTTTGGATCGGTTCGCTGTCCCTCAGCTCCTGGGGTGCAGTAGGCTCCTTTGTCTGGCTGTCTGAGCTGCCTGGGTGGGACCAGAATGTGTTGTCTGGCCTTTGTTGGGTCTTGCTGGGGCCTTGGGCACTGGTCTTTCTTGCCTGTTACTGGCTCAACACACATGTGTTCACTTTCAGCTTGGTCTTCGCTGTAGGTTACAGTCATGTGACCACTCGGTGTGTTGATGTTCAGGCTCTGGTGGCCCTGATAGGAGTGGGGGTGTCCTCACTGCATGGAACACCACACTGCTTGGTGTTGTTTCTCTGTTCTTGCTTGAGAAACAATCAGATTCTGGATTCATTGTGGTGTGTTTTGCCCTCTTTGAAGGTAAGTGGTCTTTTAGACGTGGGGTTTTGGTTAGGACAATACACACATGTTCACATGGGAAAAAATGGGAAGAGGATAAAAATAAGTAAATAAAAAAACTACCCCCCAAATAAATCAACACAATCTTCATTCCCAGCCCGCCCCACTCACCTAATTTGTATCCCTGCATCTTTAACTTCCCAAAAGAATTTAATCAACAAATAAATAAAGGTAAGAATTGCTATTTTGACACAGTAGTGATGCTCCATCATGCATTACAAAGGCACAGGTGAAGGGGGACAGAATGGGACTTTCAAAATCTAAAATTAACAACAACACTGGAAATGGCCCAGACACACCTGCTGCTTACCCTCACATTTCCCAGCAGGTGATGGGGAGTACCATAAGATGCTGCAGATAGATGTCAACTGGACACAATGCTAACAAAACTCTAGGGTATGGGCAGTGATGGTGCCGCTGAGCTGAGGGGCATCTGCAGGGCTCGCAAAATCGCTAGCCCGACGTCCCGGGGCTAACGATTTTTCCAGTCGGGCTACCAAAATCTGTCTCTGCCCTGCCCGTCGGGCTATCATAGGAAAATATATTTCAATGCTTTTGCATTCTTTCGGAAATGTAGCTGGGTAATTATGTCATTGGCATCGGTGAGCCACTGTCAATATGTGACATATTGAAATCGTGTTTGAATTTGCGCTTGTTTTTTGCTTTCACTTTGCAATCGCGGGAACTGTTTTATAGAGAGCGACAGCACTGATTGGTGAGTGATGATAATTTGCGCACCAATTCCTCTGACATCGTCTTATCAATCGTTAGCTTACTATGCAAACATGACAAGTGAAATCTCCCGCAGCAAGCTTAAACATGTGAGAGGTTGATCGCGCAGAGAATCGCTGAGCGTTATGTGAGTGCGTGTGTAAAAGCAGCAGGATATATATTTTAGTTCTGCTGAGCCAAATAGGACAGGTCAGCGTGAAGAAGTGACAGCCAAAGAAAAGCTTACCACAAAATGGAAAAGTTATGACAAATCAGACTATAAGGCAAAAAGAAAGTGCAGCTTTATGGTTTCATGGACAAAAGAATTTCTGTGGCTGCGATATGATGAGCTATATAACCAGGGCTGCACATAAGTGGTCCGCAGGTGCGCATTCGCTGTCAAAATAAAAAACGCGCACAAGATAAGAAGTTGCAACGCGTGTTTGCGTACATAAGATTTTCTGGAGGAGGACAGACATTTGTTTAGAACTCTTAAAGATGTCGAAGAAGCAAGCTCCTTTAAGCAATTACTTTGGTTTTCCTCCACATCCAAAGAAATGTCAGAAGGAGTCCGAACCACAAAAGAAGCACGTATTCTCGGAAAAGTGTTTGCAGGAGGTGAGCTGGCTTCAAACAAATGATGAACGCACAGAGATGTGGTGCAGAATGTGCCGTGAAAATCCCACTCTAGCGGACAAAAACAGTGCCTTTTAAATGGACGCAAACGCGTGTTGCAACTTCTTATCTGGTGCGCGTCTTTTATTTTGACAGCGAATGCGCACATGCGGACCACTTATGTGCACCCGTGTAAATAACATAATGTTCTGCCGGGTGTGTTGTTGCTTTTCCCTCGATTTCTGAGTCGACAAGCGCCTTTGTTACTGGGAGCAGTCATTTTAAGAAAGGCCCCCATTAGAACCCATGAGAAATGCAAGAAATGCATTATTGCTCAGTCTGCAATATCTTTCCCAGAACAAACACCAATTGCAAATAACATACTAAAAATAAACCTGAAAATCAGTTTAGAATAGCGTACTATGTTGCAAAGAGTGAACTACCACTGGCACAATTTAGCAGTCTTTGCAAACTTCAAAAAGCAAATGGCCTCGATCTTGGTTCCACTTGCCTCTTTCCCGTGACTTCAGTGGAAATTTCAAATTCAGGATCTGACACAGACTGATTCATGTCCTACACAGTTCTTACAAGTTCATAGAAATTTCTGTTCAATTAGAACCAAGTATTTGAGTTGATGATTGTAATTTTTATACAATGTTGTAATTTGTGTTTAAACAATTTTTTGATTAATGTTTTGTTTCCGTTACAATATTATATTGTAACGGAAACAAAACATCAATCAAAAAATTGCTCTCTTTTTTATTCGGGCTACTTAAATTTATTTTGGGCTACCAAAAACTGAAGAGTCCCTGCCCGAAGGGCTACCAGGGATTTTGAAATTTTGCGAGCCCTGATCTGTATTTGCTTGCTGTTAGGCAGTTTTGTATTAGCAAGTGCAGGTTAATTTGTTAAAGCCTAAAACATACGCATAAAGCAGAAAATGCATCCTTGAAAATATGTAACGGTTATATTAGTTAAAAGAAATCACAACTGGTGTTTTTTTTTTCATTTCGTGGTACACGGCATATTGTCTTACAGGCATTTTAATAAATAATTACTGCTAAATAAAAGTCTTCCACGTACAATTAATGTAACTGTAATTGTTTCAGCTAATTATTTGAAACTTCTTAACTCTGTAGCCTAGATTTTGAAGCAGTCTGGCTGAGCTCACAGTCTCTAGTTCTCTATTGTAGCACAGGGATAAGCAACCGTGTGACAGGGAATAGCCCACAGTGTGCAGGGTTTTCATTTCACCCAAACACTGCAGAGGGCGATTTCACTGATTAGCATGCCTTCTAGCTGACAGAAGGAACTAATTAGCGTAATCACCTGCTGTACCATGGCGCATGGTTTCCTGTCGCTGCTTTAAAACAAAGTAACTTTGTCTCTCCCTGAAACAATGCTAGCTAAGTTGATTACACCATCTAATGACCTTGATAGTGTGATGAGTGGGACTGTGTGTAGCCATGGCTTTCAGCGTACTGCTGGAATCTTAACACTGCACTTGACTTCCAGAGATGTGATCCCACCTTCACATATTCTCATTAGGAACCCTTTGCTGATCATTAGTGTTTTAAGTGCCGTTAATTGATAGTCATCTCTCACAGATGACTTTCCCATTATTTGCTGACTAGCCCCTGCACTTCTTAGCCTTACAATTCCCCCATCTCCCACCTTTTGCCCCTAACTAGATTGCACAGTGATGCATTGAAATGTCACTTATCATTTCTAGAAAATCGAAGCCTCTGCGTACTGTTGATAGTGCTGCAGGATCTAGAAGGTCATTTTTTACTATTCAAGATTCATTTTCCTGTGATGCAGAATACATTGGTCCTGTGATGGTGTGTTTTGAAGGTGATGCAAATCTTTGATATATTTTGGTTTTAAATCCCATCAAGAGGGCACTGTAAAGTGGGCAACAGATGGCACCACATGAATAGCCACAGTCACAGCCCTCGTATTTTTTCCCTCTCTTTATTAAACTCTTCCTGACCACAGTCATCCATCTTTCTCCCCAATCATCTTAATCATCAGCTGTGCTTTCCTTTCATCTGCCTATTAATCTCTGCCTTGATGTCATGTAGTCTACCTCAGTGACATTGAGTTCATTGGGCTATTAACTGTCTTATAATGCAGTTATAAACAGAATGAGGATATGTATCTCCTCATGACAAGGAGAAACAGTATTGTAGGTGAACTCTCTGTAGCAACTGCAAATTTAAATCATTTTCCTATAATTAATTCAGCTGTAATTATTAATAGCTTCTTGTGTTTTGTAACAGTGCCATTTTAAATAAGCACATATTCTTATACGCCCTCCAAAATCTAAGAAGAGATCGAGTGGAAAAAAAGTAAATTAGTCAGTAAAACTAAAATTTTTTGCCGGTTCGAGCCCCGGTTGTTGTGTCCTTGGGCAAGACACTTCACCCGTTTCCTACTGGTGGTGGTCAGAGGGCCCGGTGGCGCCAGTGTCCGGCAGCCTCGCCTCTGTCACTGCGCCCCAGGGTGGCTGTGGCTACAATGTAGCTTGCCATCACCAGTGTGTGAATGTGTGTGTGAATGGGTGGATGACTGGATGTGTAAAGCACTATGCAAATACAGGCCATTTACTCTTAATGCATACTGGAAATTTTCTTAGCATTCATTTGAGCACAGCTGCTACAATAGAATCAGCGCTTAAACCGTCTATGAATATCATTCTCTGATGAGCTAAGATATCCCTGTTGTTAGGTTTGAATTCACATATTAATTGCTATCCTTACTGAATCTTGAAAACGTTTTTAGTATCTCGTAAGAACGCTAGTGTTTTATCTGTTCACAAATGAATGAACAGACGTCTAGAGTCAGCTTTTCTTTTTCTAGAGCAGTGGGAATTTGGCAGCAAGTGTCTGACCTCCAGGCATGCTAACAGGCTAACGATACACTAATGTGTCCCATTACGCCCGATTTGCCAGGAGGGGATTCTTTTTGTTGAGCATCACGCTGCTGGTGGATTTCAGATGGGCACTGTATAATGATGCGCGCCTTTCTTCCTGGCTCATAAAAGACACAACGAGTAGTCCTGCTGAGAGTCATTAGAAGGACCATTTACACTGTGCCTTTCTTATTCATA
Source organism: Perissodus microlepis (assembly GCF_051167445.1). Lineage (NCBI taxonomy): Eukaryota > Metazoa > Chordata > Actinopteri > Cichliformes > Cichlidae > Perissodus > Perissodus microlepis. Next base: position 26,544,404 of record NC_140471.1, on the reverse strand, counting down.
CACTTTTTGTGGTCTTTGAAGAGAGCCACAAGGCTACGGAGACATCATGGAAATGAAACGTGAGCCACCACTTGGACTGAAAGTAGTTTTTGTGAAAGACTACCTAACAGCTGTTCAGCTCTTGTGATTATTACAAAAATTTGCCTTTGGGTTGACTATTTTAAAGGTAACTTAATAACCAAATAAATAAAAAAGTATTTAAAACAACAACAAAAAGTCTAATTGCACACCAAGGTTTTCTTTTCATGCTTGCATTTGTAGAACATGAAACACAAATTAGCATGGTGTGATGCAAGCGAGCAGGGGAAATCACATGCCATTTTCTGCCTCCTTTCTGGCCTTCCTATTACCATTCTATCGACAAATTGAATCCAAGGCTGATTTGAATTGCACCACTATATAACCTCTTATTTATTCATTGCTTTTCTCTCTCCTACATACTATTACATTTAATAATTCTTTTTTCCCCCTTCCCAGTACAGTGGTCTCCACAAACTGAACACCAGAGAGCTTCCATGCTTCCCAGTCCGTGTTTCACACTGGAAAGGTAATATAAAAAACTGCTACATGGTTACTAACTCCATCCTTCTCATCTTCAACACCATTTTGTCATTTTCCATATTGATCTGTTTTGACTAAAATCCTGACAGTATGTTTCATACTTGCTTCTTGACTTGTGGGCTGTTGCTCTGCAATACATGGTTAGATTAGTAATCCCAGGTTCATACCATCAGTTATACAGTATGCAATTCCTATCACATTTAAATAGGAGTATCTATAACGATACGTGTGCATGCTTTTACAACAAAAAGAGTTCAGTTTTACTATAAACTCCGTAAACTATTTTTAATTACTGTGCTGCATTGGGGTCCGCTTGTTATAGCCAATTAACAGAACAATCTGGCCACAAGGACCCAGTGGCCCAGCAGTGTCTGACTCTCAGGAAGCAATTCCCATTCATTGCACCCTCCCCATTCATTCATCAGTTTCTCCAAGGCCTCATGTTCAGTCTATAGGCACAGTGGCAACTATTACTAACAGCTGATTTTCATTCAGGCCCCTACTCCGCCATAACCCAACTTTAGAAAATTGTCTACCACACCATCTAAACCTTATTTTGGGGATTTAGGAAAATGCAGAGGTAGTAGTTTCATTTGTGTGACCAGATGCCACTTACCAGTACCCTTTAAATTGGGCTGATGCTGTACCTATTGTGAGTTTAAGAAGGAAGTATTTGATCATGCTATGTGCGGTTGTGAAGTTGTTTAAAGGCTGTTTAATATCTAATAGTCCCCACTATTCTGAAGAGCTTGGGATTCTAGCTGAGTTTGAGCGCAATGGTGAATCTTTGCCGGGTGTGTATTTTACATGCATTATGATAAAAGAGCTGTCTCTGGACTGTTGTTTAGCTGGCTATCAAGCTAGACAACCAGCTGCAGGAGAGACGCAGGAGGACCTAAATGCATGGCTTATGCAAGCTCTGTCATATTGCTGGATTATATTAATGAAAGTGGGCAGGCTAAGACAGACCGAGAAAGAAATCAGTAGCTGTGTGTCCAAGACCCTCTATCTACAAACAGCTGCAGCACTTCCTTAGATTTGCCAGTTTTACTCTTCATGAATAAGATCATTAGTCCTTCAAATGTCAAACATCAGCTTCCTAAACCATCTGTATTCACGAGTCTTTCCATGACCCCAGTTAAATCATTTGTCTTTCAGTACATTATGCAATGCTGGAAATCCCTCCACTATCTATTACTTAGTCTGCATATACAGTTAGAAACACACTGTATACGTGCTGCCAGGGCTATGTCCTCCAATATCTGATCAACCAGGAGGAGTATGGTTCAGAGGAGCCCTTTTTTGCCCTGTTATTTGTCTGTTTGTGTCTCTTGTGTGTCCTTGACCATACTTCCTTTTGTTTCTGCACTACCTGCTGAATTTCCTATCTGTCTTTGACAGATTTTTCCATTACCCACCACCGTAGCTAGATACTCAGACAAATTCTTGAGTTTATTTTGTTCCTTGTGTTAATGATGCTCTAACCATATGATTCCCTGTGCCACAGATTCTTACTATGCCACACAGCTTGCTCTGCTCTTAAGTCTTCTGCATGACAGCCATCCCCATCTTGAGCTATATTCTCACTCACCTTAATAAAGACAAGAGTAAAAATGACAAGCTTCGAAACATTCAGCTGGAACCCACAAAACACAGACAACCAAAAAGACAGCATCAGTTATCCTACTGTAGTTTCTAAACTTATGACTGTGTCATGACCATGAGGATTATATCTATATCATCAGGCAATGCATTAAAATCTATGTATATAAAAGAGGCTTTGAGGATACAGTGGGGATTAATATTAAGGCTAAAAATGGTCCGGGTTAAACCAGACTGCAAAAAAACTAGTAATCAAATTTTAATAGCTTATTTGAAGATTCCTTTTGATTCTGTTGAACTAGAGTTCTGGAAAGCAGCAATGTGCATTCCCTCACTGATAGGTAATTACTCCATTGCAGAGATACAGCTAGACTCTGTCTGCTGTTTACTTGGTGCATTCCTTCTCACGTTACACTGGCTGCTATGCTTGACAAGAAAATTATGAAAAAGGATGGGCTGGGCAACGCTGTGTCTGGATATGTGTCTGTTGCTGTAGGGATGTGAATGTCCATGGTGTGGGGATGAAATGGTGCCATGATATTTGCCACTACAAAACCAATCAAATTCTTATAATGGATGACTTGTCTCATATTCATCGTTGCCTGATGTGATAGAATGTGGCCTGGAAAACAAATGTCTTATCAGAGTGTGTGTGTGCGTGTGTGCGTGTGGTTAGTAGTCTGCACAATATAGGAATGAATGGAACAAATAGATGGACAGTTAATAGCAACACAGCAGTGAGTAAAGCATAATTTCCTGAGTTTCCCTTCACATTAACATTATGTTCAATGCTGACAGCCAACTTGGTAGCAAATTTACAGACACGCTTTTTCAATTCAACAAAGACCATGACATCCTTGAGGTAATGTGAGGGAACGTAAGGCACATCTTTTGTTAATTAACGAAAAAGTAAAGAGGGGAGTAGTATCACTTTTACTTGAGCAAACTTTGCACTGATTACATTTGCAGATACACTGGCAGAAATTTAATTGAAGGTGGAGACATGCAGTCTCAAATAGTGAGTGTAATTACACTAATAAAACATACGCTCAACCTATAATGTTTACACTCTGTTAGATATGAACAGAATAACAAAGTGAACATTGTCTAATCTGGAAAAGGTCGAAGGGCTAAAAAGTAGGACTTGCTTTAAAAGATGCTAAAATACAACAACTTAATAACCAGTAGCCATAGCACTGACTTTGCACCTGAACAAGAAAGAAAACAATTGGCTCCCTGACCTAAAGAGTGTTGTATCCCAAGGCGGTGGAGAACTTAATCACAGTGCCAGCAGGAAACCTTATTGATTCCATTGTTACTCCAGAGAGTTTGTGAAATTAAAATGTGTTTGGAAAAACACTAAGTAGAGCAATATAATATGTGCATCAACATCGATCTTTTGCATTTGACGGACCAAGGCCATAATGCAAGTCATTACCATCAGGCAGTGTTTGCTGTTTAGCATTCACAAGGCCCAAAGATGAGGGTAGCCAGGTTAGCAATCACAAGGTCCCTGATATAGCAAGAAGAATATTGTATCTCAATACATCCACCCATCTCTCACTTAAAAAATCCTAAAAAAACCCTACCATACTATAGCTGAAACTGAATTAAATAAAAGCAAGCAGATAAAAGCAAGGACCAGTGGTATGTCCCAGTCCCAGATTTAAACCCCGTGGGAGTATGCCCACCAAAGAGGGACAAAAGGACCCCCTGATGATCCTCTCTCAGTTGGTGTTGTAAGACACCGCCTCTGTTCAAAGATGGTCGCTCACAGATGGTCAAAGATGGTCGCTCACAGTGGACATAAATGGCGACCATCTTTGAACAGAGGCAGTGACTTACGACACCAACTGTCTGCCATCAATAATCCAGTTTTGAGATCCCTTCCCAGACGCCTTAACGCCCACTCACACCCTGGGCCATCTGACCTCAGGAAATCACATGATAGGGTGGGGCTAGGTTTCACAATGAGCTCACCCGAAATCTTGGCTGATTGTGACCCACACCCGTTTTCACACCTTGGCTCATGTGATTAGGTAGAGGATCATCAGGGGGTCCTCTTGTCCCTCTTTGGGGGGGAAACTCCCACGGGGTTTAAATCTGGGACTCTCCACCATTTGACCCTAGAACTGAAGAAGCTTCTCGGATGAGAGGTGAAACGTCTCCAAGCAACTTAAAGAAGTCCAGACGCTTTTCTTTCCAAGCTCCTTAGACTACGATGACCTGGATGACTGAGAACCTTCACAGACGTATGAACAACCAGTTTTGATCACTAGTATTTTACCATTACAAAAGCTAATGAGCTACCAAGGAGCATCGAAGATGAATAATGCACTACGTCCAGAAAAAAACATGAACAAGAAATATATATAGCATTTTTTCTGATTTTCAACACAAGTACACCTCATTGTTTACATGGCAAAAGGCCATCTCTGAAGCTGAAATACAACTATCTCAAATACTAATCCTTTTTAAGGTATTGAGGTTCTATCAACTCGATACCTTCAACAGGGTACCCATTAAAGCTACAACTTTAATGTCATTCTTGAGGTTTTTTACATGATGTCTTGGCACATTTCAAGAGTTCTCCACTATATTGGACATGATACAAACATGGATTGCTAGAGAAAAATATGTATTCCCAAGCTGACTGGCAGTGGTTCCTGGATGTTACTGGTTGTTGCTGGTTGAAATCAGTTGACCAAATGTTTTGGTTGCTAGCGGATTGCCATGGTTGCCTATAGTTTTTCATGTTTGTGTGGCGATACTCACTAACCATTAGCATAGCTATAGTAAAACTTGAGAAAGTGCAACACAAATTGGAAGTGGAGAAGGTTTACTACCAAAGTAAAAGTTGTGGCTCAGAGCTGCAGCAATTATCATCAACCTCCAGCAACCACTTGCCACCAGTTGGAAATATTAATTTTTACTTCAAGACCAGCGGTTGCCAGTGGTTGCAGACCAGTATCAAGGCCTGGGTGACTGGGGCCTTATTCACTAGATCCTACTTTGTCACCATGATTGTCTCACATCCACACTGGCGGACAAGTTAACATCATGTGGTAAGTAGTCATAAGTACATAAGCAGTTAATTATGTTGGCTCTATCGTTAACACAGCCTACATTTTCAACCATATCTAGATGCTCCACTTAAAAGATCTTCGCACAGAACACTGAAAAACTGTCAGGATACAGATTTTTCCGAGAGGGAATACAGAAAATGTCTTCCCAAGCATACTCCCCGGCACCCAGCTACAGCTTGTCAACAAAATTACATACCGTACTTTGAACTGAGGTGAGTGTCTCTGTCTCCAGCTGTGACGCATAACCAGGAAACTGTGCAGCGCTGAGAGACATTACATATTGTTAAGCCAATACAGAAGAAATACACTGAGAATAGACAGTGGACTTGGGGGTAACGTTTCACCCTTTAACAATGGAAGTTCAAATCATTTTTGTGATGCTGAAAACACTAGGTATTTATACATATAAAGCAATCTGATTACACAACAATGGTTGAAAACCATCAAGCATCCGCCATGGCAGAGATTTCTCACTTTTTTAGCGACTAGTCTGATCAGAACTGTAAGATAGTCTGATGCATTTAAATATAGGTTATGGAAAAACAATCACTCTTTCCATAGCTTCCTGCAACCTTATTGACCTGCTGCCTTTTTCAGTACATATAAAACACATCAAATGAGTGATGTAAGCAGTAACAGCCACTCTGTGCTCATTTATGAAGTATCATTCAAGAGGCATTAACTTCAGTATTTAAGAAAACATATACTTCCATAATGATACCAAGATATACAGAATTCAAGCACAACATGAGATTAAAAAACACTAACATCAATTAATTTAAATGAAATCAGCCTCAATCAGTGATCAATTAGCCCTCAACGAATTAGCCCAATGGCAATGCTTTCATGTAGAGCTGCAAGATAAGATTAAATTTAAATGTTGAAATTTTATTTTATTACTGATGTACATTGTGCTATGAAAAAAAGCATTTTAATTTGAAGTTTAATGCAATGCAATTGGCTACACAGTGGCAAACACTGTAGACGAAGCCCATCTGTGCCATCAACTGAAGGACTGTCATTATTCCTTGCTTCCTTCCTGAGGACTGAGGTTATTTCCTCCTCCATCGCCCCTCTTGGTTATATTGATGGAATGGCAGTGTGGCATTAAGAGGTGAAGGCAAAAACTGGAAAAACTGTCTTTCTTCAACATCCTGTCTGTCCAGGGAAGTAGAGGGCTGCAGAGTCACACCCATTTTGCGTAGTGCAAATGGGAGAGTGGGAAAACTGGTGCACAGAGAAATGATGGGCCCACCCGCACTATCCCTCTGGCTGTAGACTAGAGATGCATAGGGGCTCTAACAGAAAGGGTTGTAAGAATGCCAGACAGAGCAGCAAGGCAGCTGTTACATTTCTCTTGGTCTCGGGTGGCCTGCACCCCGAGTATGAGTGTAAAATAACTGAGTCAGATTTAGGAGGAGACTCCATCACTGCTGGTACTAGATGAATAGACTGTCTCAACCCTCCAGTCCATTGCTTTTCTTTTAGCGAGTATGTCTTTCTTACTCTGTGTTTTTCTTGCTCATGTTACAGCGTGCACTTAAGAGTCTGCCACTGACTGACAGTAGAGTCCACCTTTCCATGAACCATTAATTATGTTATCACACAGACTTCACTTGTAGATTAGTCATGGAAATGAGAGCCATGCACATTTTTCTTTGGTATAAACTGTAGGATGGCATGTTCAAGTTAATTTTACCTTACTTGACAATGTAGATCTGAGAATTGCACATGTGCACATAAAATGTTGATACTGAGCAAAGAAATAATCGGCCCCATTTTTCATGTATTGATCAGCTTTGGTGGACTTCCACCACTGAGCAGTAGTAAATCATTTCCACATTGATGACCTCCAAGAGGAAAGAGATTGGCCAAAGAATCTAATATAGCAATAATGCACCATCACATCTGATATAATCCTGTTGTGTTTTTTTTTATTTAGCACATTCATTTTGACATGCAGTACCAAGCACAAACAATACTATTTAATGTGTGACCTGCAAGTAGATAGGATCTCTCCAAGCTTCAGTCGCCACTGACTTTGTAAGAATGACCTGTTATAATATAAAGGTAATGTAGTCAGGAATCCTTTATTGCCACAATTTATTCCAATCAGTGTATTCTTAGCCTAAAGTTCCCACATAATGGTTTAACCTTTAAGTTACATTTTCTGAACAGGAAAAACAATAACCTCCAATATATTTCATTAGCAGTGAAGTAAGGTGACAGATGAATGGTACTTCACATGTGCTCCAACCAGAAGACACGCAACAAGCTTTCCTGACATTTCCCTGGTTACCAAAATTATAGCTCTGGCTGACAGATATGGCTGTATAAACCTCTGACCTTGACCAGTTAGTCTATATGTTTCTCTTTATTCCATCTTGTTGACAATGCAAAATGTGTAGGACGTAAGACATACGTTTGCATTTACTTTTACTGTCTACTTAAACAGATGTATAGATGCCTAAATTTAACCAGGCATGTTAATGTGCATAAAGTCAACATCCATTAGTCTCACCATGCTTAAAACACGTTGATATGTATCTGTAACCACATGAGCAGGTTCTCCTTAATATGCCCTCAGAACAATCTAGAATGAAGACCATATACAGCAATGGTGCATTTCTATAGCAAGCATTAAAATGTTTCAGATTAAAATATATATATATATATATATATATATATTTTTTTTTTTTTTTTTTTTTTTTCATCAAAATCATTAGTGAGAAACACGTAGCTTGGTCACTTGCTCTGCTAAATAAATAGCACTGACAAGGTTTCTGTCTTTATCATACAATATACCATGCCCTGAGAAGAGTTACGTTGTGAAGTGCTCCTATGTAAAAATAACTGAGCAGAGATCAAATGAAAAGGACAACAAAATGCAGAAAAAAGCAGTTAAAATGATTCCTATGCATCAGTGACGTGATCAAAATAATTGCATAGTCAGTTTTGGGGGGAAAACATCATGCTATCACTTAGTGTATCTTTATTATCTTTCCTGTGACCACTCAGAAATATGTAAACACAGACATCCATTTAAAAAGTGATATAAACCCACATATCATTTATACCATGGTTACAGAGTTCTTCAGGGACACCTGATGAAGCAGATATTCTGTCTAAGGTCTTTAGTGGATGGCAAACACCTTGACTGGTTTTTATGTTTTGACTGAACAAATCAATCATGTTAGGAGTCAGTCATCTGCTGCAGCTGTGCTTCTTATGTAAATGGTTGCACTGAGTGTCATGGTGGTTTTACTTTTCAGTACAAGCCTCTTCAAGCACTGTGAAGTCTATCACCCTTATACCGAGGCCTTTTTTCATATTTCGGAGCTGCGGCACTATAAGTAAAGGATGTATTATACTCCACATCTAGTAAATGTACAGCCGCTTAAATCACCTAAATTATAATAGATGAATGAAGCAAATGTACCATCAAAGATAAAAGTTCACAGAAAGCCAGGTGATCAAGAAAAAGCAACTGCAGTGGTAAGGCACGACTCTGCAATTACTTTTGCTATAGGAAAAATGATGACAGGAAATAAACCAAGGAAAAGACACTGGCAAATGTTAGCAAGTGAATTTTTCCAAAGATTGACAGCTGCAAAAAGCCAACTGGGGAGTAAAGGAAGAGTTTCGACATGAACAAGCATGTGGTCACAGAAATAAGATATAAAGTGGCATGGTCTTAAATGCCATTGCACACATCAAAAATAGTCAGCAGGTTATTCTACAAAACACGGAAGCCATCTATCACATTTCAAGTCATACTCCATATTTGCCATTTGTGACTTGAACATGGACAATAGCTTCCAGGAGCCAAAACAACAGATATGTCATTTCATGTATCTTGGTTGAGTGGGCTGAGTGACTGGAGGTCATGCCAGCTATCTGCGGAATCAAAACTCGCAATGTGGGAACACAGCAGTCCTGCTGTGTCTGTCCCCAGAGGCAGAGCAAGGGTCCGAGGGAGCTGAAAGCATAACCAGAGTAACAGAGCTGTCTGATGCACGGGATGCAATGTTTAGCTTAAGACGAATATTTAAAGTCTAATCTTTCGGTTCAGCAATCACCAAAGCATGCAACAGCCCATTAATGGGCCTGGGGTAAGTCCTCTGAACAAATGATCTTTTGAGTATTACCATGCTATTTTTTTCTGAACCATATCATGTTTTTTAATCAAACAACATAACTTCCACTTTAAAACGATGAAAAAGTCTGTTATGAGGAGGGTGAGATAGCAGTACTTGTAGCACAAAAACACCCCCCTTTACACCAGTAGACTGGACTTCCTGCCTTAACTGGGACAATTTCAACATTTAATTGATATTTTACATTATTTTTTTATCTCAATTAGGCACAAGTACTTAGGGTTGAGTACAGAAAGTATTTGATTGGGAAAAGATCATGGTTTGGGTTAAAATATACCCTTTTCTAATACTATCAGAAAATATACAACACCTCCAAATGCCTTAAAACAGGTGGCCCCCAAAGTTATCTACTTGCTCTTTTGCTGCAATATTTGTACACCGATAAATGTTGCGGCAGGATCAGCTCAGAATCCATTCTCAAGTTAACACAGTTTTGATTGGCAGGATTACCAACAATTCTAGGTAGGCCTGGAAGAGATGGGGGACATAACACTGTGATGCAAGGTCAACAACTTCTTACTGAATGCCAGCAAAATCAATCAAACTGCTCTGCCTAAGATCATGGAGAAAGTAGTTTGTTCAGCCAAGTGGAGTGTACCATTGCATCTACACTCTTGACGCTACAGAGCCGCAACTAGTAGGATTATAAACCACAGCGACAGACTATCTGCTTCTACGCTCAAAGAAAAAGCTCTTTTCCTCAGGCCATCAGGATTGTGAACTCTGCCCTGCACATGCTTCATACTAGACTTGGCCAAGGAATTACAGCTTGATTGCTGTTGCGTGGGCATAACTCTCAACTTTAAGGAATTCAAGTGTCACCTGAGGCTAATGCCAGAACATAAAAATAATTAATACAGTCTATGATTTGATGAGTTCCACACCTCGGGCAGTTCACCCACATAAGCCATATGAATCAATAACCCGGGTCAGAGTCCTTCGAGTTCTCAGTTCTGACTGCTTTAACTTTCAATCATGTCTACCAACTCAGTGATTAGAAATGCCATGATGACTCTCTTCTTTTTCAATTGCCTTACTAAAAAAGACATTACACCAGGCCCATTTGCCATCGCTGGTGTTGGCAGAAAGGGACCAGTATCTGGAGCAAGCACTCCTTCACATAAACCTCTTCTGCGGTTGCAGTGTAGTGCAACCTTGCATCAGTTAGAATAACAATGCATTATTTTTACCGGCATCTGGATAGACTTTTCATTTTCCATTGATTATCTTTTGTAACTGAGAGATCAGGACTCTGAGACAATGCAGTCAAAGCCCTAAAGAGCATTACAACATTGTCGTATGTTAGCAACACATATGTCCTGGCTGGATGGAATTTTTTTGAACTTTTTCTTTTTTGACCAGCAATAAGAAATGTCAAGCTTCATATGGTGCATTCTCTCATATGATGATGAGCTTGCACCACACTGGACACTGAAGCCGAATGAGGAACAATTATGAAGCACCATGTAATCAAGGTGGTCCCTGACAAGCTGAGTAGAGTCTGATGAGCCAGTGTGTCACTCTGGATCTCCAGGGCTCCACAGCTAATCAGCCACCAAGGAGGGGCCCAAGGGGCACGATCACTCAAGCCCTCCATCACCACATTGGAAGGAAGGCAATCACCAGCTTATTTCCATGTTAGTTCCACCCCCACCCCAAACCTTCGACTCTCAAATCAAGGTGCACAGATGACCAGGGAAGTACTGGATATAAGCAAAGGTGGCTGGAGGGTGCAATCAACTGTTAGGAAAAAAGACAAAAGAAACGAAAGAGCAAGAAACTTTTGGTTCTGCAAGAGATTTTTTTCAAGCCATTTAATATCTTTAAAAAATCATGAATGGATTGGAAACACGAAGGGAGCAGATTGAATGAGGCTCAATTGCTTTCAACCAGCAGGCTTATAAGATCCTGATGATTGGGCTTGCAAATTGAAATGCAAGTCTTGTAATACAGTGTGCTAAGGAGACAGAAGGTGTACGGGTCAAAAAGGTGAGAGAAGGGAGTTCTCATTTTACTCTGGCAAGGAATTACCACAATGAGCATATGTTAAAGTTTTTGTCTGGTGAAAAAAAGAAGTGGAGCGATGAATGCGACCTATATAAAAGCTTTCTTTTACCCACCTTAAAAAGAACAAGATTTAAGTGGTAATTTTAATCTTTTTATAAGGACGAGAAGATGAGGGAAAGAAGAAGACAAGAAAGAGGACCAGAAAAGGGGAAGACTGGGGTCCCTTTAACTATGGTATGTGTAATTAAAACAAAAAACTGGAGCCCTGTCGTACAGCTAGATGGGACTCGCACTTGTAAAATTCACCACACCACATAATTGGAGGTAATAGCTCCTCCTGTCCTGTTTCAAGATTAACAGTGGCTGGAGAGGCTTCCCTTCACTAATAGCCACCACTCAAAAAATCATTGGCGCACACGCACGCTCGTCCTGTCGTCTCTGACTGTGCTTAGTTAGAATATTGATGAGGAACGTGATCTGATCTATCTGAGCTCAAGCTATGTTACAAACTAGTAGATAATATAAACCTGTGGATTGTCCTGCAGCAGGTCCTGATAGAAAATAACACACAATTTTCCATCTAATCTCAAATTTTCATATATGTCGGAATATGCACATTTGACAAGAAGGAACTAGCACATTTTAAATCGATTTATTTAATTTAAATGGACCTGACCACATTTAAAAGAATTGTCACTCTGGCAGACAATACGCTCCATATGTGAGCAGTGCAGACAGAGGCTGAGCAGGATATTAACTGAACATTAAATCTCTGATGCCAGCATGAAGCCAATTATTTTTTTAATGTGGTCAATCTTCTGAAAATTATTAGCAACAATATAGCTGAAAAAACATATTGGTGTAAATGGGAGAGGCAAATGTCTGCAATCGCAGTTTGGCTGTTTAAACAAAAATTATTTATATACGTATTTGTCAGGAATTAAAAGAAAAGGAAGGCAAGAGACATAAAAGCCTCATCATAGTTGCATATCTTTATTGCCATCATCATTCCCACTTCCCTACGGTTTGTGATATTAGAATAGGCTTTACAAGACATTTGCAACATTGACATTTCTAAACAGTGTTACAGTTTAAATTTGTAAGCTTAGATTTGTAACCCTAGACATGTTATTAAAGTAAATTGTTATTTTTTTCTTCTCCAAGTCCCAGTTTTTACATGTAGATGCCATGGCCTAAAATTACAAGCAACATTTAATTGAGGATTGATGCCATTTTTAGCAAACGCATAGAGGCAAATGCAACATTTTACATAGTAAATAGAAATTGTAACTGTGCTTTAAAAACTGCTAATCTTATTCAGCGCTAATGTTTTTATGCCATTTCTGACTAAAATGGCAGGCAAGAAGGACATGCATTGTTTGCTTTAGCAGTGAAAATAATCAGACTAATACACTGCAGATGCCTCATTAAATTTGCATATGATTATTGCAGCATTACTTCAATTGATCCTTTTCATCAAACCAGATAATGCTTCCTGATTGCAGATTATTTTGGAGCAGGCAAATTCCATGGTATTATATTCAGTCTTGGTGAAAAGCAATTAGGAACATAGCTGGCAGTTTGTCTGATTTTATTCAGAAATTAGAAATCTTTCACTGAACTAATTCTGTTTTATTTCTCTATACGAGTCAAAACAACTCTGACATTGAGGATTCGGATGGGATATTAAGCAGCATTTTCTTAAACACTGTAACCACTAAGCAGGAAAGTTTAAGGGGGCAAAAGCAGATGAAATGTCTTAAAGCAAAAAGTGGAATGTCCTGTAGTTAGAAGATGCTGCAACATCAACATCAAAAAACATCAACAAACTTCTTAACCTGATATAAATAACACTGACTGCGGATGCAATGACAGTGCAACAGCAACACTGAAGAGAGGAAAACAATATTTGAAGCTAAAAACAGAAGCACTTGAAACTGAAAAACATGATTTAGGAACAATCAGAAGCCTAATTCTTCATTAACTCTCTGTGATAGAGAATTGATTTGAACAAAAAAACCTGCTGCTTAATCACAAACTATAATCTACACTAATCAATCTAGATCGCCAACTAAGTGGTTACTATGACAGCCATCTGTACTTCTCAAACCTCATCTAAAAGGGTATAAAAAAAAACCCTCAGGGACAGATAGTTGCTAGGGTTTTTTTTTGGCTTTACATTAAAAGCTGCAATTCATACAAGCATCACTAATAGCTTTCCTAAAACGTCCTGCCAGCCTCAAAACACCCACAGTCTCTCATTCTCTTTCCTGTCAATGATAATCTCTGTCTCGTTCCATATATCTGAGGTTGGTCACATGCAGACAAGCTGTCTTCAGATGAGTCACAGGGGAACATTTTTGCGGTTAACCACACTGTTCTCCGGGGGCGACCTGGACAGTAGATCGGCAGCCGGTAAAACACTTGCTGAGACGGAGGACAGACTATCCCAGATTGTCTCGCCTGCACACAGTGCGAGTGCTGTGTGGAATCATCTGGGTATTGGCTGTGTTAACTAAATCGACATTGGCTTCCAACCTCCTGGCTATCCATCAGTGGAGGGATGAGTAGAGGGGCTAGCGAGGTAACCCCTGAGTCTTATGCAGTTGTAGTGGTAGTCCTCGCATTTGTTATTGCTGGGATGAAAAGGAAGGGGGTGAAAACAGATGTGTGAGGCAGAGTGTGAAGGAAAGGATTTCTGCCCCCCCCCCGAAGATATTTTTGGTGATAGCCATTCATTTGTAGTGTTTTTGGCCTGAAGAGGTTTGTCTTATCTGTTCCTTCACTTTCTCTCTGGGGGGAAATAGAGGGTGAGTCTTCTCTAGCCTGCTCTCTCACAGTTGATTAGTAACTCCTGCTCTACCCCTACGCTCCAGGGACTCTATGCCAGCTCCCCTTATACATCCCCTTGTCATGCACACACTCACACTCTTTTTCGCTCACTCTCTCCCCCTCCTAAACATGTGCTCGTGCACTCACGTCTCCCTACAGTCATGGAACAGCAATTTGAGGGAATCACACAACCAAGACCTGACATTTGCAGTGCACCTATTACAATGAGAGCTTGATTAAAAGGGCAGAATGAAACAGTGTCACCCTCCATTCATTGTCCTTAGCCCAAGTCAAATAGGATTTAAACCTGTGCAATGTGGCTGATACCTCCACTGTCAAATTCTGATTGCTTTAAAGCGGCGGGAAGAAAAGGTCTTGTTATTGCAATACGTGTGCATAACTGTATGTAACTGAGGTGTCAGAGGTGACCAGGTTTTACACAGAGCGTCTGGGAACAGATAAGGATGACGCTCTTGGAGGAAGGGAAAGCAAAGCTAATACAGCTCTGGTGAAAGCCTTGGTGTTAAAAAGGCACAAGAATAAAGCTGCGTTTTATCTGGCTTGGGGCAGCACACAAAAGAAGCCAGCATTGCAATGTGGTGAGTTTTAAAATTGGGATCAAAAGGTTCAAGCTAATTAACCAGCTAAATAAGAGTCCCCTAGCTTCATCTATGTAGCCACCCTCATTCTTTTTCCCTTTCCTCCGCCTCCTGCAGTATTTTGTGTGCCTATGGCGTGTGCGTGGCTTGCAAACATATACAGACTGTCTGGAACAGTGAAGACAAATTGCTCCCTGTGCTGAAATATAAAAAAAAAATAATCACCGAATTACCTCCAACAAGATCATTCTAATTAACTATGTTTTATTACCAGCATGACCCTGAAAGTGAAATGCCCTGTGATCAAACTCTCTTCTCAAACAGTTTTGATGTTGTTATTCGACTTTTTCCAGCAGAGCCCCGAGGAGGGCTGAGATTGAAGAGTTAAATGGAAAGGACAAGGGCACATAATAAAGACAAATGGCTAGAGCATGAAATTTAATTCATTGCCTTGGTACAGAAACATTCACAAGGAAATAGCCAACATTGACATGCCATGAATTTCAAAACACTGTCAAGTCCAAAAAGCACACATCGTGCTACAGTGACATTGAGTCCCCGAGGAGCCCACAGGCGAAATCAGGCAAATTGAAGAAAAAAAAAAATCAGTCAAGTTATTCTCTTTGATTGACACCTCGACACCGAGTTCAGTGATGAGTTTTTAAAAAGGTTTATCACCCAAATTAAGGGGGGGGGAGGGGGAAACAGGGCTGCCCCTGAAGGTGAGTGCTTCAAAGTACCAGTTCAACATCCCTACGTTAGCTGATGAGAGCAGCACAAATCTGACTTGTAATGATGCTCTTGTATCAGTACGCCTCAGTCTAACCCCTGTGCTACGTAGGTGCAGCGTTGCGGGAAATGATCAGCTCGAGTGTGTAGTAAGAAGTACCATTAAATCCATGTAGCCGCGGCCAATGTGAAGAGCATGCCGACAGGGTTAATTAAGTTGCTGCTTTCAGCAATAAAGTGGTTAGATAGGTGTAAGTTTCAGCGTAACAGTTACGCAACGCACCTGCCAACACAACTGCCAAGCTGGTGTGGATAGTATAATTTACATTTTACAGTACATAATTCTAATATTTTAATCCAGAAATAATCCAGCGATAAATAAGAATCTTTTTTTTTTTTTTTTTTGTTAGCTTTTTGGTAATTCGGGTGCACTGACCCCTATGTTTTATCCATAAAAGATTACAAATGACAACCAGTGATTTTTAACATCAAACTGCAAGTTAACATCAAACACACGTATAACATTTAAGTGTTTGCGACACATTTTGAATAAAAATGAGGAAATTTATAGCCATAAGGAACTCGCCGGCTTATTTATTTCAATAGGCAGAAGCATATGCTTGCAGCAGACTTTTCACTGTGGAGCACCCACTTTGTAGTATGATATGAAAACACCATCTGGTGTGTGTGAGCAGCAGCTAGGCTAAGCTAGCTGGGGCTAGATAGGGCCCTGCTGTGTCACAGGATTATCTTACTGTTTGGTAGATCCACTCTATTAGCCCCTAGTGGCTTGGATTATTGGATGATCATTACTGTGTGTGACTGAACATAGGGCTAAGTACCTGCACTTCCTTTGCAGTTCACTCTTGTTAATGTGATCAGAATACACACTGAACACATTTCGTAGCATTATGCATTCGTTGCACCTTGTCTTTGACATAAAATCACACACACACACCATTTACCAAATATTCTCTGACTTGAACTCGTGCTGTATGTTTAATACATGATTACTGCCGTCCATGACTTCTCTTAAAAACGTGCTCTGCATGTCAGAAGAGAGCGATTATGGCACGCTTGGAGCACATGTTTGTTTGTGGAAGCATGTTTCCTTCTAAAGCGGTGAAACAGGATCACAGACGCGAAGCGAAGGCAGCACGTTCAGAAACGGGTACTCTGCTCAACAAAACGAACATCTGCCGTTTCTCATCAGCGAGATTGAAGCTAATGATGAGCCACGAGTGTGCTGACAGAGAGAATGGAATTGGATTGTATACAAGAGCCCCAGTGAGACCAGACATATGTTTTAGAAAATGTTGTGGATAGAATATGGGTTTATATGGTGTGTGTCCGTGCGTTCGCGCACGTGTGTGTAAGCTAAGATACAGATGCCCGAGAGTGGAAGACACTGAAAATAGGCCTCTGCTATTTCTTTTGCAGTCCGTTTATCCATCCATGTTTATACAAGCGGATGAAGGGGTGTGTGTTACCGCAGGTAAAACAACCGTTGTATTCCTCCCATTTCAATCTCTGCTTTCACTAACAGATAATGGAATTACACATCAAAGAAGCTACTCTCTGTATCCAATTCTTCTGTGACCTCTACAAGCCTTTGTTCATATTCACCACAACAACTCCCAGCCCCAAGTCTCCGCCAGCAGGCTACTTATTCCCTGCTTCCTCTCCCTCTCTCTGCGTCTAGGGAGGGATTAAATTTAGATGAAAATGAAATATTCATTCCCACTCAGCAACTGATGGCCATCTTAATTTGATACATATTTTGATGCAATATCTCCTTATTGTTCTTTTTCATTACCAAACACTTTTTAATTCTCTGCGACACTCCTTTGGGTAATTCTCGATACAAGCCCTTCTTTTGGATTTGACTTTGTTAAAAGTAGAATTGCAAAGTGCCATTACAGTTTTCTGCGCTCTCTTGAAATATGTCTGAGTCATTTCAGATGAGACATTTACACAGACCCCAAGCGAAAAGGATCTCAGGGAGCGTGCGAGAGGAGACTGCACACTCTATAGCTCGCTAGAAGAGTTAATCACATGAAAACTTCTCAGTCTCTCTCTGCTGCTGGTGCAGGGATAACGACAAGAAATTGAAGTGGCTCTGTGTTTGGAGAATTCAACCAAAAGTGGTGACCACAAACCCGATTTATCCCACTCAAGTTTCGGAGTGGTCACATTGCATACAGCTTCAAGTGCTGCGGAGCTTTAATGTCAGGGCTGTTTCCCAGACAATAATTAAATTTGGAGTCTTGCCTGCCCAAAGCATTTTAGGAAACCTAAGTGAAAAATGCATGTGACCAGGTGTTGTGGAGCCGAGGAAATGAAATCAACACGAAATCATGAAAGAGATTGATTAACTGACACTGATTAAGTGCTTTAAGTATTAGGTAGATAAAGTAATTGATTATTCAATAAATCCCTGTCAGGCAGTGAATAACCTCAATGAGAGAAAAAAAGAGACAACAAATGATAAATTAGTTTCATCAATCCGCAGATGAAAGAGACAACGTATATTAATCTGTCATTACTGTATGCTTCACTGGTAGATATATTATAATTCAAGAACGCTATGAATATATTTTCATCTGAACACATTTTCAAATCTGGCGATCCCTGTCTTGGGAAGAAAGCAGTGTGTGTAGAGCACTAGCAAATTGCAGACAGAATGCCGCGCACTCGGGCTACAGAATAAGGCATAAAAAGCTGCTACCATATCCAATAAAATCATTTGTGTACCATCTTTTTCCATGATGGCAAACATACAAATTATCTAAGGACGCACACTATCTTTGGAGAGAGGCGGAAAAAAATACTGCACTCGCATCCTTGAGCACTTTTGTCTTTATTATAAAAACATTGCATCATCAACTGAAATGGTCCCTAGATGAGATGAGAGATTGCAAAACACGTCAGAAAGAGAAAAAGAATTATGAAAAGCAAGCAGAGGGAGACTAAAGAGGAGCACAGCATGTAAGAGGACAAATACAGGAGGAGTAGTCTTTTATTCCCTCCAACAAATAGAAGCTGCTGAATGAGATGGCGCGACCATCTGGCCTCAACTTAGAGCAATGCACTGTAAAAGCACTAAAATCAATGGCAACAACTCTACCTTGGATGCCCACCATTACCCAGATGGTGTACTTGGAGAACTGCAGGCCACCTAACCAAGAGCAGACACAGCACAGACAGAGAGTATCATGCTCAAATACCACCGCCCACCTCGATGAATTTCACTGGTTCGCTTATGTTGGTAACCAGTGTTGAGGAGCAACATTAGCTACCCTGCACTGACTATAAGAGAGCCCTCTGTTGGTTTTAGCGGAGTGGCTGTGACACAGAGTGCGTGCACAGACTTCCAAACCAAGTATCAAATTGCAAAAAAAGAGAGGAAAAAACAGGGAAAACAGGTCTGCTGCACATCAGCTCTAAAAAAGCGCTCATTCCTAAATAAATTGTTCTACACAATACCCAACATTCTGTCCCCGAGAACAATGCGGTATGTTTACAATAATACACGCAGGCTGCATACACTCCAGCTACTATGATGAATAAAATTACACAATGTAAATATGGTGAGATATATTTTCTTTTCTTTACCTTTCAAATATTTGTCTGTAAGGTAAACAAATTACATGAATACACACATAGCTATCATGCATACAAATTCAGTTTTAAAAGATCCTATAGAGAGATGAGCCTTTCGATTTTTTTCTTCCCCTATTTTTGGCATTCGGGTAAATTCTCAATTTCCTGTATGTCTCTACTCTTATGAAACATAAAAAAACATGCAACTAAACTGATCCTGCACTGGAAGCTATGATAGAGTCTATAAAAAGCAATAGTAGGACTGTAGCACATTTCAGGGTAAATTTGTCAGCACTTTGACATTTTTAAAAATAAAAGGCTGTCAAGTCTATTTCGGGTCTTCAATTGAGCTGCTGCCAAGATAAAAATAAATAAATAGATAAAGAAATAAGAGGGGAAAATGCCCTTTAACCAAAAAATTTCAGGTTAGAGCAGAAGAAAGAGAGCCTGAGGATTTATGCAGTTTCTAATACATCACCAAAGTCCATAAAGTGTGATGTCAGGAGTCATGGCTCCTCACAACACTGTAGTCAATCACAGGTACACAGGCCAGCCCGATATCTCCATATTATGTTCAGCAGTAAACATTATTCCACAAATCTTGAGTGTATGCATCGTGTTTCTTTGGCTTTAATTCAAAAAGCACATTAAATATGCAGAAGGTCAACAGCGTTCACTCAAGGTTATTGTGCAATAAACTGCTGCTATACATCTTCATGTTGGAGTCTGATAACTTTATTTTAAATTTAGCTTTTCAGGGACCACCCACAGTGCTCGCCAGGAATTATGAATTACAAAATCACTGTGGGATGTTGATGATTTGTAGATATGTCATAGAAAGAGACAACTGGTTTATTAAGGCAATTCACCCGCTGTTACTGTGTAACACATGGGCTATCCCTGTTTGTAACATTATTCCACTTTCGCCCATCATTTACAGCTGGAAGATGCTCTCACTCCCTGTACTCAGGCTGTTGTAATGGTATGTTAATGTGGACCAGTGCCATTTTGAGTAATTGTCCTGCACGGCACTCTGCCAAATGTCAAAAACGATTTGCCTTGTGACAAAAAAACGTATTGATCTTCATTCTGTTTCTGTCTCTTGGCCGCGCAAAATGTTTCAGCGCATTGCCAGCTCCGGATGACAATTCGCACATTGTTCCACTGTGAGTGATGAGAAAAAGACAAAGCCACCACACACCTGGCTTCATTTTTTTACGGTCTGTCACGGTGTAGATAAATGAAGTAACCAAGATTTACCTGAAAATGCTACTGTTTATATATCGTAAGCGTGTTACTCTGTGATTTGACTGATATTGTGGGAACATCCTTGTCCCCTTAATATATTATATAAGACGATATTAAACTTTTGGATGGAGCTTGTTTTTTCTGATATATAACTGTGTTCTTTAATTTGACAGACTGTCTTTAAAAACTTACTTCCAGAAGGCATGGCAATGAGCCTTATTTAGCTGGTGACTCAACATGCTGGCTGTAGCAAATGTAACAGACAAAGCAGGGTGCATAGAGGTCACACTAACCCACAATATTTCATTGCATGGTTTCCGAGTGTTTCTCGATATTACTGGCAGCGTGCGCTTTAATGCACTTCTCTCTTGTTGCTTACCATTTGCACGTCGTTTAAGTAAATCGAATATTTACATCCGACCCGGCTGTAGAGAGCGGTAAATGAAAGCGACTGTTTATTTACTACAAAAACTATTTGCTGTCGCGGAGAAAGCGGAACGCTGAAATGCACTGAATAGGCATCAACTTTCAGGGTTACAGTACAAACGTGTGTGTGCAAATGTAACCGTGGACAACTTACCTATTCGAATAACATGAGGCATCCCGTAAGAGTGGTGAATCCAAAAGAGACATGCAATCAGCGATGTCCAGTAATCCCTAATCGCACTCCGGGGGAACAGCCAAGTATTTCGCATGGTTGTAAAGTCGCGGGATCCACTTTTTTTAAAATTCCAAAGACGAGTCAAAATTGCTCATCAAAACTGAATTCGACGGAGCATATATGGATTTTGGAGTCTGCGACAAATCAGCGCTCATTGTACTTGGTGCAACATTCTCCCGGGGTTTCTTTTTTTTCTGTTTCTCACAAGTCTAAAAGCGACCCGATCAGGATGAAGCCGCCAGTCCCTCACAGGCAGATCAGCGAAACACCTGCGAACGCAGGCTGCAACAATTAGCCTGCAGGAGTCTCTTTATCCCCTCCTACCGACGATGCTATCTGTCTGCTGGCAAGTACCACGGCAACAGCCGAGCCGGACTCCTACACCTCTGTTGAAGAGGAGAACTGCGCCTGCGGAACTTTGGGTCGTCTCGGACGATTCTGCCGTCCGAAAGCCAAACAGAGAAAAAGCGCAGAGGATTTTCAATACACTTAAGTGGCACGAAATAAAATGCTTGTTGGAGTTTAGTCACTCCAGTCTTTCATTCCATTAATGCTAACAGTTCAGAACACAGTGGAGGAAAGCAGCTCCGTGACGCTCCGCTCCAGTTGCGCACGGTGATTGCACAGGGCTGGTTATCGAAGAACGTCCAATCTGCTCAAAGGGACCCCCGTTAAACAGTGTTGATTTTACAAATCTTCCAGTTTGTGCTGGATGGAAAGGTAGTGCTGAAAGCTGTGCATCAGCGTGCGTCTGACGAGCCTCCTTCCACGGTGCCACTAGAGGCACGCGTCGTTACGCATAGTTGTCAACTATGTCCAAGAAGTGTTTTATGGAGGTGAGAGGGATCCGAATGATCACTTGATTCACTGCTTGTTCCAAATGCTGTGTACACGTACATTATGGTATTCTTAATATCTTCTCATTTTTAATATACAGTATTTTTGGGTTTGTCTTATTGTGATCTGTTGTTGTTGTTGGAGCTTCTTGTCTTTTTTCAGACACTTAGATAGAAATTAGATAGACATTGCAATATACTTCTTTGCCCCAAGTAAAAAGAAGAAAAAACATCCAGCTGCCTAGAGCACTGTGAATAGGATAAATTATTACCATGAAAGAAATAAGTGCCAAGTGAGGATTGGGCCACTCACAAAGCAGGTTTCTTTTTTTTATCGTTGTTATTGGAGACGTTCTGTCAGTGTCCGTGAGTGCATTAATCCCCCAACTGTTTGACGCCTGCCTGCCATTAAAAGAAGAAAAAAAAAACAAACAAACAGAGCCGTCAACCATAAACTGCAGGTCACATGCATATACATAAGCAGAGTGCTTATTATGTCTCATTCTCCACAGCCTGGACAGCCTGGATGTATAGAATTTGCTGCTTAAATTACACATTTTACTTGTTGAGTTATGCCTTACTGAAACAGGCAACTTAACCTTATAAGTTAAATTTTAGAAGATTAAAGCTAAAGCTCTCCAGGATTAAAATAAAACTATTTAAATTAAACATGCTTTTAGTTGATTAATCATATATTTTACTTTAAAATGAATAGCTACATGGATAGATGTGTCATTTCCTAGAAACGTTTACTAGGATCTGACATCAAGGGAATCAAATTATATTTTTAAGCTTGATTTCTGACAAGTCAATACTGGAAAAAAATATGAATTGATATTTTGTTTTAACATTAATGATTTGCAACTATTAAGCATATTTTTAAAAATGCACCGCTACTCTTTTATGCTTAATGAAAGCTGTTGATGAGATAGTGCTGTGGCTCATTGGTTTTATTTTTCTGCTTGGAATGGGGGAGAGGAATAAACTGTGCATTACGGGGCATGCAAGCAAGAACAAGCCAAACTGACTGCCACTGCATATTCATGTCTCACAGAGCAGATTTATCGCCTCTTGGCACAATGTAAGGACTATCAACGTGAGTTATGTGGCCCGGCTCTCGCATTATCGAGATTCATTGACTTGCTGCTCTTTCAAATACAAAATGTACACACCTCTAGCAAACAAGACATTCTGGGTCTGTGGGTGCCCTCTATAGAGAGATGGCGGTCTGTGCTCTCAATCACTTCGGCTGATTCAGGCCCGAGAGCAGGGGAGATCCCCATTGTGACAAATAGTCAATTTAAAATATAAAATGTATATTTCAGTCAGTTTTCCACACTTTCAGAAGTTGTGGCAGCCAGATATCAGTTGTGTCTGTTTCTTACTGCAGCTGGCAGTAAATCTTCATACCACCATCAGTTTTGTCTCCCTGTCATTGTAAGAAGTGCCATAGGTTACAATATTCCTCCCATATTAGAAGTACTAGGAATACACTTTATTAACACAAAGGGAGTGAACAGAAATTCTCCAAATTTGTCATACACAGCCATGTTTTTCATTTTATATTGAACTTTTTTTTTAATCCAGGGTGGAGGAAGAGGCAAATCTGGTATTTATGTAAAAATGTTGATGTAAAAATGCACCATAACAAGTCAAAAATTCAAAATCCTACATAAGTAAATTAAAGTACACAAGCATTCAAATAAAAATATACTTCAAGTATTCAGTTTTAGAGTAGAACAGAATCACACGTTGTAAAAACTGTAGACTTGTTGAAAGCTTAACCTCGGGGTGGACTAGCAACTCTTTTTTTCTCAGATACGTAAAACTGGTGAAAGTACCACACTCACATAGATGTCCTTGATGAAATTAAATTTGTGAAGGCAAAATATTTTCATCTACATTTAAAATCCACTTAAACACATATGAAAACAGGTCCGGCAATTTTAACTTTTATGTCAGTCATCACAGCAGGAGAGCATTCATCAAAATACAGTTCAAAAAGCAGTTGCGCACACTTGGAAACATTTGTTTGAACAGACTTCATGCTGAAATTTTTAAAAAGTGGCATTTTGTTAAGGAGTGAAATGTATAGTAACAACCACCATTGAAATAACTTCACTCTCAGAGTAAATTAATAGTAGTTTAAGTTGACGCTTTTTAAGCAAGTCGTACATCCATATATGGCAACACAGTGGGTCATTTTTATTTTCTTTAAGAAATGATTGCTGTTGCATTTACAACCTGCCAACGATCAATTCCTTGTCTGGCAAGTTGGTCATAACTAATGGCTCCAAGCATCAAGTCTCTATTGTAAAGCTGGAGACATTGACAGGAGGTGCACTTATGTTACTGGATTGATCAGCACACATTTTGTTTATTTTTGTGAAGATTTTCAGAGAGAAGAAAGGACGGTCAATTTACACGACTCTGTTATTGGCTAGAAAAGATGTGCAGTCCAAGATGTGAGATTGTTCATAATTATTTGGAGAAATTGCGGCTGCTTTGATTGAGCCTTAACAATGAGTCATGTGTAGCTTTTTCACAATTGATTTTGCTTTTCTCCTTAGAAAAACCCCTATAAAGAATTCTGCCACCAGACTGAACATAATGCTGAAGATCGAACATCTCCCCTCAGCAATGGTCAATTGGAACTCATCGCTAAGTTTAATGTGGTTATAAATAAGCTGCCTTTTGAAGTCTTTTTGATGGGATTTGCTTTTGTTGAAGGAGAAGCTTTGGCTTTGTTGAAAGAAAAGATAATTGTTTCACCAAAAGTCCACAAAGTCAACTTTTCAAACTATGAGGGAGTGGTATTGATCTTGTGAAGAAAAGATAGTGACAAATCAAAAATGGTTTTGAAGACACAGAAGCATGTTTGGGAATGAATATTCTGTACTTGGGCTTTCAGTGGAAGTGGAATAAAGTACACCTGTGAGCGCAATTTCACATTTTTGTATTATGAAGTGTCTACATAGACTCTAAAATAAATAAAAAATAAACCTTTTTAATGAAAACCAGAGCTCAGAAAAGATTCATGAAATAGGGTGGAATGTCAACTGACTGTTGATTGCCCATACTGCTCCCGTGGTTTGTGGCAAGCCCATCATATCAGGTCAACAATGCCCGTGCAGTTTTTGTGGGGAGACAGACAACTGTAAGTCCGTTTCCCCTGTTCAACCATGCTAGAACAATAGAGCTGCTTTGCTGACAGATTTAACTCTTGTTAGGGTCTCACACTCTTACAATTCAAGGTGAGGTGCCATGTGAAGACAAGGTTATGAGGAATTGGCCCAATTCGTGCGTTGATTGCAACATTTACTGGGGCTTTAGAGTACTCTGGCTTCGAGTTACGGACTGCTCAAGACGTATGTGCTGCTGCTGACGTATGTGGCGGTGGTGTGTTGGGGAGAAGGGAGACAATCACAACCCTGATCAGTCATCCAGACAGTCTGTGAGATGGGAAATGACTGCTAGCGGGGTTCAGCCACTGGTTATAGATGAGAAAGGCACAGGGTAATAATAGATTCCTGACCAACCTGATTTATCAATTGAATTATTAGTGTTATCATCCTTACTGTCCCCATCATCTATCTTCAATAAATACTGAATGTCAGCTTACGATTGTGAAGCAGTATGAATGTGTAAAAGAAAAAAGAAAAACAAATACCACAGTTTCATGACCTTTAAATCGACACCTCTACATTTGAAGCTTAGGCTCAGTAAAAGCATGATGAATGTTGTGGCTACAAAGATGACTAGAATTTTCTGCTGCACAGTTACATACATTGACGCTTTTAATCTACAAAATGGGACAAGAAATTTCCCAACTCCTCACGGGGAGGGAAAAAAAACATTACCTGATATAAATTCAAGGTTGCATAAGTCAGATTTATGCATCTATGGAAAGCCTCCAGTCCTCCTGCTCAAAGTCTGATTCTGACCCACTTGGGGGAACACATATATTTCACCATGAATCTCAAGCTTGCACATAGAGCAAAGATCAGCTTGCCTGCCAAACTGTCCCATTCTGCATGTTGATACAAGCTTGTTGTGATGAAAGCTGAATCTCTTGCTACAAAGCCAAACAGTTTTCAGTGGAAGAGTCTGCACTGTCCATGACCAAGGGTTGTGCATGAAGTGAGGAAAATAGGCAGGAGCGTAGTATTTTATTTTCTTCTAACATTCGTAGCCATGAATTCGTCCACCAGGGCCAGACTACCAGCACAGTTCTACTGTAACCTCTGGGTTTTGTGGCCAACCTAACACAATCTTTTCTCACCACATGCCTTAATTTCAATTTTTTTCTTCTGAATACTTCTTTCCCTTTTCCCCAAACAAAATTTAAGGTGCAGATGCAGTTTTGACACAGGGGAGGAGACGCAGCATGCATACACATGAAGCAAGAGCCTGGGATGGTGGCCAAATTTAAATCAGAGAATGTTTTTGCTCAGTGTGAGCAGAGTCACTCTATTTTTAGGGTTGCAGAATGGCATTATTCATCCAGCTGGACATTTGTGTAAAGTATGTCTTAATTACTCCATGAGTTCTTAAGTTATTGTCCAAAATGTGTTGTGTGAGGTTGACCTTGACCTTTGACCACGATATTAGTTCACATTTGAATTCAAGTAAATGTTTGTGTTAAGTGTGAAGAAATTCTCTTAAGGTATCTGAGAGATATGATATTGACGAGGATGGGATAAACATATAAAAAAAGACCACACCGCTTAAAGCCTGTGGGCATAGTTGTCGCCAGGATAGAACCTAAAAACTGGTCTACAAACAATAACAAAACCCAGAGTGATTTAGTTTTCATGTGAATGGTCCTTGATATTCAAGGAGACCTTTAAGGTCAAGATAGCAAACTGGAGAGTTACAATCACACTTGACAACTTCTCTTAGAAAACCTATAGAGTGCAATCAAGGAGAGATTAATTTTCTCGTAAA
The DNA here is from genome assembly GCF_051167445.1 of Perissodus microlepis. Classification (NCBI taxonomy): domain Eukaryota; kingdom Metazoa; phylum Chordata; class Actinopteri; order Cichliformes; family Cichlidae; genus Perissodus; species Perissodus microlepis. The sequence continues at coordinate 26,517,536 of NC_140471.1, read as the reverse complement.
ACTCTCTGGGCCTACACTCCGGCTGTCATCAGAATGCTGTCAGCATCAGGGTGTTGCGTTTTCTTATGCTGAGTTTGTTTTATTTGTATGGTCAGTGCCATGCTGTGGATGTAATGGTTTTTGAGTTTTTAGTGTTTCATCTGACACTGTGTAGCTGGTAAACACGGTATATTCTTAGAAGCTATGGGGTAAACATTTATATTTGTGCAGATTTATACAAATCATTTTTGAAAAATGTAGGGTTGCTGTGTAAAATGAAATATATATGTAAATAAAAACATAATACAATGTTAAGTCGTATATCACAAGAAAACAATTTTTCAGAAGTCATCAGGTGGATTCTGATGTACTGAATCCAGTTAATTCACCAAAATAGCTGACTGGCTACCATTTACAAAATACTTCAGTTTTTAAATGTTAAAACTATGTAAAAGAGTTAGATGAGATTTAATCAGAAATTGTAAGATACTGTCCTCTCATCTGTTTAAGGTTGCCCCTATATTTCACCTTTCATCAATATGTAACAATTTAAAAATTAAAAAAAATGATCCAAATTAAAAAAAAACAACAACAACACCTGAATAAACTTTACAAACCTATAAATGTACTTTCCTGTTACCAGCATGTATGTAATCCAAGGTTAGAGTTAAGGTCAAAAGGTCATGCAGAAATTTAAAAACTGATTGTTGCTTTGTGTACCTGATACGCTTCCATTTCATACAAGCCCAGTTTCATTAAAACTACTCGAATAGCTTAGGAAGAAAATAAGCAGCTACGCCCCATTTGCACCATTTGTGCCTAAATTCAGGGGTCAAAATGTGTTTTAGTCATTTCTGTTTTTTTGGTCATTTTTTTGGTCTTAGAACTGACATGGAAACAAGAGCCAGCCAACAATTTTATTTTAATCATCACTTTCAGTTTCAGTGACAGAAAATTGACTGTAGACGAGTGTATTTAGTTAAAAATAGTACAAATATAAACATATCAAACTGAAACTGAGAAATATTATTGTTGGGTGTAATTTGTAAGATGAGTGGATATGAAAGGGGAACGTTTCAAAAGTGAAGGCAAGGGTTTAACCACTCTGTGAAAGTCTGTGTGGTCAAACAGCAATTGCAGAATGATATTTCTCATCATGAAATTGTAGAGAATTTCATAAAAATGGTCAATTATATCATTCAGAGAAATTGGAACAATTCTGCAGAAACAACTACTAAATTTTGAACAAACATATGTGTGCTCAACTGTGTTCATTATTGTATTTCAAGCCAACATGAAAATGGTCACGGGAAAGCTTTTAAACAAATATTATTAACATAATTACATGTATATACATATTAGTCGCCTAGCTTCATAGTTTCTGATGAGTAAGGATCCTGAAACTTAATACTGTACTTAATAAGTTTTTTGCTCATTACTGACTTCGTGGCTTTAAATATATTATCTCCTGCTGCTGGAAACACATTTTCTGCATGTTCATTTAACATTTTGTAGAAGAAAAGCGTGAAATGGGCACAGTGGACCGCTGTGTCTGTTAAATGTTTTCCCATGATACCAGGTTAGTGTGCTATGCAAATCAATATCCAGAAACACCAAATTTTCTCTCAGCCTGAAGTCATTTATACACGTAGGGTGCATCATTTGCACATCTGTGAAGGCACCATAAAATCTGAACAAAATATACAGTTTTCAGACTTACAAATATTTTAAAAATGAAGCCTGAAATCTTGTTTCTTTTTAAAAACTACAGAAATTAGTCTCTAAATGTTTTAGATTTTTCCAGATGTTCAGATTTACTCGTGTTTTTACACGTTATTTATTTATTTATTTTTAACTTTACTGAACTGTATTATAATTTCCCATCCAGTGGAGCACTGGAGCTTGAAGCAGTCAACAGCACAAGCAACAATCAAATCCTTGCTAGACTTACACCACTAGAGCTCATGTTCCTGAGATACTGCTGACACTGTGTAGAGAGGATTATCCAAATCCCATTTTCTTCCTACTTTTCAGTATCCAAAAGGTCCCAACTGTTCTGTGTGAAAACTACTGTTAGCTATATAGAAGAAAAATATAGAGGGTTCAGAACAGTAGTTCATCAGGTTTTATAGGGCACTCTCAAAACATTTTGCAAGTATTACCACTAAGGGTCAAATAAAAGTGCCAAATGTTAGAACCTGCAGTTTACAACACTGTAGAAGGTGTTATATAGAGTCAAGTAATATTCAAAGTCTGCTCCCAAACCTAGAAAATCTCAGCAAATGAGGCAATGCTGCACCTTCCTTACATAGAGATTTGCAGAGATGTGGGTAAAATAGGGTGAAATGCCACAGATGACCTAGGAAATAATAATAATTAATAAAAACATAACAGGAAAATGTCTGGTGATGTCTCCATGTTGTAGAAGCAGTCAAAAAATGCATGGATGATTAGAGCTAATGATTATTTCTCTGTTAGTCAACAGTGCAGGTACCTACAAGAGATCATAACCGTTTATCTCGATAAAAGAGTCAAGTGATGCATTGACTATCAAAAACTGCTTTTTTTTCTTAAGTTGAAGTTTCTTTACTTGTCAGATCAATTCAGTTGGCAACATTGTCACTCTAAAGTGATAGTGAACAAGAGTGAATACTTTTTGGATAATGGAAAAAGATGAATGCTCACTAATGCTGATTTTCGTCCTGAGAGGTGGACTTGCAGCCATGCAAACTGCAATGTATCAGGCGTTTAAGTTTAGAATGCGCATATAAACATATGGCTAATTATTGGTGTTTTAGTTAAGAGTTACAGAAAGGTCATCTACAAAGCACCCTTAAAGCGTGTTTACTAGCTCCAGAGTGTGCTTCAAAGAGATGCAGCGCGAGAGCTTGGTATCGTGTCGTGCGTTGCAAGTGCTCCAGCATCCAGTACCCACAAGGCTTTGTTTGGGAGGTTATCTTTACTCTCTACTCAGTTCACTCGAGTAGCCCATCTATCAGTGACGGAAAGAGAGCAGTGGTGACAGCCACAGTACGATTAGACGCTATGTCTGCTAATATTGCACAGGCAGCTGAACAGGGCCAGCCTTTGTTGTTGTTTACACAGCATTTGCCCATCATTAGTCTTGGCAAGGCTTGCTGCCTACTCCTTTTATATTAATTAAAATGAATATACAGTAAAGACTGCACGTGTGGCTCCCAGCCAGTATTTTGAAGTAAGACTCAATTAACCTCAATGACCCTGTCTAACACAAACAATGAGACATTAATTATATGCAGCATCCAACCCAGACAAGCTTAGTGGCTTCAAAACTACATTATAAACGGTTGAAAATGCAATTCCAGTTTGCGTCTGCCAAATCAATGGCCCGTTAAAAAAAATCTGCAACAACATGAAATGGCTATCATGAAAGTACAAGTGTTTGCTGGGCATGTAAGCTTTTATTGATTTAGCTTTAATGTTAGGCATGATGAGGTGACAGCTGTAAGCTTGTCATGAATCAAGAGTACAATGGGCTTACTCGCTACGTAGTTTTGAATGTCCAGCGTGGCTATGAGGGTCGCTGAATGTGATGCAAAGGTAATCATATTACAATGGATAATACTGGTCAAGTTAACAGACACTGCACAAGGGTCAGACAGGATAGCAGCTTAAAGAGTCCATTCATTCACATGTGTGTATGTGTGATGCATGTTGTGTAAACCCATAGATCCTAATCTGACACGTGCACGCACGCGTTCACACAACCTCTGAAAGAAAGTGTCTCACCAATTTGAAACATGCTTAAATTTGTGCACAATATAGAAATTTGCAGACTTTCATGTTATCACATTGGCAGTTATGAGTAATTGCACCCTGCAGCAGTCCCTTCCCCTGGACAACTTTTAATTATGTTACAAAGTGCACATGCTCTCCTGCATTAATATCACTGCTGGAGTCTTGCACAATTACATTCACTGGTGTTGTACAAGTCTAACTTCTCTAAATCGTGAAAACATGTTTATTAATCTTATAAGATAAACTCACGCCATGTTATTTGTTGATGTGAGTCAGGGATAATCCTTTGTGTTGTGTTTGATAAGCAATTTCAAAATCATGCGCAGCAAAGCCGTGGAATGCTTACAGAAGCTGAAAGGCAGCAGGGGAGCTGAAGTCTCTCCTTTGAAGCAAGAGAATAACAGAGATAGATTGCTGACAACGTGAATGAATCAACTCACTGTAACATATTCTTCGGGCACCGTGGATCATTTATGTCTTGTATGGCCTATGTCTGGAACATCTCTCCCCGTGGAGATGAATGTGTGTGTGTGTGTGCTGTCCATCATTTAGGAGCATATAAGTGTGAAGTGAAGCACATACCAACCAGCAGCATGTCACTCACAGTTTCATGTTGGGCAAGTCCCGCTTGTCACACTTGAGTCAAGGAACATGCCGAGGTGTGATTGCTTCACAACCAGCTTCGACTGACAAATCAAGATCTAAAATATATATCTTTATCTTTTTTTTTAGGAAGTAGAAAGCAAAATCTCACTTCTTCACTCTCTTTGTGTGTATATATATTCAAAATTTAAAATAAATATCAGCATTTAATCGTTTTTATTATGCAGCTCACATTGTGAAGCCGTGTAGCCGGCGGACTGCTTCCAATTAAAAATGTTACAAGAGGAGCTTGATTAGTTTGATATTTTATCAGATAGGGTGTAAAGAAAGGAAAGAACTAGCTCACAAATATGCTATTTTTACACCTTATTAATATTTCATATGATTTTCAACCAATTTTCTAGCGAGAATTAAAAAGACCTTTGGACTGCATTTGATGAGATAAGATGAAGATGGAACCATAAAGGTGTAATGAGATGCCAATATTAACTTTAAAAATCTTATATTCTGTTTTACATTTGCTATCAAGGTGTTTTTTTCACAGAAAATCTTTTAGATATTTAAAAGTTGATGATTATAAAGTCTGCTCTTGTTCAGATATAAAACACCTATTTAAAGGCTAACTGACTTATACATCGGTGCACCGGAAGAATGACCACCACACCTCCTAGTAATCAGTGAGTTGGGTAAGGAAAAAGGTATCATGAGAGACAGCAGCCGTTTAGAAATGTACTCTCTCAATCAATGTACACTGCACCGTGCTGGCTTAATCAAAGATCTTGTACATGGATAATTGCTACAAGTGAACCTTGCCTGGCTGGCATTTACATATTGAGTTACAGGAGTCAGTTTCACTCTGACTCAATCTTGTGGTTCACTGCATGTGATGTTATCTGCGTGGAGCCGAAAGCATCAAAAGTGCTTTAGTCAAAAAAATTTTCACATACCAGCGTGGTTACAGTTTGACGTTGATTGAGCTCAGTGAACAGCTAGAATGCAGTTTTTATCGATTGCCAAGATCCAGTAATTTTGCAGAAGAGGATGACGGAACTGCCTTATATAGAAGTGTGCAAGCAAACAGTTATGACAGGATAATGTGCTAACATTTGACCAATCATTAATTAATAAGCCATTGTATATTGATTGATGCTTTATGACTGTTTGCCTCTAGGCTATTCCTGTGGTTTGGAATACCCGTAAGGATTGGTGAGATAAAACCGGTGGGGTTACATAATGATTGACACAGAGACACATGATAAAAAATTATATTTTGTTTGCTAAAAAATAATTGACTCTTACTTGTTAAGTCCAAGAAGACAAATCAAGCTCTGTCCAACTAAAGAAACTGGTGGCGTGTAGTGGCAGATTGGCTATCGGGAACACCAGTTCTGGTTGTCCAGTGGCTTGAAGGTTATTTTGGTCTGCAGTGAACAGTGATCTGAATCAACAATACTGTAACATAAATGACTGCATTTATGATTTTACTCATCAGGCATGATTTTCTCAGCCACAGACTGTGTGCTGTCTCTCTCTGTAGTACACAGGTGCACAAGCCAGAGACGCACATAAATGCACACATGCGGCCTCTCTTGCTCTTTCAGCAAGACAGACAATGTGAACCCTTTTATCTAAAATGTTAGACAAGTCATCCAATGTGTGAATGACACATAAATATATGAAGAGATGCATCTAAATACTGGAAAAGTGCTAGTGAGGAACCCCTGACAGTCTAAAATATGAGCTAACCCACTGATAACCTGTTTTACCCTGTTGTAGGTCATGACTGGGTTCAGTTAATGTATGAATATGAAGTTTTTGCTTCTCTTTTGCTCTGTCTGTATTTCACTCTATTTGAGAAGTACTGGCTGTTTTTATGTCTGGCCTTTTACACAGTGACTGGTGTATTCCTAGTGAATTATCAGTGATGCATCCAAGTTTTCAAGCTACCTAATGACTTGAAAACTCAGTTCAGACGTGCATATCTGTTAGTCCCAGATTTTTGCATTTTACAATCTGGATTCCATACCTCTGAGGACAGATATAATGATATAAAACAAAATAACATTAGAGATGTACCGATATACCTGTACTGACATTAGCTGTAATGTTTAAAACCTAGAAACACAATATCCTAATGATAATTGTTCTTTTTGTATAGATTTTATACAGTTAGTTGTTTGCATAATAAGACGAGGAGACTTGGAGATGTCTTCCCTGTGGGGGTGACTTTGATGATGGTTCTGACCATTTCATCATGTTACCACCAGCCACCCTGGCACACCACAGGCTAGTCAGACCTAGGTTTGTTATACGATGTGGTAATCAGCAGCCTATAATATGTCCTTTCATTTCAGCTACAGACAGTGACTTCTTCTTTTGGTGACAGTGGCAAGTTCCTTAACTCCTTTCCAATGGGCCTGCCCTTCGATGCCCTCTGATGCATTTGACCTACAGTTGTGGTCAGAAGTTTACTTGCATTCATCATGTGCATGACTGTCATGGTAATTTGGGGCGTTTAATGATTTCTTTGAACTGTTCTTGTTCAAGGGAGGAATGATTGCACAGCATACATCTTTAATGAGCTTGAATTTATTTTTAGATTTTCTTTAATCCACACAACGTTAAAAGTATACAGGCTCAAATATATCCACACACTCCCTTGAATCTTTGAATAAGTGGTGCTGAAGTGTCTTTTAACTTAATAAGATCAAGGCCTATTAACTTCTAATTAATGATCATGATTGACTACAACTGTTTGTATTTGCCAGCAGAAAAAGGATTTGTTTGACAATACTCATTGGATTGACCAATACTCAGACAGGAAAGTCATTTCGATTAAGGCCATACATTTTGTCTCTATTGATCAGTTTTCCTTGTTTTTATTAAAATAATATATATTATGGCATCTACTCAAAGAGATCCAGCTGTAAGTAAGCAACCTCCATTTTGTTAAATAACAAGCTTTGGCTTCAGCAGGGAATAGCCTTAAAGATTAGAATTTCAACTCTTAAGTGTTTCACCACTGGGAGGTTGCAAAGGTCTAATTAGCCACTGTGTCTGCTCTGTCGATGATGGCAGACCTCTTCTTTCCATGCCAAGCGATCTCCAGTATACTGAATCTCTGTATCACATTGACAAGCACAACTGTGTTTGTTTCACATGTGCTTCTTGGTACTCCCCATGGGAATGCTTCTGAGGAGAAGTTACAGCAATTATCCATGGACTAGAAAGTGAAAGGTGGAAGGATTTGTATTTACCAGGCAGTGAGTGGTTAACAACAATACAATATGCCAGAATTATGAGGATTAGAGCCCAGGGATTTGTGTGGAGTCAATGAAATTTCAATCAACACCTTAGTGCTGCCTGAGTAAATTGAAAGACTTTGGGTGAAGAAGGGGAGTTGTATGCTGTGGGAAAGAACAAATGAGGAGACAATTAGTTTTTTATTTTACCTGTGAGGTGCATATAATATTCCAGATTTTTTCAGTTTACTACAAATATGTAAAAGAAATAGAACAGCAAGTGAGACATCACAGTATGATGAAAATTAAGGTTACCCAGGAGGCCTTTCTGGTGAACTGAGATGAATGGCTTAGCAAGCTGTGTGGAGGTTAAACTCGTAGTTTCCTTTTCACAGAAGTGTCTCCCTTTTAGTCTAGCTAAATCGCTATGGTAACTGATGCTGAACAGATAACGTGGTCAGGTTAAGTTCATAGTTTCAGTTTAAAAGCAGCTGGAAGCAACAGATTTGACCTGACGCTTCCATTTATGACATGTTTTAAGCAAAATATATTCTCTACCGGGGGAATCAATTTTATATGTGAAATTGTTAAGCCACCACTCTGTAAAGCACAAACTGTTAATTGCATTGTCAGAGGAATGTGTGTGTATTCATTTGGTAATGCAGAAAATGCATAAATGGCATACTCAATTGTAATCTGCTGCTAACTAGATTACTGCTCAAATTGTAGCAACTAGAGAGCAGGAACACACACCAACAATACCTGTTCATTCAATAAAATGAATTTCAGTTTGATCTGAAGAAGATTTCCATGTCCTCCTTTATTAGACTTTGGGTAGAAAATTGAATCTTTATGTGCACAAACATTAAAGTAAAAAGCTTCAGAGCTCTAATCCTCAACCATCACCTTCAAAATAAACAGCGATCAGCAATCAGAGCACACTTAGCATAAAATAATTAACTTGCATAAAATAATTAACTTGAATTAAAATGTTTATTTTACTTCTCTTTGCACTAAATCCAAGAATAAAGATTTTCAGATGCATTAATCTCTTGTCTAGTGAGAGATTAATGCTGCACTTCAAAGGTTTATAGCTTTGTACTTTATAGCTTTTCAGTCACCATTCTAATATCATCATCAACTTATAGCGCCTCTGATTGCAATAGGTGGCGCTCGTAGGGATCATTACGTATGGAAAAAAAAAGTCATATGACTTTTGAAACTTCTCTTTTTATGTGAGTGGGGACAGTATGAAAGAGAAAGCCAGCTTAATAGAGAAACACTGTCGTGATACTCGTTTTCTACAAGTGGGGTTTTAGGTTTTGTCCACCAAGCTAACACAAAGAAAGTCTGGCTATGTTTCATTTTGTTCAAACTGTAGTCTTCTGTTAGACCAAATGAATAAAACAAATTAATGAGCAAACAAACACACAGATAACAAAAAGTATACAAACCAATGTTAGTTATAAATTTGTTACTTTTTTGTATCACTTAATAGACCTTCAGCAATTTTTGCACGGCCAGGTGCTGTTCTATTCAGGTTCAGAGCTTTGATTAGTGTGATTAGTAACACCATTGTTTACTTACTATTTCCTGTCAAAATGCTCCTGTGAAAGAGCTCTATTGTCCTACCACAACATTTTGGTGAGGTTACAGAGTTGGAGGTGGAGGGAGTTTATGGGTATTTTTTGCAAATGGTAAAATGCCATACACAAAAAAATAAAGCCAATTCATTTTAAAACTGCGCATTATACTGTCAATCTGAAAATAAGGTGAGCAGTACAGGGTATACACTACCTCTTATACTGTGCCAGCAGGGATAGGCTCTTTGTCCAATACATTCACTATTCCTACTCTGCACATGTCCAAACCACCTCAGCCTTGTCTCTCTAACTTTTGACTTGACCCCACTGAATGGCAATAAAACGAATGGTTGGATAGATGAACTGTTCTCCTTGCAATCAGAATCAGAATCAGAATACTTTATTGATCCCTGGGGGAAATTATTTTTTTGTTACAGTGCTCCATTATAAACCAACATAAACCAACATTAACAAGACAGACAATACGCTAACTAAGAATAGTACAATATATACATATATATATATACATAAGTCACTCATTAATAAATAGCTGGAAAAGAAACATGTGTAGTTGTAGCAGTAACCAGTGTGTTAAGTGGATGCGTTGTACAGGGAGATGGCCACAGGCAGGAAAGATTTCCTGTGTCATTCAGTGGTGCTTTTCGGTAATCTCAGTCTCTCACTGAACGTGCTCCTGTGACTGACCAGCATGTCATGGAGTGGGTGGGAGGTGTTATCAACAAAGATTTCTTTGTTAAGCCTGATCTGTGAATTTAGAGATTATTTACAGTAGACAGTAATCAAACACAGGTGCAGTGGTAGTAATTAACAGCGGGTTACTTGACAGAGTTACAAAATATAGTCTATTGTTATTTTAAAATGTATTTCTATTTGCCTTCCTATTGTTGGCTATGCATAATGTTGTGTGTGGTCTTTTACAGGGTGCAGTGATTGCATTTAACAGTGCAATCACACAAAGCCCAGCAGCACCTATTTTAGCACAGTGGGGAGAGACAAAACTAAACATTTGTCTTTTCAAGCTGTTATTCACCCTTAATTTCAGGAGGGATGGCACTGCTTTACCCAAACGGCATCATCCACTCTGCAGAGAGCAATAAAATGACAACAGCAGCATTTGGAAAAGCACTTACCAAAAGGACTTTAAAGTTATTATGCATAGGACACTTGATCTAAATCACCCATCGCCAAATAAAGCTATCCATCTATATTTTTGGTCCGCATCCCAGCCAGGCTTGTAATAATCTGTATAAACAGATATCCACATTTGAATATGAAGAATCTGTGTGAAGGGAAAATACTTGTTACTAGAACCTTTCTGTTTTTCCATTTGTAGTTGGAATTCTATTTACCAACTATGAGTGGGCTTTGTGTGTGGAGGTTAACAGTCTATATGAAGAGGAAATGTAATCTCGAAACCATCAACTACTGTCTGATGAGTGTTTTGCTTTTTACTAGATAATTTAAATACATTTGATTTTTCAGTCAGGCAAAAAAATAATAAAAAAAAAAAGATGACGCTTGAAACAGGAAGTTTTGGCCCACATATATGTTTTTCTTGATATCTGCTGGCTGCACACCTGAAACAACTGCAGTTGTCTCTACAAATGTAAACGGATTGTTATTTTTCATATCCCCCCAACATTAAAAATAACTTCTACAGATAAGATAATGCAGATTCAGATCCTAAAGCAAGTAAGTTCACAGCATCATATTTGTTTGAGAGACTTTTCCATGAGCTTTTAACAGATACTTCACATGCTGTCTGAATTAGCCAACAGTGCTGCTCACTAGTAATCACCAGTGAGATTTGCTCAGACTTTAAAAGCTACTTAATCAGTCAATGACATTGACGATTCAGCTTGAGGATTCAGTGTTTATGTACTGCACTGAGATTTCTATAAAAATATAGTCTCTCCAGCGAGAGTCTAACTGCATTGCAGTATGCAGCTTTTACTTCAGTTTGGAGTCAGTTCACTATTTCTTCAAGGTCCCTTCAGATCACTGAGATTCTTACAGTGTTATGTGGAACAAGCCTCGCCAGCCTACCAAGAGCCCTACTTTTAACCCATTTTTCTCATGATCTTTTCTGATGGCTACTACCTAAAGCTTATGCTCAGTGATTAGGGTCAGCAGGCTAAAGCTTACTGTCTGAGACATCTTCACTATTGACCACCATTGTCTCATTCAGAGCCTGCATCACATCAACCTGCAGGGGGATATGATGAAAAATACTCTGAAAAAAACAATACTTTAAGAAAAACCACTCACAACTTGAGCGATTTTTATGAAGGTTGACTCCGAGTAGCACATCAATTGTGACAACATTATGGTTCAGCCGTGCATGTAATTGAAACAATCAATTGCAATTTCATAAACACAAATGTGCATAAAGCACAGAACCAGTAAAGTGAGCTTCTGTTGGTTGAGTGATCAGAACTGCATGCCTATCAATCTCTCAATTCCCTCCCCCCTCCCCAGGCTTGGTTATTGTTTTTCCATTGAATGCTGGATAGGGAAGCATTGGGCGGGACTCTCAAGGAGAGGCAGCTTCTGTGTAAATATCAGTTTTCTTACTATAACAAAAGAAAAGGACTTGTACCAGGTTGTTTTAACTGACAGTTGTTAAGCCCTCTCCAGAGCGGTGTTTGTCTATTCAACGCTTGAAAAGTATAATTAGTCATTTTAGGTTTGCCAAACTTTTGAAGTCCCAGCAATGAAATATTTAGCAGATATCTCCAGTGACCTTCAAATTATTTTTATTTCAAATTATTGCATTCCAAAATCAGAAATCTAATATCAAACTAAAAAAAATATATAAAGTATTAAGTGGTTTTTTTGTTTTCCATCAATTTTGTAATTTTAAAACATCACCAAGCCTGGCTGAGTACCAACTACAGCAGTAATCTACTTACCTCCCAATCTACATCTACAGTCTTTACTTTGAATGTTAAAACTGCATTAGCAAAAAGAATAAATAATGTCCATTTTCTTTTGGATCAGCCAATCATTAGATATCAGGCAGAAATGCATGTCTGTATCAGATCACTGTAATCAGTATTTTGGAACACTTGCTAATCATGCTAATGTGCTCCCTGTCTTAAAAACCGGAGATTAGGTGAGACCATGAATGCATAAAAAATCTCCTAAGCTTTAATGTTTTGGTGATTGTAAGCATTCAGTTTTCACATGAAGCTGATTTCTGTGAGGATTTCTTTCTGTATTAGCTGGAAAAGTGTCAAGTAATGGGAATATCCTTTTCATATTTATCAAATCTTTGTTATGTTTGTCTGTAAAAGTATATTTGATGTTTTTTGGAAGGAAAACACATCTCACATACTCTTTGGAAAACCTTTGTGAAAATGCATAACTCATCCAGTTTTGTTGTTTGATTGGGGAAAATTGGTCAACCTGTGATGGCACACCGATTTCCAGTACAGTTATGCCGAGTTTCACAATAAAAAAGACAAATAAAAATGTTAGCTGTCTGAAACATGACTGTAAACATCAGGTTTTGACGCTTCAAACTGTGTTTTGTAGATCAAGGGCTTCTTTCTGCAAGTACGTTACCGCTATGTTCAGAAATTAAATTGGATGAAATCCATTACAGATGAAGGGCAGGTTTTTGAGTAATGGGTGCAACTCACCTTTTTGTGACCTGAAAATTCTCATTTTATTACTTTTACTTTTTGCCATGGACCTTTCAACCACATGAACTGAAAAAGGTGTCTTCTCTTGATATGCTGAAAGTCATTCTGGGATGGATAAAATAAATGTTGCAAAGGGTAGGTTGAAAGAAAGCGGGCATGGGTATGAGGTAAAAATTTGAACCTGTCACAAAATGATGCCCTGAAAACCTCTAATCTACATTTAAGTTATATATTTCAGATAGGAGATGGAGTTGTGTAACTTCTGTTGATCATTAAAGGTGCTGAGGTTTTTTTTCTTCCACATTGTTTGAACTGCTGCCACCTCTCTCTGCCAGCGGTATTCCTCCCACAGAATTCTACTTTAGAGGTTTTGCCAGCTAACATATGCATGATAAAAACCACACCTGCCTCAGTTCTGCACAATGTGGTGTGACTACATCAGCTCAGCTCAAGACCAAGTCGTCCTACTGCCCCAAGACCCTACTAAAAAAAGACACATGTCACCCGTTAATGGCTGGATGTGTAATACTTATATTCTGCTTGCATTACAGCATATTTCAAGAAATTCCACAGGAAACTTGTTGATGATGAAAACAATGGTTTGAAGAGAGGACTTGTCTCTAAAAATACTGCATGTTCACTTGTGGCCCATTTTGGAATTTATATCATATTATCAAAGGCAGAGTGGCTAAGGACAGTGTTTGCAGAAGTTATTGGTGACGTGGGAGTAATCATGGAGGTTTTTGTGGAACAGCGGTCTTATTTTGGACTTATTGATTTTTTTGACTGCCACTGGCAATGTTAGACAAGTGAGGCTGGAATTTCAACCCTCACCAACATTTTTTGTGGAGATTAATAGAGCTCCTTGGGCAGCCACAGAGGCACTCTCATTCCAAATCTATTCTCTGTAATACTACTAGATATTTTAGGATAACTTCAGACCTCAGTTGCCTTCTTTGCCTACTGGCTGTGTTTTGTTGCCAGTTCAATTTACATGTCATGCATCTGGTACAAATTCTGACAAGTATAAAAATTGCGCAGCTCTGTCAAACCTCAGGCTTTCATTGTAAAGCTTTGCAAGGAGCACTTATACTTTCTCTTCCTGATCTAATCCATTCCCTGTTTTGGATCACTGCACACATAGAGTGGTGCATTACCACCAATGCCGACTCACAAGCTCCTGTTGCCTTTCTCCTTTCCTGTTCTACATATGAAGTCTGGAAAATTCCAAGGAAAAGCCCTTCAAGTCTCTAAGATTGTATCCTTTCTTGCCTGCACATCAGTGGTGAATGCTAATTGAAGACTACGTGGCTGTCTTTAGAGTATAGTTCATCATTTCTATTTTGTCAAGGAAAATAGCAAGTGATGATGCTGTTATGTTTACCCTGTCATTTTGATAAAATATTTAGGCACACATGCATGTCCTTGTTTGGATGAATTTAACAAAAATCCTGTGAGGCAGGCAGGAGCCAGGAAAAATAAACAAAAGTAAGCCTTTGTTTTGGCTAGTAAACATCCACAATGTAAAGTTCACAAGGAAAGCAAATATCCCAAACTGTCTAGGAACACACCGGGGAGGTTAACAGAAGCTCAAACAATAGTGAGCATTGCAAACTTTTTACATGGGAAGTGACCCACGCTCTCCAACTACGATCCCTTTCCACACCTTTCTTGTTAAAATAAACAGAACTGTCTTCAGTTGCTCGCTCAGTGTGTTACATGGTGATCTAACCACAAGAAGAGAAGAGTAACCAAACAAAAGCTGGATAAGATGAAGTCTCTTTACCACAGTAGTCTAAAACAAAGTTAATGTTTATTTAATCCAGGCACAATTTCATTTAATCCAGACTATTTTCCATTAGCAACATTCACTAACTTGTCAATTCACTTGCAAGCATTGGGTCACATCAGCATATAAGGTGAGTGATAAAGATTTAGTTTGCACTGATGCATCTGCAGTGATGTGGGCTGGGAAAAAAATACATAAAACATTTATTTTCGCTTGTGGAAGAGAGAGCAGCTAGCTGGCTCTTTGCCGGATACCGTAGCCTCTGACTGGCCTTCAAACCTTCTGGTTTATGTCCTTGTAAATTTTAATATGTACAGTGAAGCTATAGGTAGTCCAGGACTGCCAAAATAGAATTTTTGGATAAATAAGGAAATTTCAATGATACTACCTCAAAGGTATATATTTATATATATACTTTAATATATATATATATGTATATATGTATATATATATATATATATATATATATATATATATATATATATATATATATATATATATATACATATATATATATATATATATTGTGTGTGTGTGTGTGTGTGTGTGTGTGTGTGTGTGTGTGTGTGTGTGTGTGTGGTGTAATCCAGCGGTCCCCAACCTTTTTTGCGCCACGGACCGGTTTATGCCCGACAATATTTTCACGGACCGGCCTTTAAGGTGTCGCGGATAAATACAACAAAATAAAACTAGTACCGGTACCGAAAAAAAGAAAATTTATTCATAACACACGTGAAAAGACCAAGGAAAACCGAGTAAACGATAAAAACGATAACAAAATAACGCTGAAAACCGATAAAAACCCTGAAAACTATACATTTCACACCTGAGCCTCAACTCTCGCGGCCCGGTACCAAACGACTCACGGACCGGTACCGGTCCGAGGCCCGGGGGTTGGGGACTGCCATTCATGCACACTAGGATATGGGTGCTTCACTGCAACTTAGCCTGCCTGTTTCTCACTGAAAGTACTAGCAGATGTCACTTCATCAAGATTTTCGCTGTTGTTCTTAAGTAAAGCCTCCTAGTGTAACTAGCAGGGTGCACACTCTTTGTCTTTTTTAAATGAAGTTTCTGCATAAGTTCAGTTTGAAAGATCTAAGTAAGTAATCAGTTATGGGCCTTCTTTCCTCGGTGTTCAGGCTGCTCTAAATCTCAGGATTTTTCTGCCATTCTGCCTTTGAGACTCGCATTCGCATCACAGAGAAATGTAAAATGTCTTAGGTGAAAAATCAGAAATTACTTTTAAAGATATGCACCCTGCTAATAAAGATTATAAGAGCAAATTAGCTAGGATCTGTAATTCACAAGCTTCTACACTAAGCGACAGGCTGCAAAATGCAATATGACAGTGCAATGATGCGTCTTGAATTTACCATGTTCCTTTGCACGCTGAACACAGTCAGAGGTTTTCTCATCTGCCCGGCCTCATCTCACTCAGTTGCCAGGAAGAATGCTTCTGCCGAGGTCATGAACTGTGGAGAAACAATCACTTCCATGTCAGGAATCATCTTGTGATTACTGTAATGCTAATCTGCCAGTAATCACCTTAAGAGCCTGTCAAGCCCTTGATGGAGAATTGTGGGAGCCACCATTCTCATCAATGTGACCATACAGCTGACAGCAGTCTCATCCTGTTACAGGACCACATTTGAGCTCCCTCCAGCAGGAATATGCTGACTGAGATATTCATCCACCAGCTATTTTTCCTCTTATCATCTCTTCAAACAAAACATGCTCAATTTAATTCTTTTTTTTTTTTTTTGAGAAGCTACTGTGAGAATAAGAGCTGCAGGTCAGATGATTTCCTCAAAGAAAAGAGTGTTTCACTGTTTTTGATGCGCATAGTTTAGGGCTGCGACTAATGATTATACGATGGATTATCATTTCAACTGTGACAGCTCCAGTCACAAAAACAAAAACGCATATTTTGTAATAGTATAAAACAGAAAGAGAAGTATGCAAACAACTGAGAAGCTGAAACAAGCAAACGTTGTTTGGCATTAAACACCAGCAATCCAAGCAGCTTCTGCTCACTCAGAACCTAGAGGTAAGTTTCCAAAGGTTTTCTGAGAGATTTCATGTCCAACAAGTGGAACTAGTCATTTTTAGTGTTGCAGTGCCAAATGCATGGGTAACATGAGGTAGTTTGATAAACAAACTAAGTGTGATTCATTTCTCCCAGGCGAAGATACAGCGTCATGGTTACTGTGCGTTTGGTAGTGTCAGCTCAATTGTACTGTTGGCAGTCTCTTGTTATTCATTGCAAATATGTTATCTCTTTATTCCAGAGCTGCTGCTATGCTGTGGAAGTAAACAGTTATCCTACAGTCTATTAGAAAAGTCAGGGGCAAAATACACTGTGAGTCATTGTCATAGTATATTTAGTTCTCATTTGTTGTGCTATGTGAGGCAAAACTTTAATATCTAAAGTCTTAAATATGTCTTATTGTGTTGGTTCTCTAAATAGTAACAAGAAAAAGCATGACCGTTTTCTTTTCAGTAAGCGAGTACCTAAAGTTAGTGATTGTTGAGTGAGCATTAAGCTTGCATTGTGAACGGCTGCAGCCTTGTTCATTTGAGAAACTATGAAAATTGTGGAAAATACAGCAGGTGATGTAATGAATTTGGGTGTTCTTTCCAGTCATACCAAGATATAGTTTGTGAATGTAAAGATCCATTCAGTGGGTCTTTGAGTCATACTTAATTTGGGCTTCATTTCATGGTTAAAAAAAGAAGATAAACTGAAACATGGCAGATAGAAAACATTGCATCGGATGCTTTTGTGACTGTGCCCCTGCCTATACTTGATTTCTGTATAAAAGTACCAATTTTTTTCCACTATTAAGCTGACACATTTACTCCTGTGAATTAATCCAATCAGCTGGAAAGGCCAACAAGATACATTCCAGCCATGGGACAAAGGTCTGGATCATTCTGCTGCAATATGTCCAACCAAAACAATTATACAAATGACCTTTGAACACTCTACCTTATTTACTTCATTAGGTTAAGTGGTTCCTTTGAGCTGCATGCCCAGATAATCTCTTCTTGCCTCTGACTTGGCTGCCTCTGAGGTTTATTTAAAAGAAATGCAGAGAATGAAAAGGTCAAAAGTCATCTGACGGCATATATCAGTCAGCCCACATCCTCCACCAATTTCCTTACATTCATACCCTCTCGCTAAGATTGTACCTTGATGTCAGCAGAAGCTTTTAGTCACCTTTTCATTGTGAAGCTCTACAAATGGAAGAGGGAGTGCAGCATTTTGGGGAAAAGTGGTTAGCAGTGAATATAGACTGTCACTGCTAGGAGAGCAAGAGGGAACGAAATGAGAGAAAACAGGTACATCTCCCCCAGGTCTATAATCCTGAGATTACTGTTTGCTCTGGGGCCTGTCTGACTGCACTCCAGGCTGCCCGTGCTTCACTTCTAATCTCCTCGGCCCCAGCTGTCCAAGAATTGATTTGAAGATTCTCTGAATCAATTACTCTCCTGTCCAAGGTCTCATTGCCTGAAAGATATACTCACACATGCACACATGCACACAAAAAAAAACAAATGCAGGGAAATACACACAGACATATATGGAACACATTCCTCCCTCTGCAGTACATGTTCATTCACAAAGGTAAATTGCACAACCTCTGACATACCAGTCATGAACTAGACCTTGTACCTTTTTGTGATACATTATAGAGTTGGGTAGGAGTCTATTAACTGGTCTCAAATGAATTTTGATTTTTTAGTTAGTCCACCTTTCCCACTAACATGATTGCCTCTTTCCACCTTCATTTTTCATTGCATGGATTTTTAACAATTTTCTGGTTTTCTCGTGGAAAAGTACTGTGCAGTTATTTCTTTTTTTAAGTTACTGTAGGAATCAATTGCAAGTACAGCACCTCAGCTACATTAGATATTATCATGCATCATACTACATTACACGTATTATCTAAAGCTTCCCCCTTTTCACTCTGAATTTTCAAGTGAATGTAGTGATAAGATATAGTGGACAAACACCACAATTCTAACAAAAAGGCCTGTTTTCAGTGTAACTACTGCAAGGCATTGGTGTGTAAAATCCCCTCACATTAGTAAGGTTTCCAAGCGTATACTTGCATTCCTAAATGTATTAATAATTAATGTGAGCAGGGAATAGTAAAGTTTTCATGTAAGGGAGGAAAACCCGGAGCACAAACGTCGACCAAGTGCCTTCAATTGAGCTTATTATTTATTCATCTATTTTTTTATTGAGCCACAGACAAGCCTGCAAATGTATCATTATTATTAAAACAGCGGAGAAGAAATCAGCTCATTTGGTGGAAGGGAAATTTCTAGATGAACTTACCTTCCCTCTGAGCAGTAATTATTATCACGCCACGCAGGACGTAGGGGGAGAAATCTGAGAAGCTGGAACTGGCATTCTTTTCATTTGCTAGTCCAGCAGTGTGTGTGGTAGCCTAGAAATACAGTTTGCAGCTGCAAAAATAATTGCAGTTTATTGCCAATTAAACTAATGAGTTCTAAAATAGCCTCAAGTGTGTTGTCAGACAAAGCAGCATAAAATTGCATAGTAAAAAAGGTAAAGCAATGTAAGAAATTAGTCGGAAAAGTGGGTGATGAATAAAGCTTGAGGAACGTGAAGGTCAACTCAGAAGATCCCTTAACACATACTCAAGCACACACAGTCAGACAGGCATGCACACACACACACGTGCTCCTCCCTGCACGTCAGTCTGGACTGAAGTACCCCAACCTCGAAAGAGATGTGCTACTCTTTGACAGATGTCATCCCTAGGCTTAGCCTCCAAGCGGCACGTCATTAATAATGCAGCAAACTTTTGCTGAAAACCTGCCTGACAGATGTGCATAGTTTGAGCCTGAGGTTCCCTGCTGCTCATCAACAGTCTGCTGTTATTTTGGGGGGTAGGTTGTACTACAGTTGTATGCTATGTTTTTAGGTAGAGGTGACTCAGTCAAAACAACAGATAAAACAAATTTGTCATTCCCCCCACTGCTGGATACTCAGACAGCAGTGGGAAAGCAGAACCTAGTACGAGAGCGAAATTAAGAAAATGCTACAGCTAATTTCTCAATTAAAATTTCACCTATATTTTAGTTATTTCATTCTGCACATCTGTCTGGCTTTTAAAACTGTAAGGACAGCTTAAGCTTTGGTGCCCACTTAGCTCCACCTAATCTAATAATTTATATATATTGTATATAACACATTTTAAATGAATGTGTCTTATAAAAAAATAAATACATAAACAAACAATTACCAGTGTGTGAATGCTCCTGTATTTACTCATGAGTGAGAATTGGTCAGTCACCATTGTCAGTCAGTGCTCGAATAGCTTTTACCCCCCTTATAAATGCTTTGGTCAAAACAAACACTCTAAAATATTTGCTTTTACCATCTTACGCTTTTAGTATAGCTCTCAAATTATTGTGGAGGTCGTAGGATGGAAATAACCAATTAAGTCTTTCAGTAGCTGTGCTCTTTGGACACTTTTAAAATGCGCTCCTGTTAGACATTAAGAGACTTTTATCATTTACATCAAATTGCACTTTTTTCATTATAGATTATTTATCAGCGGCTAGGCTAGTCAATAGACAAGATTCTCTAGGGAGCACTTCACTGCAATATGATGCTTAAAGGATCACAAGTGTCTCAGTATGTGAGGCTTCTTGCTTCAAACATTATCTCTGGTGATTCAAAACCCTTATGTCTTCTGGACTTGAGAGAGGTTTGAGGAGTTGTTGAGGGAATTATTGGTTATGTTACGGCAAACCTACACAGCAGTGAGTCATTACAGCAACAGAATGATGAGCTGAGGCAGTGATTCATAATGCTAATGAAAAACGAGCATGACTGTTGACATTAGAATTCAGTGCACTGTTCAAAGACAAGATCAGTTAACATTAACGCTCTGCTTTCAGTGGTGACTCTTAGCATAACTGTCACTGAGACAGTTAAAGCAGCTTTGCTGAAGCTTGCGAGATGTCAGTCCAGCTATGGAAGCGTCACATGAACTGAGTGTTTCTATTTAAATGCCTTTGACCTGATATGATCTGCAAGAACTTCAAGGCACCATCAGTGTTGCTGTTAAACAACTGAGCAAAAAATCCAAGCATATTAAATCAGCAGCATTACATAGTCTTGAGGGACGCTGCATTAATTGTGTTCAAATTAAGAAACCTCAAAGGGACGCAAACTTGTGACCAGACATCTGGGCGCTACATTTAAAGGTGACCACATGTAAAGGAGACATTAATATTTCAAAGCAAACTGAAAGTCAAATTTCAGTTTGACCACAAGTGGCCCTTCTACTGTATTGCAATTTTTGTAATGCTAGGAAAGATCCTATCTTACAGATGTGACAGCGAGGAAGGTGCAACAGTATGGTGTCCCTCACTGGCACCCCTGCTTCTGGCATCGTTGCTGTGCCATGGTGGCACTGAGGTTATTAAAAACGGTCTCTCCATCTGTCAGAGCATGGTGTGTTTCTGGCCTTTTGTCGCTTTGAAGATGCAGCCTGTCAGGCTTTCCACCCTATGAAGTGATTGGAGATAAGACCAAAATCCGTTATCAGCATGTCTGTCAACTATCGACAATCCCATCTGTCTTCTCTGATAAGACTAGACTCGCATCATGGCTTCAGAATTTTCACCAAGCGTGGACAATTCTGACTGATGCTTCGAAAAGGAAAATGTGATAAAATTAGAAGGAGTCTCATTAAAGATTAAATGTGGTAAATGTTGACTCCAATAGAATTTCTACTCACATAATATTGTGAGGGCAGAAAACACAAGCAGCTACAATTTGGAACTCTTGAGATTGGTTCAGAGTTTTGCTTTTGAGAAACTTTGGGGGGGGGGGGTTTGTAAAAAATTGCTGTTGCCATAGACTTTAAAAACTCAAGTTCGTGAAAATGCTAAAAGATGCAGAGAAAAATATTTTACTGCAAAGCAAAATTCCCTTGACTGATGTCCTGCTGTTGGTATTTTCTACTTCAGAATGTTCTACTCAGTATAAATTTACTGTTTATTACCAGAGAATTACAGTACTGTGCCTTAAAAATGCCTCAAGTCTCTAATTTCTTCAAATTTTGCTATGAAAATGTTAAATATGTGTAGAAATTTTCTGAAACATTTATTTATTTATTTAGGACAGTGCATGTTAATGAACATAAATGTAAAAAAAAAAAAAATTACATGAATGTGAACATGCCAGATTATAGCCAAAGGCTAATTTCCATCTGTTGTCCTTAAACATAAAAAAATAGACATAATAATTCATAAAAATTCATCATTCATTCATAATAAAAACTCCATCACCAAACTTACACATACACACCATTCTGTTCCCAAATAAAACATTAAAACTATACAACTCATACATGATCACACACTTGATTTGTCCATAACCAGTTTTTAACCTTTGCCTTAAACAAATTGAGTGTAGAGCATTCTCTAATGGGTTGAGGAAGACTGTTCCACAGATGGCCACCCTTCATCAGCACGTAGCGCATACAGCATATAGCACAAAACCAGAGTTTCCTAATAAATCTTAAACACAGCTCGAACTCTCTTAGAAATGATTTCTTGTACTTTCATTAAGTAATCTTTAGGAATCGTTTTCTTCTGTGTTTTACACGTGACTGTAAGCACTCACTGTTGTACTTCTTCCCTGACCGCCTCAATGCCGGGTGATGACAATTTGATCCAAAGATTTAAAGTTTGCATTCATCACTCCATAAGACCTGTTGTCATAACTTTTCCTTGTGTAATTTGGCATACCGCAGCTACTTTTCCCGGTTTCCCTTCTTCATTGCCGTCCTTTCATTATGGCCATTTCAGATGAGGCTTTGGCGAACGATGGATCAACTGAAGCACCAGGTGCATCTTTCAGATCCTGTTTCAGGTTTTTATTACATTTATTTCTATTTCTTAAGGACATGACTGTAGATATCTTTTTAGTCCTGCCACTTCGTATTTTGTCCTTCACTTCTCCAGTTTCCTCAGTTTTTTTAGAACATACAAAATGCCATACCAAGATATACCAGGTTTTCAGCTCATAGCTCTTCAGAAATGTGTCTGAAGAAATGCCAAACTGTGTCATGGTTTGCTTTTTTTTGTAGATTTAACTAATCAAAAACAACAAAACAACAAATTGTATGCTTTTGTGACAGACTGCTAGTTGCAAAGTGCCTAAAAATACAGTTTAGAAAGGCTTCTCTGCTTAGTTGTCTGTTATATGTGGACACAATCCTGGATCATCCCATGATTTAGGTGTCTTTTTTATGCTTTAGTGATTTTTAGGTTAATGTTAAGTTTCTTAACACACAAAGAAATAAAAAAAAATATCTGTAAATGGTTAAAGATATAAACAATATAAATATAAATATATAAAGAAATGAGTGGCAGTCCAAGGTGTTTGCACAGTACTGCACATGTATAATGGGTATATTTAAATCAAGACTACAGCCTCACTTATAGTCAGCAAATACATCTGTGAACACTTGTGGGAAAGAAAAATACATTGCTGTTTAACAAGACTGCAACTGTGGAACTATACATATCTGAATTCTGCAAATTCTGAAATATTAATATATGGATGCAAATGTTTTCTGCCGTATCAAAAAGAAGATAATTAGATGAGAAAGTGTGGAAATAAAAGTTGTATTAATAATGAATGAATTTGTTCCACTTTCTCCAGCTTGCAAACCCGTCAACAGGCAAACTAAAATGTATTCTGTCAGGGGGGGAAAGAAAGAAAGTTTAATTTCATCACCGTGTGTTACAAGTAATTTGTAATTCTTGCTCCGTTCATTCTGGTGTTGACATCAAAAATGAAAAAAAGTTTAATTCCTTAGGTTTTATGAGCGTTTTAGAGTGCACTTTCAAAGTTCACGAATTGCATTTTTGCTACGTAAAATGTATTTATTTTCATATTTTAAATATTTTACTGAGTCTTTTGATGCTGGCAGTCAACAGCGGGGTATCTGCACACTAATATACATATTATTATATACATATTATATTTGTATTTCACTAGAAATATATAAAATCATAAAAAATAATGTTTTCTCCATCTTGAGCTGAGAGTACAGAGAGTGATTTGGAGATGAATGTCATGTTGCAACTCTTCAGGGAGTCCCTTGGGATAAATAGTCTGTAAATAAAGTATCATCTAGATTTCACTGTGTTGCAGCTTCTTTTCAGTGTCACCTTCAAGCAGCCACAGCTTAACTTTTTAGCTAAAAATAAATGTCAGGTTTGTCACTGCTTCTTCTATTTGCTGTACGGTTTTGGTTTATTATACTTTTCTTCAGGCAGAATATGAAGTACAGTACTGTGCAAAAGTCTTGTGCCGCCCCCCCCCCCGTTATATTTTGTTTTAACGATGCTGGACTTTTGTGTACTTTTAACACTTGACAGTGAATATCTACAGTCATCCTTAAAAGGTGGTGGAAGCTCTGTAATGATGGTCTTGCCTGGTGTGGTAGACCCCACCCCCTATTGATCTTGTGCTTAGAGCTTATTTCTTTGTTGTCATGCTTAGTGCCTCTGTGCTGTCTCTCAGCCATTGGTTGGATTTTCGATATTATTCTTTTATCTGCCGGTGCTACATGCCTTGAAGGGGCCTGTCCTTCCATGGTGGTTCTGCTGTTTAGGGGATTCACTAACCACATGAGTTGAGGCCATCTTTCTGATGTACTCATGAATCTTTGTTGTTTCATCCTGGATAGTGGTTCTGACACTCACTAGTCCTCGGCCACCTTCCAACCGCTTAGCGTACAGTCAGGGTGCTGTATTTGGGGTTAAAACCTCCATGTATGTTAAGGAGCTTTCTTGTCTTGATGTCAGGGGCTTCTATCTCCTCCTTTGGCTAGCTTATTATCTCAGCAGGATGTTTGATGACCAAGTAATTACTGATTGTCCAGATCGTGTTCTTCCCATTCAGATGACTCCTCAGGACTTGCCTTACCTCTCTGCAGGTATTTGGCAGTTGCACCTCTCCTAGTTGCCCCTTTAAGGTTCCCATTTGTCTGTGTGATCCCAATGTAATTAGTGTATAGCTATCCTTAAGTTGTCTTCTGGTACTGCAAACCACTCAGTTCTGACTTCCTTGTCTCTACTATCTGACAATATTTTTCCAGTCCGAATGACATTCCAGCTTCATTGCTGTATATCCTAGTAGTGTGGATTAGTTAATCAGTGTTTCATTCACTTCTGCATACTGCTTGATGTCATCCATGTAGAGAAAGTGGGTAATGTTGACAGACAGACTGTTTAATGAATGGAGGGGGTTCAGTCAGTGGTACATTAGTGTGGGCAGAGCGTGTCCTTGGTAAATTCAACACTTGAAGTTGGGTGTCATATGTCCTACATCCTCGTCATGTAATCCCTTTCACTGGGATCACATCCTAGCAGTTACCTTTTCTTACCTCTTGTCCACTTATGCTAGATAGACAGACAGACAGACAATTGAGTTTTGCGTGGCCACAAAAGTTACATTTTTAAAACAGATTTTAAAAAAAGACCTACAGCTGCAGCTCTGCATCACTTTGGATTTCAGATCAAAAGGATCGCTTGACAAAAATGGTAATGATTCATTATATTTACCAAAATTTACATATGTGTATTAGGATCTACAGATTGTCTACAAAATCAGTTTTACTGGGGGAGATCCAGAGTTGCCTACTGTAGGATAATTGGTGTTTGACTTTAACATAATCTTTCCCACCCCCACATCCCATGAGGTAGGGCACGATTTCAAAATCATAGCCTCCCACTTGTCTAACATTACGGACCTCCAGTCTCTCTCTGAAAGAGAAGCAGTAATGACCCGCTATTTTGATACACAAACTATAGCATTTACCACAGGCTGCTAAGGCTAAAGAGCAGAGGTGGAAACAATGGTAAAGAGGGTGGCCCTGGCCTTTCACAAGGGATGCACAATAGAGTGGCTCAGCTGAACAGACATATTGTTGGCTTCAGTGAGAATCCACTTTAAATGTTTCATTTTTTCTTTCTTTGATTGCTAGTTGTAAACTTCAGGGGCCCTCAAATAAATGCAGTTAATTGTCAGAATAATGAATAACAACTGGACAAATTAGCCATTTAATATGAGCTTTAGTTATTATGCAGAAGCAACTTCACATTAATAAGAGGGAGAATAACCATGCAGTCAAAGGAAAGTCACAATAAACTCGAAATGAGAAGAAGGATGGGTAGAGGGGTGAGAGAGTGAGGATGCTCTGTATGTAAAATGGGAGGGGGAATAGTCACCAACTGACTAAAAAGTGGGCTTTTATCATTTATTCATTTGAAATGCAAAAGTAGGGAGGCAGATACTGAACATACCCAGCTAAGCTCTCCTCTCTTTTTCCTTTCTCATTTGCATTGAAAGGACTGCAGGGTTCATGTGAATGCTGAGGCTCATGAGCTTCATGGAACTGAGCGATCCCCCTTGAGCCAGTTCATACTCCCACATGTTGATGAACATGGAAGAACTCTGAGCAAAAGCATAGGAAACAGCACTCAGTACCCCAGCTATGCATAATATAGGCATGAAAACTCAAGTACAGATTATGTTAACATGTCTGTGTGGGTTCTCAGTCATCTAGGTCATCGTCATCCAATGAGCTTAGAAAGAAAGCCACTGGACTTCCTCAAGTTTCTTGAAAACATTTCCCCTCTCATCTGAGAAGTCTAATTTTAGGGTAAACTCCATAATATTAAAGGTAAACTAAAATTAAAGTTCATATTTGACATTAAAAAAAATCTATATCTGTACTAAACACACCACATTTTGAGTAACAGCAAAGGCTATTTAATCCCAGTATTTTGGGGCTCAAATAACATTTTCACTACTGGCAATGTAAGAAGTGTAATCTGTGTGAGCTGGCATTAGTTTAAGTGGTCAACAGTTGGAGCACAGACATTGTTGCCATTTTACTTTGCACCTACAATAATTTGGTGTCAACGCTTATATTACCCTGTGAATCCTAATAGCTCACATAACAAACTTGGAAAAAAAACTGTGGTGGAAGAGACAGTCATTCAAAATTGATTTCAGTACATAACTTACATCTCTGTGGGATTTACTCAACCAATAAAATTTATATACAGTACATAACACAAATGTACACAATATCTATACTTTTATTTATATTTACTAGTACATGCTACATGCTACAGTGCTGTGTGGTCTGTGCCTTTATTTTGCTGATAGCCAACATGATGATGCCATAATACTGTATATAATGCAGTATTATGCAAAGTTTGTGCATATAAATAGACATTATTGTCATGAAAAGAAAATGATACAGTGCTATTATAATGTGTTATAGTTGCATAAACCCTATAAATGTATAACTGTAGCATGTTGGTAGATGGTTGTGAGGACATATGATGACCTTAAAACAACCTTCAGGAAACTAAGATGCACCTGTGTGCCAATTTTGATTAATCGGGAGGAATTTGTGGGCAAAGAAACAGAGATTTTAAGAGATATATCATAAGGTTTACCCAAGACGTAATGAGACTTTTTAGCACTAAGCCATAAACATATAAAAGTTTATCATATAAAAATAATTTGCCAGTCCTAAGATACTCGTTTATATGTTCTTCTGTTTATTTACCCATCCGGTTATTATTATCAGAAAGCCACTGAAATAATTATAGTTGCAATTGTAACCCTTGCAAAACTTCATGCTAGAATGTTCGTCATATGATTCCTTCATGTTCTAACTCTGAAATATGATCAAGCTTATAGCTTCACTGATATAATAAAACTCCACTCTCAGCAGGAGATTAAATTAAAAAAACCTCTAGGAAATTAGAGTTGAGCGATACCGATAAATAAGTGGTCTCATAAGAGCACAACTCCTTTGCCTCAGGAAAGAAATATGTAAACACTTTGGTTACAAAATAGATAAACACACCAACAAACACGAAAGAATTAGTTTAGAGCAGATTCATTTTATTATATATTCACATACAGTTTGTAACTTTAGCTACAGTTATCCTAATTAAATGCAACGGACTCTGTTCTAACCCTGCATGCACATCTCCAAGTATAACTACAACCACTGCACTAATCACCTGTACTGAACTCCAGCTAGACTTTTATTTGGCTTCAGACACCCAACTAACTACAAGAACTTTGTGTCCCACAGTGACTGTG
This sequence comes from Perissodus microlepis, assembly GCF_051167445.1. Lineage (NCBI taxonomy): Eukaryota > Metazoa > Chordata > Actinopteri > Cichliformes > Cichlidae > Perissodus > Perissodus microlepis. The sequence continues at coordinate 26,489,697 of NC_140471.1, read as the reverse complement.
TGTCTGTCTGTGCACATGCACACATGCAGTTCAGGCTGTACAGGAGGGAGGGGGCAACATGCTGACCGTCACTTTCCCTTGCTGTCAGGACCAATCAGTGTCTGGCAGGTTAATGGAGAACACAAAACCTATTTAAAAGCTACATTTACCACTTGGCTGATTCCATTACATTGTGTAATTTCCAGGTGTCACATTTCCCCTCCACACGTCTGTCTTAATGCTCTCCCAAACACCCTCTGATTAGTCAGCCTCGGCTGGCTCCCCCAAATCCACTCTAGCAGAGCACCCCATCCGTTTACATCCTCCTTGAAGGGAAAAACTCCTTACTGCACATTTTATTTGGGTGTTCAGCAAGTTACCAGATAATACTGCACACTTGCCTTGCTGTAAAATTCTAAATGTGCAATCTCCTCTGTTCTTAGGATGGTCAACCCATGTGTTGTGTTCTAAGTTGCAAAAGACAATAGTTTTAAATAGCAACTTATTAATTAATACAAGTTAGGTCTAGGTGTGTTAAACTTTGCCAACACGCAGACTTTTAATCAAATTCTGGGATCAGAAGCACTTGTCATGGGAGGTTGATGCTAATAGGTACAAATAATGTTATCTGCTGCAGCCAAGCTTAAATATTTCATAATATTTTCAATAGGTGTTTAATTTGGCTTCAAAGGACAGATAGGCCTGTGAAAGGACCAAAAGCACAGGTAAGGTATCATTTGGCTTCATCTTTGAAAATTTGAAAGCTATGGACAAGAACCAGAAATCATTTGAGCTAGAAAAGTCACTGAGGGCATATCACAGCATTCATGAAGTTAGTCCTGCCCCGAGGTATTTTCAGAAATTGCTTTTATGTGGTTATGCTCAGAATTGGTCCCTCTGTCCCTTTGTACAGAGTATTTGTTCATAAAAGCTTTGTCTTGATTCCTGACTGATGGATCCCCACTTCCTTTCTATATCAGGAGGATGAGAAACTTTAGTTTCAACCTTGTATTTGTTGATAAATAAATAAGCCTGTAGGTGCTAAATCCAATTTTTCCCTCTGATTGTAATTGTATCAAAACCAGTGGAAGCACCTCATGTCTCACATGCTGCTTGGTTAATAAGAAGCCTCTCAGTGAGCTAACCAGTTAGACATCAGCACTGGATTCCCAGTGGTACCGATGGCGGTCAGGCGATAACCTCCAGCACTTTGTCAAACATGCCGTTGGCATTTAATCAGTGGCAAGACATTGAATTGTGGTCATCCACAAAACTAGGAAATCAATGTTGGTTGAAGATGCAATCAAGAGTGTCATTTGATTTGTGACCTTAGGTCTTTCTGTTCTTCAGGTTTGGGGCCACAAGGGAGCTGCCACCACCAAATGTTTGATAATGGTCCAAGAATTGGCAACCTATTGATTCATTGCCACTTTTTTTTTCTAAAAATAGCGCTCTTAGAACATGTTATTTTCTCCATCATTCACAGTTTATAGTGAAAAGGTCACTAGCCTTTTATGGCATGGTTTGTACACTCAGGTTCATGTGATATCTTACTAAGCTTTTGTTTCCTGTGCTAAAGTTGATCAGTTAAGATCAATTCTGCTATTTTTATTTCTTTTATTGCACAGGAATCAAGGTTATTTAAAATGCAAAGCCGCTATACGAGTGTTTCACTCCTTTTAATTACACACAATACCCTGAAGTTAGGAGATCTATCAAACTGTCTGTAGTTACAAGTGGGAAATAAGTACATAATTGATTTTTGGATTGCTGATCATTGTTATTGAACTGTGGCCCTTAGTGCTACTTGCCGGCCTTAACGGTTCAGCACAATAAAATAAACATGCGCCTTCTGCTTAGTATAGTTCCTACTGTAATTTTAAATTGTAAGACTGTTAAAAAATATATAATTCTACTAAACATATAAGCCCTAATACTCCTCTTCCTGTAAGTCCAGAGCTAATGTAAAAGCAATAGTTGGTAAACACCAGTGAATATTGTCTTATTTTTAGTGCCGCTGCTATCCAGCCACCAACAAATTACAGGTCAACCAGGTTGATTTGCGAGTTCAGTCCTCCTACTCAAGTCACTACTGAATTGCCCACTGTCGGAAGAGTATATTAAAAGTACCCAAAGGGCCACTAATGATCTGCTCTCCATCAATGTGCAGCTTGCCAGGAAATGTCCCGTGCCTTAATTAATGATTCTGAAGCTAACAATCAATTCACGCATATGTTAAAGGAATTAAATCTGTCCCCTGAAAATGTACCCAATTGGTGGGTAGATGTGGTAATTGTTAGAACTGACAGTAAACCCTGTTGTTAAAAAAAGATAGAGAAAAAGTAACAACAAGGCAGGCTGTCCATCTTTCCTAGGGTCAAATAGAGTGTGTGGGTAGGGTAACATCCGTCATGTGAGCTGTGAGCTATTTTCCGTCTGCTGACTGACTGGAGGCGATCCTTCAGGAATTCATCATTTATCAAACTCGGTGATATCCCCTCCGGCAGGACGGCAGCGGATGAAGTCTGACACCTCCGGGTCTGCCTGGAGAGAAGAAGGTCAATCGGGAAAGCATTAGCTTCTGGCATAGCTACATGATTACTACCACTTTCATTAAACTGGACCTACAGATAATAACAAATACTCTGACATGTAATACTACTCTCACGCATGTAAACAGAAAAGCTTTTGGTTCTCTGTTTTCTTGTTTCTCTCACACGTTACAACTAATCTACACACCATGAAAGGAAAAAGGAGAATGATATGATGCAAATGAGTGATAAGCTTTATTATAACCTTATATATTTACATTTTATAGAAAATTTATACTTTGTGTAAAAGTTGTCTTTAAAATATCTTATCGCTTGAACACTTGCACACTGAGCAAACATTAAGGTCTCCAAACACAGCTTTTTTAAAATGATGTTGAAAATATTCACAACCTAGCATCTTACAACGCGAACCAGCAGTGTAAAATAACTGGTCAGAGTGAACTGTATGTGATTATAATATAATGATTACAATGTTGAATCTTTATTTTGTCTCAAGTGGATTAGGACCATCACTGCTGATGCTTTGGCTTACAGAGAGGTAAGAAGCAACTCACAGTTTGACAGTATGAATAGGTTATAGTGTAAATCTATAACCCAGGACCAAGAGATGCTTGTATATGGTAGCGTATAAGACAGCTGTTATGCCCCTAGTCTAGGCGTGTAGAGACGCACACAAGGTTGGAGGAGAGAGAAACAAGTACCCGCCCTGGTTCCCAAACCAAACAGCCGAAACCAGTTATGAGTAAAAAAAAAGGGATTTTATTTAATGTCAGGAAGCATAGCTCCAGGGTGAACCTAGGCCAAAATAATAAACAAAACCAACTAAGTCCCGCCAGAGAAAACTAACTAAAACCTAAGAAAGAAACAAAAAAAACAAATGACAATAACTATCCCTCGCTTCCTAGCCCAGAAACAAGAGAAAACAATTCCAAAGAAAAGGCGGCTCACCCCTTCAGCTTCAGCCTGTGCACGCATGAGCACTGAGTTTATACACACCAGTGACGGCTCTCAGAGAGCACGCTTACACAGATACAAAGTAACGCAAAAAGTTGGAAACCAGGGCCAGGTCCGCGTCTGATGTGAGTGAAGTTGCCCCCCCCCCCCACCTTCTTCAAATCCAACAAAAGTGGTATCAAGCATTTGTGCTTTGTTTGTGCTGGTTTGTGCTGCAAAAATTTTCATTTGTGCTGCTATCATTTTAAAGATATTAATAAAATTTTCTAGAGGTCATCAGAGGTCAACCAGCCCCCCCACATCAATTAAATCAAACAAAATGGGTGTCAATCAACTGTGCTACGTTTGTGCTGGTTTGTGCTGCTAAAATTGTTGTTTGTGCTGCTTCTGTTTTAAAGATATAATGAAAATGTAAAGGTCAAAAGGTCAACCAGCCCCCCCACATTACCCGAATCAAACAAAATTGATGTCAAACTTTGTGCTACGTTTGTGCTGGTTTGTGCTGCAAAAATTTTCGTGTGTGCTGCTATCATTTTAAAAATATTAATAAAATAACATCTTGATGTGTGCTTAATCATCCAGGTAAGTAAATCCCAAAAGTTTGATTCTGTTCATCTGGACATTTTCAGTGGGAGAAACGTTTCGTCACTCATCCCAGTGACTTCTTCAGTCTCAGCTGACTGCAGGTTTCCCCTGCAGTACATTTGCATAGTGAAGGAAACTAGCACCACTGAATGAACAATGTACTGGGGGGTTAGTTCCATGATTGTTAGTATGCAAATTCTTATGACCATTGATCAATGACAACTAATCAAAGCCTACTGATCAATGGCCATGAGTACCATTCACAGAGAGTTGTGGAATGGCTACAATCACAGCATTGTAAGATGGCGAAAGATGTACCCTTGGGCCCCCCTTCTCGATTCAGAGATGGTCAGCATCCTGACAGCCGATGGACGAAGCTGTCTCTCGGTCTGCGTGTTCTGGCCCGGAGGCTCTTCAGTATCCTTCCTGATGCCAGCAAACTGAAGAAGCTGTTGAAGGGATGAGTGGAGTCACCTGTAATGGAGAGGACCTTCCGGATGAGGCAGGTGCAGTAGATCTCCTGGGGAGGGAGGCAAGAGAGGTCCCCACAATGCTATCGGCTGCTCTCACTACACGTTGTCATTTTTTCCTGCAGAACCCAGTGCAGGAATCATACCGCACAGTGATGCAGCTGGTGAGGATACTCTCAACTGTGCCTCTGTAGAAGGTGCTCATAATGGGGGTTTGATCTCTTGTGCTTCTCAGTTTGCAGAGGAAGTAGAGTCGCTCTTGGTCTTCTCCACATTCACGTCATGTGACAGGATTGCCCTTGCTGTTCTTAGGCTCACCTAATTCCCGGCTCTGAAGGCTTGCATTTCTCAACCTTAGGAGCATTTAAACCTCACCTGTGAGCCATGGTTTCTGATTGGCCTGGACGGTGATAGTCCTGGTCTCTGTGACATCATTGATGCATTTTGGGATTTAGGCAATGGCAGTTTCAGTATATTCCTGAAAGTCTGTGGTGTTGTTGTGTGTGGCAGCCTGTGGTGGAAAAGCAGTCTTGCAGTGCCTCTGAGGACCCTTCTGGCCACACATGTACCTGCTTACGACCAGGGGCCTGGGGGAACCCATGGCACACCTACGTTTCTGCCTGTAGTACTGACCCTTATGCAAAATAGGTGGAATTAAGACACAGTTCAAAAAACAAACACAACTGATCAGTGCTGAGAGTGGTCCTGTTGCTGAGGTTGGGGTGATCGTGTAATCTCTCATGAACTACCTCCAATGCTTTGTGACTGGGATGCAAGTGAAGACAGATGTAACATCTCTCTCTTACTGTACATGTACTGTTTATAAGATTGGGGAAACCTGCACAAACAAAATATTTTGCAGCACAAACCAGCACAAATGTTTGACATCAAATTTGTTTGATTTGAAGAAGGTAGGGGGGGCCAACTTCACTCACGTGTGTTTATAAGGTTGGGAAAACCTGCAGTCAGCTGAGACTGAAGAAGTCACTTGGATGAGTGACGAAACGTTTCTCCCACTGAAAATGTCCAGATGAACAGAATCAACCTTTTGGGATTTACTTACCTGGATGATTAAGCACAAAATGATAGCGGCCATTCGATCCCTATACAACTGTTGCAAGAGCTTGGTTCGCATTGCCGGCAATAAGTCGGACTCGTTCCCGGTGGGTGATGGGCTCCGCCAGGGCTGCCCTTTGTCACCAATTCTGTTCATAATTTTTATGGACAGGATTTCTAGGCGCAGCCAAGTGGCGGAGGGCTTTCACTTCAGTGGCCTCAGAATCTCATCTCTGCTTTTCGCGGATGGTGTGGTTCTGGAACGGTTCGCAGCCGAGTGTGGAGCAGCGGGAATGAGGATCAGCACCTCCAAATCTGAGGCCATGGTTCTCAGCCGGAAAAGGGTGGAGTGCCCACTCCGGGTTGGGGATGAGTTCCTGCCCCGGGGTCTTGTTCGCGAGTGATGGGAGAAGGGAGCCGGAGTTTGACAGATGGATTGGTGCGACAGCTGCAGTGATGCGGACGCTGCAGCGGTCCGTCGTGGTGAAGAGGGAGCTGAGTGTAAAAGCGAAGCTCTCAATTTACCGGTCGATCTACGTCCCTACCCTCACCTATGGCCACGAGCTGTGGGTAGTGACCGAAAGAACGAGATCGCGGATACAAGCGGCGGAAATGAGCTTCCTCCGAAGGGTGGCTGGCCTCTCCCTTAGAGATAGGGTGAATAGTTCGGCCATCCGGGAGGGGCTCAGAGTAGCCTCCTGGGGTTGGTGTTCTGGGCATGTCCCACCGGGAGGAGGCCCCAAGGCAGGCCCAGGACACGCTGGAGAGATTACATCTCTCGGCTGGCCTGGGAACCCCTTGGTGTTCCCCCGGATAAGCTGGAGGAGGTGGCTGGGGAGAGGGAGGTCTGGGCTTCTCTTCTTAGGCTGCTGCCCCCGCGACCCGGCCCCAGATAAAGCGGATGAAAATGGATGGATGGATGGATGATAGCGGCACAAAAGAACATTTTTGCAGCACAAACCAGCACAAACGTTTGACATCAATTTTGTTTGATTCGGGTAATGTGGTGGGGCTGGTTGACCTTTTGACCTTTACATTTTCATTAATATCTTTAAAACAGAAGCAGCACAAACAACAATTTTAGCAGCACAAACCAGCACAAACGTAGCACAGTTGATTGACATCCATTTTGTTTATTTAATTGATGTGGGGGGGCTGGTTGACCTCTGATGACCTCTAGAAATTTTTATTAATATCTTTAAAATGATAGCAGCACAAACGAAAATTTTTGCAGCACAAACCAGCACAAACGTACCACAAACGTTTGATACCACTTTTGTTGGATTTGAAGAAGGTGGGGGGGCCAACTTCACTGTAGGAGTAAAGCGACAGAAACACAGCAGCTCACACAGACTTCTTATGGCCATAGGCCGTAACAGACAGCAAAGCTGAAAAGAAGCTAGCTGTTTTAATTCTACACGTGCGTAGACAGTGCTGCATAAAGTGCACGACAGAAAAAGGCAAGCAAGACAGGCAGTGCTTGCCCAGTACCTAAAAATTAGTGTTGTCAGGATTAATTTCAATAAAATGACATTAACGCCATTAATCCTGACAGCACTAATTTCATAGCTTCAGGTTTTTTAATTTCTCATTTTTTATTATTGTGCTATTAATATTTATGTTATTATATTTATATATTTTAATATAGCATTTGTTGTTATTATCCAGCTATCAAAATGTCCAGGCAGAGTGCAACAAGATACAGGCGGCTGTCAGCATACCTAAAGTAATAAAAGATGCTCTGCACAAAATAAGAAACCTTATGTTGTATTTTTGTCCAGATTAAAGTGAATGAAGGTAAAGTGAGAAGGATCAATTGTGCAAAAACTTTTTGAGAAGACGTGTCAACAACAGATATAGGATTTGACTATACTACCCCATGCTTAAAATGTCCAATTCAAATTTTCTGCTGATATAAGCAACGAGGTTGCTGAAACAGGCATTTTGATGCTGCCTAAAACAATCAGTGTTGGTGTTTGTTATGTACTTAGTATAGTGTGAGAGATGAGATGGACATATTCCTTATCAGAGGAAAGTAAGGCATTATTATTAAATGGGGTATAAAAAAAAGAGACCCAAATTTCCAAAACCTAAAAGAATGAGAGATTAGAAAGTAAACAGAGGTTCATCAACAATCAGATAATGTGTCATTATTTATTTATTTATAAATGATATTACTTGAAAGCAGTAAAAAGGGCAAGTTTTATCCAAAAAATTAAAAAAGTTTAAGAGCATTTTGAATGTAGTTACTATATTTAAAGGCAAGATGTAACTGATTCACTGGAAATCGTCATTTGTACTGTGCACATACAAAAACACATAACGTTTACACATACAAATACAAATTTACATGTACATATCCTGTGCATAAATACATACAGTATATTCTAGCAGGCCTAATAATGAATGCCCAGCGGGATGGCATGAATATGCATGGGAATTCGGGATGTGTGTGTTTTATTGTGTGCATTTGGCATGTAGTTGTTGATTCTTAAAATAGAATGTTAATCTTTATAAAACGTTATCGAAGTGGTGATGAAATATATTCAGTGTGTCCTATTTGCTTGCATATAAATGAAAGGTTGGGGCATTTGCAATGCAAAATCTGTAATTAAATGCAAATACTAATTGGATGATAGCATTGCCAATAGTTTATTGGAAAGACTTCCCAGTTTGGGAAACTATAATTAGATTATCTGATTTACTTGGTTAGCAGAAATAGGTGGACATTAGGGCAATGTTTATTTCCCAAGGTGAAGAACGGAATAAGAGACTTATGAATACTGATACTGATCCACTGAAAGGGAATTTACTGTATGGATTGTCAATTCATGTTTATAAGACACACAGTCCTTACACACATTTATAGTTTCTGGAAGTATGTTTTTCAGCAAACCATATTTATGAAAATAAAGGCACTCAGAAATGTACAGACACAGTTAATAGACAAAAATATTTATGGATTAAGACAGAACTAACATGGAAACCTCAACTGTGGAGCAGATGACATTTAAGCGTTAATGCCCAATTTACACTCCAGATCTTTCACACCCTTTGTGACAAACACAGATGTCGTGCTTTATTTCAGCAACTGACATCTTTTCTTTCTCACAAGGCTGCTTGTGACTTTGAGTGCCTATTGTACAGTTTTCACCCAGATAACACCTGACACCACAGCATGGTCAGAACACTTCATACAGAGCCCTGCACAAAAAGCTACAAGCACCATACCATGGTAGTTTGGCATGTGGACGTTTCACAGATTTTGGTGTTCACACGTAAAGTTTCTTTATTTGCAGTGCAAAATCAATTTCAAATAATATACTTTTTATTACCAAAAAATTAACACATCAGCTAGGAGCAAGGCTCAACAATAAACTGCTTTGTTTAGAAGAACGTTTATCTCCATGTGCCATGCTGGGAAAGGAGGTTACGGCTGGATGATGTCAGTTTTGCTCCACTGGCTTGGTACATTAAGCTGACTATTTGCTCTATGTGAGAATCAATAATGGGGCATCTGTAGGACTATTAGAGCCATAATCTTACATGAGGCATCCTCATGATTCACACAAAGTCTCAAAGAACACCTTGTACAATGTCAAGAGTAGAAAAACAAATAACAACGTAATATAGGTAATGGAAAGGAAGAAAATGTAATGGCCTTAAACTGAATACCACCATAGTGTTGTGGAGTATTTATAGTGTTTATATAGTTATCTATTTACCAGAAGTAAGCAATAACTCCACTAACCACCCTGATCTGCACACTAAACCTACAGTGTCAGAATCCTGTGAAATTTCAGATTGAACTGTCACAAGGTGTGAAGATGGGCAGATCTGGCTGGTCAATCAGACAAATCAGCAGCGATTTCTAGACTTTTGGGAATTGGTGCCTCCACCCACCCCCCACCACCACCACCTTTTTTTTCCTCTGTCACATGGAGCCTGACTCACCGAGCCATGATTGTACAGTGGCCGCTACCTCTCATCAAGCACTCTTTAGTTCAGGCAATCATCTGTGCCCTTACCTGTGTTCCCTTGGCAGTTGCTATGACAACAGCCTCTGCTTGATCAGTCTCCTATTCATGGAGTGACACTTGAATGACCACTTTGTGGATCAGTGAAATTCGCCCATCTGGATAAAGAAATACAGAAAGGTGTAATAATCATCATCACAGAAACGCTGATCACTTTAAACTCTGTTAAAAAGTTTTAGTTCTGCTTTAATGCTCCTCAGCTGTAATTCAGTTTCATAAAAATGTGTCTGTCGGATAAGCTTATTGATCCATGTGTGTATTTCAGACTCAAAGCTGAATGAGACTGGTGCCTGTCTAATATATTTACCAAGTAAAGTCAAACAAAACATATTTAATTTTTTGGAAGGGGAAGGATTGCTTTATTCTTTTGGTCCTTTTTCATGACTTTGCTGAAGTTGTGATACCTGTACAAATCCAAGTTTTCTTTAATATTCAAGGTCTACGTTTTAAGCGGTGGATTTGCTACTTTACACAGCAGTTTTTTAACTTTTCACCATAAATTGCCCAATATTTCCCAAAGGAAATTAATTTTCTTGTCTTCAGTTTAAACAGTTTTAAAGAGATTATTTTTAATTTAAAGTAGCTTTTAGCTTCTGTAAGAGTTTCATTAGAAGAGCAAATTCTATTTCCTTTCTTTTTGCTTCTTTCATTATTATCAAATTTTTAAAGTTTTTGGACAATGACAGACACACACTGCACACCGACTCAGTGGATTTTAAATTAACTAATATATGACTGACGTGAAAGCTTTCAGCTTTAATTGAAGCAGTTTTACAAATTTACTCAAAAAGTGCTGCACTGACTTTTTTGTAATTACAGAATTCTTTATACATAGTCCCCATTTTCAGATGCAAAATTCATTGGACAGCTGATTTACAAACAGTGTCATGACCAGGTGAAGTCTTTCCCATCATAATTTCATGACAAATTAACTTTATAAAACATTTGAAGTGGAATACAAGTGTTCCACTTGCCTTTGTACTAAAGAGACTTTTCACTGGCACTGTCATTAGAGTACATTAGGCTGAAAATCTCTAATAAACCTATGAGAAACAGAACACCTGGTACAGTCTGAACAAGAATGAAAGAACTGGCCAGCTCAGCATCACCAAAATACATAATAGGTCACAGAAGACGACCAAAGTGGATGATCACAGAATTATTTCCATTGTTAGGAAAAACAGCATCTTCACAACTAAATCTAAACAAACTGAGAATACTCTCAAGGAAGTAGTCATGTCATTGTCTGTAATGAAGCCATATCATGAATGTAAGGACAGAGGGTTTTCAACAAAGTGCAAACCACTGGTTAAAGTCAAGAACAGGGAGGTGAGATTCACTTTTGCCAGGAAAAATCTAAGAGAGTTTGTCCCTACATGTATATATTCACAGCTTTTGGACTTTGGTAACTGTCAACATTGATTAGATCAAAATGACTTTCGCAATATTTATAAGACTGAATCTTTGAATATATATGTGATAACATTTTATTTTTTAACTTGACTATATTTTTTTCATGACAATCTGTGCAGCACAAATGCTATTTCTAGCTGATGCTAGCTCTTTATTTTGCTTGACAGGAGGCAGATTAAAGTTTAAAAATTCTCTTTGTCCCACCATTTGAATAAAAATTCAAATTTTTAAATGAACAGGCCAAGAGCTGACTGACACATGTATCCATCTAGTAATTTTATCTTCATTTATCTGTTCACACATTTAGGAGTTAATAGTGCCTGTATTAAATTCGTCAAATTATTTGTTCCACAACAAATCACACAGAGACTAAGTCAAATTGTTCAATGTGTAACCATGTTGCACCAAAATACCTTCATTGCCATTGTAACTTTTTTTTTTAATAAATGGAGTCATAGTAGAAGCCAACAAGGGAGATTAGGAAAAACACACACTTTCGTCCTCATTCATATAAGAAAGATTAAAATGTGACTAATGCTGTCGCTGAACAAGGATTACACATGCACCTTGCAGCAATATGAATGCTTAACTGCTGTGTTGTGCTAAAGCTCAGCTGAGTGCAGCCGATGCAGCTCTCAGTATTTTGGGGCGCATATTTAAAAAGCAAACTGGATAGCACCGACAAAATGCTTTCCTATAACAGATGTGCATCATAAAAGCGTTTTGGTTAATGACTTAAAATTCACTCACTAAGCGTTTTCCCCCCACTATTAGCAGATGGGCATCGTGGGTTTATTAAATGTTTCAGAGTGCTACTCTGACACCTCTCATTCCAAGTGGTTTCATATTGATTTTCATGATAAACATGTCTTAGGCAGCACAGAGCGACGCACATTACTCAGGGGATACGAGCAAACGTGTCTTGCATGAGATTTAACAAGATGTACAACTCATATTTTAGTCCATCTAACACAGATACTTCCAACTCTCTCTTCTTAGCCTGATAGAGAAGGCACAGATGCATTTGCTGTGTAGCTGTAATGTTGCCTCAAGAGCTGAGATACAGTAATAGATTATGACAGGGCCTTTTTCTCTACCTGCCTTCAGGGCACTTAGTCATATGTGGTTGAAGTCAAGCTAGCCTCTCAGGACCTCTCCAATGTGAAGCATATTCTGTCAGCAGCTCCCATCTCCCATACAACATTCTGTTCATGTCATCTATCAATCTTTACCTTCGCTTATTCACTAAGCCTACAGTTAGGCCCACAGATGACAGTTACTGTCGGTCCCTCTGGGGCTCCACAACTCCCCCTTCCTTCTGCAGTATGTTGGCAGAATGGGCCATCGAGCAGTAGACGGCCAATCACATGTGACAGTATGAGGACCGCAGACCTTAGGAGGAGGCTGTTTGTGGTGTAAACAGGCTCTGACAGCAACACTGACTAACAATACACACAGCTACAGAAAGTGCAGCTATTTATATCTGCTAACCCCCCCCAAACAACCAGGTGACAGTGCAGAGATGAAGCATGCAGGAAACCAAAGGCACTGACATGAAAAAAGAAACAAAACAAGCCTCTTTCTGACAACACGCTAAGTGTATATGAGCAGTCAGCCTTCATTTAACCAGAACACCTTTGTGCTGCCGAGATGTCACTTTGGGTTTTTTATGTGAAGCCCGCCCGCTACAACCTACTGTCATAAAGCAATGATCGAAGGTTAATGAAAGGTGAATGGACAGGCATATAACTGCACGTACAATTTAACTGATGTTGCCAAGCAGCTTTTTAGAAAGGGACATTGTTCCATTTTGGTGGATAGCTGTCAATGGCAATATCTCACATCAGTCATGTAATGGCAGTTCATTTGGCAAAAGCCCAAATCAAAATGCAGATTTAACTCCCTTTGCACACAAGCCATGCTTTTAACTTCAGATACAACAGGAATAAAGGAATGTCTAAAAAATGTATTTAGGAATATGGCCTGTCTGTACTTTACATTGGCTCTGATGCATAAACATTTGTGTTAAAACTCTGTTAAAAGCTAAAAAAAAATGCATCTAAACTTATATGTGAGGCTTCCTGTCTGCTCCATTTTTAGCGAACTTTCTTTTACATGAACGAAAAGTGTTAACATTGTGGTACTCCTGTGGTTATGTAAAAATAACAACAGGAATAGTATAAACAGATATACTCGACAGATATATCAGAGTTACTTATAAAAGATTATTACAGAGTCAAATGGCTCAACAAATGATCATAAATAATGTAGTTTTTTCTGTTTCCACTTCACACAAACACACTTATAGTGTGATTGTCTTTGTTTTTGCTTTCACTCACAATTTGGATAAGGTGAGGCATAAGATAACTTATATAGGGTCTGTAAAAGATCATTGTTAAAGTTGAAGTAGAGTTTTTATTGGTCTGGACACGTGTTTGAGAGCTTCATGTTTTAGGTCAGTGGCCCCCCAACCTTTTTTGCGCCATGGACCAGTTTACGTCCAACAATATTTTCACGGACCGGCATTTTAGGTATCACGGATAAATACAACAAAATAAAACCAGTACGGGTACCAAAAAAAAGAAGATTTGTTACACGGGAAACACGTGGGACACACACAGAAAAAGATCCTGGGAAACTGAGTTAACGATAAAAATGATTAAAAAAAACAAACAATAAAAACACATTAAAACCCTGAAAACCATAAATTTCACAACCGAGCCTCAACTCTCGCGGTCCGATACCAACTGATTCACGAACGGGTACTGGTCCTTTGCCCGGGGGTTGGAGACCGCTGTTTCAAGTCACCCTGTGTTATCCCCATCTAATTGAGACAGTAGTACCATGGGCTTATGCATGTATACATGGCCAGAAATGTACCAGTGCTGAATTTTGGAATTGTCTTCACACAAAATTCAAACTCTGCTCCTCCCAGGTGAAAGTCACACATTTACAACATCTGACTTTTATCTGGACTTAAGATAACTTTAGATTACTCACTTAATCTGGTAATAAAGGATTTATGATTGGCTATTGTCCTCCATCCAAGGTTGAATTCAAGGCTGAAGACCAGAGGGAGTGCAGGAGTCCATCTCTCTCAGAGCATTTGAATTACATTCTATTAAAAGGTTAAAGTGGGGCTTTTTTTTTAAAGTGATGCCAGAAACATGCTGCCCTTCCCAGCTATAAGCTACACATTTAAGTTGACTGAATACTCATATTCTACAATAGGTAAACAATTCCACAGACAAGAGTATATAAACCAACAAAAAAGCATAATTATAGACAATAAAAGCAGTTTTGTTGTTTTCTGAAAATACAAGAACAAAAAACTTGCTAATACTCAAGGGTAATAGGGCAATGCAAAATGGGGAATGGATGAAGAAATTAACTTGTTTTCATCTTGCTTCAGTTCATTATTTCAAAGAGAATACAACATTAAGATGTTCTTTCGATAAACAAAAGCTGATTAATTTCCATGGCAAACAATGTCTAATGGTTCCTGTGTTGTTTGAGATTATTTTGGAATATCTTCACAATGTACAAAGAAGCCTTTCATGCAGCATTTCCCCCCCCCAATCCAACAGTTATTAAAATAAAACAACTAATGATACTGTAGTTGTCAGAAACAAACAAAAAAATCCCAGAAGCAAAAGATAAAGTACAAAGACTCCATTTGAATTACATATTTGTTCTTGATCTATCGTTTTAAGATGTCAGCTTAAAGCGCAGAAATTAAAACTTCACATTGTCACAGAACTAAAGAAAGGAAGCACTTTTAGTCAGATTCTCCCTCTGCCGTGTGAAATATTAATAATTACTCAATTAAATATTTTGAATTCAGATAGTAGCATTTAGAGGTACAACAGCCTCCCGCCATGGGTGAATTCAAACAGGTGGTGTTCCCATAAGGGCAAATTCTACCTCAGTACCAAATCTGAGTTGTCAGTTACATCAAAGAGGATCCGCAGCCTCTTTCCTTTTCTTGGGGGAAAGACTGTTTATGGCCGAGAAAAATAAACAGTACTGTACTGATGGGGGATTTCTCTCTGATCAACACCGGCCTCAACACTTACACCTTCCTTCCATGTGGATCTTTAAGGTGCATGAAAAAGAGAATCAATTAAATTCTAATTTCAGTTGGATTCTCAGCTGGATTGTCATTTCACTGACAAGCAGCAGATAAGCCAGATTCACACTCGGTGACATCTATATCCTCCTACTAAATTGCTAAAATGAGGTACTTACGTGGATGTGGCACTGACAGGTAGTTTTGTTACTGACATAAAACACTTTAATTGTTTCATTTTTATTTGTCCTGAGGTGGCTTTTAATTTTCTGGGTTTTTTGAAGAAGTATTTTCTGAGTTTTGAGCAATCTGATCATTTCTTTTATGTCCAGAAGAAATCCATTACTGCTCTTATCTAATTAGCAAGGATGTAGTTACCTTGGCTTAGGTTAATTCATGAAAAAGAAACAAACAGGGCAAAAGGAAAAACAGCCAGCCAAATGTAAAGGTTAATATTAAGCCTTTCCCTCTATCCAGACTAAAACCAGAGTGTTGCTTGACAGTACTGGGGGTATTTCTTGCTAAGTGTTGGGACTTACCACAATAAAAGATAAAACAAGTAGTGAATCCAGCCAGTGAGCTTGCTAATTGGTGGCGTTTGTTGACTTTGGCCACGCTGCCTCTACAGTTTTATATGAGAAAAATATGAGACAGATATTGATCTTTTAATCTCACTGTCAACAAAATGAACCCAACAGATAAATGTCTGTTCCTTTGTCATAAAACCACTTAGAGAAACACAGACATGAACACTGTCACCTCAACTGATCTACACGTCTATATAGCGCAGTAAGTCCAACTTCCATCTCTGGATAGTTTTCAGCTCAACAGAGAAATATAATAATTTACTCAAACTTAGTGCAAACCATTCAAAGCAGCAGCAGCAGCAAGAGCTGCAAGATATTGTTTGCTAATTGATTTATTCATAGGGCATATTGTAGGTTATGTGCATCTGTGTCTACATTTTGGTTGTGTGTGTCATCAAATAACATGACCCAAAGTTGTTATGGAAAGACACTCATTGCAGTACAGTGTGGGTTAGCAGTGAATAGGTTTTAACAAACAGCTGTGTCAGTGATGAATTCAGATCCTTTGTTTGGATAAAAACCACAGTGTTATGTGACCGTTTGTATTTTGTGAATGAATAGCCAATCAGTGCTGTATTCTGTATTTCTGGACATTAAAAAGAGGAATTTGGATGGATATGAAACAGTTTTTTGATCTGCTGTTGGGTGCTACCATGAAATGTACCACATTAAGTTCTTGTATTTTTTTCCAAACCATGCATTTAACTAGTCCTTTTCTTTCTTTCTTTTTTTGCTACTGCTTAATAATACTTTGTAATCCTGGCTTTGTATGATATATATATATATTGCCTATATATTCCATTATCCACTCCCATTCCCTCTTCATAGTGATGATGATGATGATTATTGTTGTTGTTGTTGTTGTTACTTTAGAACCTTTGTTGTTACTAAAGGTTCTAATATTTAGAGAACATTAGGTACTGTCGCTTTTTTTAAGCAGAGACACTATTGGTATTAAATATTTCCTTCTCTTTAGTTACATTAATTAGAATAAAATAAAGTTTTAAAAAATGAAAAAAATGCAAGTTTACCATAAGTAAATCTGTATTTGAAAAAAATCTGAAAGAACAACACTTGGGTACCAACAGAGTTATTTGCGGTGGAACAGGTAATGACATGGAAAGAAGACTGGTCAGCAAAATAATTTGCTTTTAGTTTCTGGAAAGACACAATGTCAATATTCACACATCCAGTAGCAGCAAAATGTTGTTGCTTCCTGGCCACCTGGTCTTGTTAGGAGAGACGGCATCCATCCCACTTTGGATGGAGCAGCTCTCATTTCTAGAAATATGGACAAATTTATTAAACCCCCCAAAATATGACTATCCAGAGTTGGGACCAGGAAGCAGAGTTGCAGTCTTACACGCCTCTCTGCAGCTTCTCTCCTCCTGCTACCCCCCCAAAAACCCATCTCCATAGAGACTGTGTCAGCTTCCAAAAAGACAAAAAACAAACTAAAAACCAGCAACAAACAACTTAAACATAAACAATTACAAAGAAAGAACAGTACAGTATCCACATCTGAACCAAAGAGTAAAACAGTGAAATGTGGATTATTAAATATTAGGTCTCTCTCCTCCAAGTCTCTGTTAGTACATGACTTAATAATTGATCAACAAATTGATTTACTCTGCCTTACAGAAACCTGGTTGCAGCAGGATGATTATGTTAGTTTAAATGAATCAACACCCCCGAGTCATTCTAACTACCAGAAACCTCGAAGCACAGGCCGGTGTGGCAGCAATTTTTCACACCAGCCTATTAATTAATGAAAGACCAAGACAGACTTTTAATTCATTTGAAAGCCTGATGCTTAACATTGTCCACCCCAGCTGTGAAACTCAGAAACCAGTCTTACTTGTTATCATCTATCGTCCACCTGGGCCTTACACAGAGTTTCTGTCTGATTTCTCAGACTTTATATCTAATTTAGTTCTGAGCTCAAATAAAATAATTATTGTGGGTGATTTTAACATCCATGTAGATGCTAAAAATGACAGCCTCAACATGGCATTTAGTCTGTTATTAGACTCAATTGGCTTCTCTCAAAATGTAAAAGAACCCACCCACCACTTTAATCACACTCTAGATCTTGTGTTAACATATGGCATAGAAACTGAACATTTAACAGTGTTTCCTGAAAACCCTCTCCTGTCTGATCATTTCCTGATAACATTTACATTTACAATAATTGATTACACAGCGGTGGAGAGTAGATTTTATCAAAGTAGATGTCTTTCTGAAAGCGCTGTAACTAAGTTTAAGAATATAATCCACCCACTGTTATCATCTTCAATGCCCTGTACCAACACAGAGCAGAGCAGCTATCTGAACGCTACCCCAACAGAGGTCGATTATCTTGTTAATAATTTCACCTCCTCACTACGTACGACTCTGGATACTGTAGCTCCAGTGAAAACTAAGGTCTCAAATCAGAAGTACCTGACTCCGTGGTATAATTCTCAAACACGTAGCCTAAAGCAGATGACTTGTAAGCTGGAGAGGAAATGGCGTGTCACAAATTTAGAGGATCATCATTTAGCCTGGAGAAATAGTTTGCTGCTTTATAAGAAAGCCCTCCGCAAAGCCAGAACATCTTACTATTCATCACTGATTGAAGAAAATAAGAACAACCCCAGGTTTCTCTTCAGCACTGTAGCCAGGCTGACAAACAGTCAGAGCTCTGTTGAGCCAACCATCCCTTTAATGTTAACTAGTAATGACTTCATGAACTTCTTCACAAATAAAATTTTTATCATTAGAGAAAAAATTACCAGTAATCATCCCACAGATGTAATATTATCTACAGCTACTCTTAGTACCATTGATGTTAAGTTAGACTCTTTTTCTCCAATTGATCTTTCTGAGTTAACTTCAATAATTACTTCCTCCAAACCATCAACGTGTCTTTTAGACCCCATTCCTACAAAACTGCTCAAAGAAGTCCTGCCATTGATTAATTCTTCGATCTTAAATATGATCAACCTATCTCTAATGGTCGGCTATGTACCACAGGCCTTCAAGCTGGCTGTGGTTAAACCTTTACTCAAAAAGCCATCTCTAGACCCAGCAGTCTTAGCTAATTATAGGCCAATCTCCAACCTTCCTTTCATATCAAAAATCCTTGAAAGAGTAGTTGTCAAACAGCTAACAGATCATCTGCAGAGGAATGGTTTATTTGAAGATTTTCAGTCAGGTTTCAGAGCTCATCACAGCACAGAAACAGCTTTAGTGAAGGTTACAAATGATCTTCTCATGGCCTCTGACAGTGGACTCATCTCTGTGCTTGTCCTGCTAGACCTCAGTGCAGCGTTCGATACTGTTGACAATAATATCCGATTAGAGCGATTAGAACATGCTGTAGGTATTACAGGTACTGCACTGCAGTGGTTTGTATCATATCTATCTAATAGACTCCAATTTGTGCATGTAAATGGAGAGTCCTCTTCACACACTGAGGTTAATTATGGAGTTCCACAGGGTTCAGTGCTAGGACCAATTCTGTTTACATTATACATGCTTCCCTTAGGCAGCATCATTAGAAGACATAGCATACATTTTCACTGCTATGCAGATGACACCCAGCTCTATCTGTCCATGAAGCCAGATAACACACACCAATTAGTTAAACTGCAGGAATGTCTTAAAGATATAAAGACCTGGATGGCCGCTAACTTTCTGCTTCTTAATTCAGATAAAACTGAGGTTATTGTACTCGGCCCTGAAAATCTTAGAAATATGGTATCTAACCAGATTCATACTCTGGATGGCATTACCTTGGCCTCCAGTAACGCTGTGAGGAACCTTGGAGTCATTTTTGACCAGGACATGTCCTTCAACGCACATATTAAACAAATATGTAAGACTGCTTTCTTCCATTTGCGCAACATCTCTAAAATTAGAAATATCCTGTCTCAGAGTGACGCTGAAAAACTAGTTCATGCATTTATTACTTCCAGGCTGGACTACTGTAATTCATTATTATCAGGATGTCCAAAAAACTCACTGAAAAGCCTTCAGCTAATCCAAAATGCTGCAGCAAGAGTACTGACAGGGACTAGAAGGAGAGAGCATATTTCTCCTGTTTTGGCTTCCCTTCATTGGCTTCCTGTTAAGTCCAGAATTGAATTCAAAATCCTGCTCCTCACATACAAGGTCTTAAATAATCAGGCCCCATCTTATCTTAATGACCTTGTAGTACCATATCACCCTATTAGAGCACTTCGCTCTCGCTCTGCAGGCCTACTTGTTGTTCCTAGAGTATTTAAAAGTAGAATGGGAGGCAGAGCCTTCAGTTTTCAGGCCCCTCTTCTGTGGAACCAGCTTCCAGTTTGGATTCGGGAGACAGAAACTATCTCTACTTTTAAGATTAGGCTTAAAACTTTCCTTTTTGCTAAAGCATATAGTTAGGGCTGGACCAGGTGACCCTGAATCCCCCCTTAGTTATGCTGCAATAGACGTAGGCTGCCGGGGGATTCCCATGATGCATTGAGTTTTTCCTTTCCAGTCACCTTTCTCACTCACTATGTATTAATAGACCTCTCTGCATTGAATCATATCTGTTATTAACCTCTGTCTCTCTTCCACAGCATGTCTTTTATCCTGTCTTCCTTCTCTCACCCCAACCGGTCGCAGCAGATGGCCGCCCCTCCCTGAGCCTGGTTCTGCCGGAGGTTTCTTCCTGTTAAAAGTGAGTTTTTCCTTCCCACTGTCGCCAAAGTGCTTGCTCATAGGGGGTCATATGATTGTTGGGTTTTTCTCTGTATCTATGAAGCGCCTTGAGGCGACTTTTGTTGTGATTTGGCGCTATATAAAAAAATTGAATTGAAATTGAATTGAATTGAATCTCTTCCCTTTCTTACCATCTTTAAGGTAGAACTCACTGAAATGTATTCTGAAACTGATTGCTTGCAGCCAGTTTTATAATGTAGCATTTGACTGCATAAAGTCTTATTGACTGAATTAATAAGAGCTGCTTTCCCCTCCGCTCTGGCATCCTGAGCAAGCAGCACTTACAAATTGTGATCTATGGTGAGTAAAACTCCTCACATTGGCGAGATGCCTTTTCATTTATCATGGTGAGCGTAATCATTGTTTATCTGTTTCGCATCATGGCTCCTACCTGCACAGCAGTCACTTTTAGTGGCATTAAGTGAACATGTGAAATTCACAGAGCCAGGGAATATCACCTCTCCCACGTCCCTTGTAGACTTAATACCGTAATATATTCAGAATCACATTCATCACTGCAAGGTGATACAATAATGCACAAATGGCAAGGAATAAACAAAAAGGAATTCAAACCCTACCAGGTTAGGGGTTTAGTAACGGCAAGTTAGCGCTCTAAGTGCGGCTAAGGGTAATAAATTTAGGTAAGTTCATGGGAAAGGGAGGATGAGCAAAAAAAGGTGTGGGGAAAAACCTGGGGAGTTAATGATGGAAAGGCATCCAGTGGAGCTGAGTGTTTGTGATTAGATCTCACCACATGGCAGATGAGTAATTCATCTACTTAAAGTGCTGCAGCTGCAGCCTAATGAGGTAGTCCAAGACAGGAGGCCTGGCCACTTGCTCCCATTGACTCTGCTGTTATCAGTCACGTTAAATATGTGTTGGGGCAGGAACATAGAGCAGCGCGGGGGGTTGTCTCTGGGTTCTTATATAGTTTACTGGTGGACAAACTAGTTTTTCATGTTGAAATGTTTTTGCAAAGTTCATGTTCAGTATGGCTGCACGTTTTTGCGACAATTTAACATGATATTTCCACAATGCCACAGAATACTATTAAAAGGAACTCTTCAAAAAACAACTGAAGTTTGAAGTCACATTTAAAAAGGGAACAGTTGTTGTTTCAGTCATGCAGCAAAGATACTTTAATGATTTACAACTTAAATTACAGCTTTCTTCATGAATCTCCTCAACTGAAAAAATATGTCAAGATTTCTAAAGTACATATAAATGTTGAATGTAATGTTGGATTTGAGTGATGTATAATCAATCAATCAATCTTCTTCTTATGAATGGAATAATGTCATTTTACAAGTTTCATGGATTTATTATTGCTATTGTCAGGTGCTTTGGTCAACGGACAACTTGTCGGCTTTATGAAACAACAAATTCTCTTCCACATTTGTGTTTACATTATAAAGACATCTTTTAAAACCGTCTGATCTAGCTATGCAAACGCCTCTTTACAATTCAAGTGCATTCAATGTATTCTCATTGTTATGCTAAGAGGCCTGGATTCATATTTGAAGGGTTTGAGAAATCATGAGTAACAAAGGGATCAACACTGACTGAATGGGCTGAGAGTGCACGGTGGGAATGACAGAGTAGGCAGCTATAGCACCAACATAGAGCTGCCAGTTCCTGTGCAGCTTTGCCTTCCAAAAGGCTTCTCATCCGACACAGAGCTGGGCATAAGAACCACCAGCCCAGTCAGGAGAAGCCCTAATAAGGAAAGGCCTTATGAATTATTGATTGTGGTGCCCCCCTCTGCTCTGCAGCCCAGCATCCCTTTAAGATACAGATTCCCTTTAAATCCAATAGGCTTTGCTGGGCTCTCAGTTGTGGCTCTCTGAGCACAGCTGCTCTTCAAGAGAAAGGGAGCGATGGTTGTTCCAGAAACAGAAACCAATTAGAGGTAGCACGGTGTCCTCTACCCTCCCTGTTCCCTCCATGCTGCTATCCCATGATCCTTTAACTCCTCACCAATGGTTGAAGTCAAATCTCTCCCCTAGCAGTGCCCTCCTAATGTTCACCTGCCAATCTCGATCTGAGGTCCAGACCCTTCTTCCTATTTCTTGTAGTCCACTGGCCAAACCCCCAGAGGTCAGACCCAACCACCTAGACTGACAGATTTCATTCTTTGTTTCTGACAGAAGCAAACAAACTCACTAACCACCCAGTCAAATGCACGAACCATGAGGAATCGGAGACTGTGTTTATGATTACGTGGTCAGCATATTCCTCATCTCATCTCATTGTGCATTCTTGAAACATGTCAGTCACCACTCAAGGGCAGACAAGGCGATGTCCTAAGATGGTTAATGGTCTGTAGTTATATAGCGCCTTTCAACCTCAGTGGTTCAACGAAGCATTTTACATCTCTCATTCACAAAGACACTGAAAGGCCAATAGTGACAAAAGCTGCTATACAAGGTGGTGACCACTGGAAGCAACTCCATCTTCAGTGTCTTGCTCAAGGACACTTCAACACATGGGAGAGCCTCATTGGCTCAGATTAGTGAACAGCTGTGCCTCTACCATCGGAGCAATGGCTGGATGTTGCAAGGGAGATGTATGAAATGTCCCATCTATCTGCAAAATTCTCAGTAAGTAAAGTGAAATAGTTTGACAAGATTTGCAGCTCAGTGCGGACTGAAGAACAGCTGGTGGAGATTTAACATATCTTAAATTAAGAAACTCAGAAGCTGTCCTGGTATGTGAGTGCCCTAGAGCTTTTTAGTAAACAGGAATTAAATAAACCAGGAATTTAAAACTACAGAAAATATACTTGTTATGCCTTCACAAATGAAAATATTCATATTTTGTTCCTGATATAGAAAACTGAATACGTGTATAAAATACTCAACAGGTATTTGCTTAGTGTTATTCACTCACGAGGCCAAATGACCCCAAGCCATAGATGGTCGCCACAGATTTTGCAATACTTTAGACTGATTTGTGACGGCTGTAATGGTATTCACAAGAACCAAAAAAATTAAAACATTTCAATTTTACTCACAAAAATTCCTGAAGTTGAAGAGAATCCAGAGAAAAATAAAATCCTAAATGAAGGCTTGAATTTAGTATCTGTTATGGCATTCAGGATACGTTCACACAAATGAGAATGAGGGGATATCTGGTATTCATGTGCTTGCTCACCTCGAGGCAAGTTCTTCACTTATATATGACTGTGTATAGTATCTATTCCACAGCTCACCATGCGAACCTCTGCTTCTCCCTCGCTCATCCAGGCAGGTCATAGGGGCTGCCAGATAAGCAGAGCTATATTGAAATATTCAACACCAGTCAGAGACTAGACCAGGGTGTTAATGCTTGGTGTCTTGGTGGGCAGGATAGAGAGAAGGGTGAGGATGGAAGAAGGAGAGGATGAAGAAAAAAGATGAACAGAAAGAAAAGAGGGCAAAAACAGGAGAAATTATGAAGATCTTGGCAGACCTAACTAATCTGAATAATTCTAATGCCTGACATTTAAGGACCCCTGTTAGATTCCTGACATCCAGAGCCCTCTCCTGGCCAGATGGATTCCCCTTACGCCGTTTCCCTTTTCTTTTTACTCATTCAACATATCTGCTCTGCCATACTCCCACACCCCTGCCCTGTCATTACAGATCAGTACTGCTGATTGTTATCGCAAGGCTCTCTCAGCACTATGAAGCTATAGTGTACAAGCAATAGCAATTGAGTGAGCTGACAATTTATTATCAACAAGCTCTCGCAGTGACGTTTACCGACATGTTTCAAATTTCTCAGAATTAGCCTGATGAAGAATGCAAATTACATGAAATTACAATGCTGTTATAAGATTTGGTGTAGAAGTGCAGTAAGAACCTTGTGATCTGCCTAATTGCCCTAAAAAATAATTGATCCAAGAAAGAACAGAGAGCAGGTCTGATGTACCAAAAACATAAATAAGCGCATAATTACCCCATACTTTTGCTCTAGCTGGAACATGGCATATAGCCTTTCAGGTAGAGAATGCATTTACATGCTACAATCCACCGTTAAAGTAAGTATAGTGACGGTGGACAAAAAGGTTAAAATGATGAAGATAAAACTCATTTGAATGTCACCCTCTGGATTTTGTACCCTTTGAACCTTTGCAGGGAAATGGAAGGCACTTAGAAATGTTACTCATTGTAGGTTGTTTCCTGGAAATTTTATCCACTCGCCCCATGGACATTTATCCGGTCCCACTAGAGGGTATTTTAAGGATAAGCTGTACTAAAAAGGAAAAACCTTGATGTCTGCTAATGCGGGGCTTTTTTCTCTTTATGGCTAAAAAACGCTGATATTTTTTTTCTTTTATGATTATTAGAACCCATTCGCTGAACAATACAGTCTGATGACAAAGAAAGAAAGAAAGGCAAAAATTTAATGTAAGAAATATTTTATAATCATAATGGAAAACTGGATGGATGTAATATTCTTGATTAGAACTGCTCTAACCAGGGGTTAAGCAACAATAACTTCTATTTATGCACTTCTTAATTATTTTTATCATTTCAGCACTCAAACATTTCCATGAGATGCTTAGTTGGCTGAACTGTTAACCCACTGTTTTAAGTTTGAGCATTGTAGTGTGTGTTGCAGCATTTCCTGTATTTTCTTCATTATCTCACTGTCTATATCCCAAAAACAGAAAACAAAATCTGCATACAGCTTTAAAATCTCTGAACATGTTTTCCATATCTCTTATATAGCTCTTTAAGCCTCACAGCAGAACAAAGCATTTTACAATGCTTCTCCTCCATGCACACACACTCTAATACCCAGTTCCTGCTGAGATAGGCTGCAGCCCTCCTGCAATCCTCGACTGGATATACGGGTTTCGAAAATGGATGGGTATTTTCTGTGCACAGCAACCAAATTGTGCGAAGTGGGAACACACACACTATTAATTTCAACATTATTTAAATGAATAATGGTCAGTTAAAATATGTGGATTTTTATTTTTAGTACTTTTACTCAAATCACATCATTTGCAGTTCTTTCGCTCAGGCAGCACATCCCTCTTTCTAACAGTGTGGAATATTCCATGTTTGTTGCTTTTTTGAAGTCCTTCTTTTACCATCGACATTGTCAGTGAGCCCAGCAGTGTGCATTAGACATTAAAAGCTCCCTATATCTAAAATAGGCCTCTGAGCATTAGAAGGAGCTGTGCTGCTTTTAACTTGCTCTGGAAAATGAGAGCTTATGCTCCCTCAGTCCTTTGTTTCCTGATGGTTCCAACTCTGCACTGCATCAGCTCTGAGGAGCTTGGGACTTCAGAGAACCCTCTTGAAGCCATAACATCAACCATGCAGAGAGTAACACAGAAAGCGTCACAAAAGTGCCCTGGGAATTTGACTTTTTTTCAGGATAATAAGTAAAAAGAGCTTGTGTTAACTTAGGGAAAAAGTCGATTGAGAAACCCACATGTCACCTTTCCTGCCTTTTCAATAAGACCACTGTGTGAAAAAGACAATTAATCTTGGGCTTAACTTAGGCAGGTGGGGGACTTGGTTAAGTGAAAAGGTGGAATGTGCTGCTCAGCTTTGTGACACATTTTGAACATTTTCTTTACAGAGCTCGTCTAACTATGGAAAATAAATATTATAAGAAAAGTAAGAGAACAGAGTTAGCCAAACAAATCTGAACTCACAAAGTAAGTGAAAGACTTGGTATTGTGTTGTTCTTCCTATCAAGAGAATTGTATAAATGAATAAAATGAACTCAAGGAGAACCCACACTCTGAATGTGCCTACCTGGAAGCTAAAATATTGATATTGTTGCACAAGGATGCTTTCCAGTTCTTCTCCTGCAGGCCTGCTGAACCCACAAGGTCTGAATGAAACGCCAGCAGTCTGGGAGAAGAATGTGAAAGGCTCAAAGGGTTGAGAGCATTGGGGAAACCATGCTGAATGTCAAACTGAGTGCTAGAGAAGCCAAAGCAACAGCACAATTCTGCACTCAGCTAGCAATCCTGGGCTGGTGATTGAAGTATTTTTGCTGAGTCTCCAACATCATAAGTATCACAAAGATCAGTCAACGGATGGGAGGCCTTCTAAAGTAAAAACAACACAATTATTCTCTTTCTTTTAATAGGAAACATTGGGTGTTAACAAAACGTGTATCAATAAGAGTAATTTGATTCTCCTTGTGTGTACTCTGTGTTTGTTCCTGTTAATAATAATAATAATAATAATACATTTTATTTGAAAGCGCCTTTCAAAACACTCAAGGTCACTGTACATAGTAGAATAAAAGCAACATAAATGCAAGCAGTTTACAGAATCATAAAAGCATAAGACATAAACAAATAAAATAGCAGAGTGGAGAGGTTATGCGGGATAAGCTATTTTGTACAAGTGGGTTTTGAGTTTGGACTTAAAGAGTGAGAAGGAAGAGATATTTCTTAAATCAGGAGGTAGGAAATTCCAGAGTCGTGGAGCAGAGCAGAGGAGAGAGTTGATGAATAGCCTTAAATGTGTACAAGAGTATTTTGAAATTGATGCAATATTTGACCGGGAGCCAATGAAGCTACTGCAAGGCAGGAGTGATGTGGTGGACAGAAGGGGTCCTGGAGATGATACGGGCAGCAGAGTTCTGGACGCGTTGGAGCTTGTGGATGGATTTTTGAGTAAGACCAAAAAGAAGTGAATTACAATAGTCAATCCGGGAGGTAACAAGGCTATGGCAGAATGGCAGTGGCATGTGGGGTGAGAAAAGGACGGAGACGATTAATGTTGCGCAATTGAAAATATGCAGACCGAGTAACGTTATTAATGTGTGAATTGAAAGATAACGTACTGTCGAGGATGACACCCAAACTTTTCACAGAGGAAGAAATGAAGGCCGGTGAGTTATCGATAGTAATAGAGAAACTGTTGGTTCCGGATAATGTTGATTTAGTGCCTACCAAGAGGAGCTCGGATTTATTACTATTGAGTTTGAGAAAATTAGAAGAGAACCATGAATTTAGTTCAGCTAAACGGAGGGTAAGGGAGGATGGGGAAGAGCAGAATCAGGTTTAGTGGACAGATAAAGCTGGGTGTCATCGACATAACAGTGAAAATGGATATTGTATTTACAGAAAATATGTCCAAGCGGTAGAAGGTAGATAATGAAAAGAAGGGGCCCCAGGACAGATACCTGGGGCACGCCAGTGGTCAGAGGGAAAGGCTGAGAAGTAAAGGATTTGAGTTGAATGAACTGAGTGCGATCAGACAGGTATGATTTAAACCAGGCTAGTGGAGTATGGGAGAGACCGATAGAGGCTAGCCTACTGAGAAGTATAGAGTGAGAAATAGTGTCGAAAGCAGCACTCAGATCGAGGAGAATAAGAATGGAAAGTAAACTGGAGTCAGCTGCCATAAGAAGATCATTGGTTATTTTTATAAGTGCTGTTTCAGTGCTATGGGAGGGGTGAAAACCAGACTGGAACTGTTCATACAGATCATTGTTAGTTAAATGTGAGTGGAATTGTGTGGCAACTATTTTCTCAAGAATTTTTGAAAGGAATGGTAGATTGGAAATAGGCCGAAAATTCTCAAAATTATTGGGATCTAGACCAGTTTTTTTCAATATTGGGGTGATGGCGGCGATTTTGAGGGAAGCAGGAACAGTTCCAGTGGTAAGTGAAGAGCAGATGATAGCAGATATGAGGGGAAGCAAAGAAGGTAGACATGCTGTATAGGAATTTCTTTTATTTATGTATTAATCACATTATTTTATTGTATGATGCCTTGGTGGCACTGGATTTTAACATGTCTCACACCCATACTGTAAGACAAATGGTGGGAGTGTAGTAGGGAAGTTAGGGGAGGCAGACCACTCCGCAGGAAGAGTCTTGTCTCTTCGAGGACTCTGGGAGGTAGCAAGGGAGTGTGAACCTTAAGGTGTGAAACAGCTGTGTACTGCCTTTTGTTCCTGGAGAAGGTATTTAACTGAGAGCCATGCTAGGCTCAGTGAGACTCTGCTGACCCTGCCCCGTGGTAGGCTCTCCACAAGCTTGATTGTCTGTTTCTTTGTGTGTTTGGATTAAAGAATGTTAGCTACCGCTCACCGCTCGTTGGCAGGCTTTATTTAAATGGAAAACTTCCACAACACATGCCTTAACCAAAACTGTAGGAATGGGGTGTAGCTGACAAGTAGAAGGTTTTGACTTACAGATGAAATCTGAAATATCAGTAACCGAGGGGAGCTGGAAAGCAGAAAAACAGTGTGATGGGAGATGAATTACACAGGAAGAGCTAAATGGAACCTCGGAAACCAGTTCTTGGTGTATTTTGTGAATTTTACACAGCTGTCCTCTTACAAGATGTAGAATATCTTGTAATATCACAATGAAGGAGCCTCAAGGCAGAGGTGAATTTATTTATATATTTTTTTACTGATTAATTTATTCTGAGCGTACGCTATTACAGAGCTGTCCTTTCACCAGATATGGAACCAGGAGCTGTCCTTCTTTTAACAATAATAAACAAAAGGCCAGTGGTACCAAATGCAGAGAGATAGCTCAAGTGCATTTCCTTGTTCTCAGGTGCACTGTAGACAGCATCACATGTGAACTACTCCTTCTTACACAAATATCTAATCTGATGGTCACAGACATTGCTGGCATTGTATCCCTGAGGACTGAGGACGCAGTGGCATTTAACCACTCTCAAAGCTTTCCCCTAAGACACTTGAATTAACGAATACTAATATTAATCAGCACAGTGCTAATTTCTCTACACAACAGATGTGCGAGATAAGGTCAGTACAATAGGATATAGACAAAGCCTACATATGAAGGCAGGAGTGAGAAGTTTGGTTCACAGCCTTTCTTCTAATCATTGATTCACCTGGTTTTGCGCTTCCTGGTCTCCATCCTTTTCATTTGTTATACTTCAGTTAGATGTATGCACTGACAACTACTTTTAGGCAATTGAAATTGCTTGGTAAAGATTGTGGTGTGAATTATAATATGCTCCTCCAGAGGATTAACTATCCACATGAAAGAATTACCCTTACCCGGTGGATATAAATGCGACACTAAGGTCACACTTATATGAAAAGGATCCTTTGCAAGCTTGAGCTGAAGAGTCAAGAGTGAGAGATGTCTTAAGACACATATGACAAGCATTTTGTGTAATCTGGAGGCTTTAACAAAAAGCACCATTTGACATGATGGAAATGAGAGAGGATGCAACTGCTCGCTGACTACATGGGAAACAAAATTTCCTCAAAGCAGCTTGTTAAAATAATAAAATTTATTAATATAACCTCTTAAAAACAAAGTTTACAGACAGAAAAGAGAATGCTAAATTCATAGTCAGATATTAGTCCCAGAACAATAACAGAATAGAGAGAAGACATGGAAAACATCATGTAAAAAGTAGACACAAAAAAGAAAGAAAGAAAACATTAATTGCAAAACAGTAAATGATTATAGTAGGACAGAGTGAGACACGTGTCACAAGGCACACAGCAAGCCTTGTTTCCTCTGGCATGTTATTCCAAAGTCGTGAGACCCTAATGACAAAAGCACAGCCCTCTGTAGATTGATTGATTTATATTTTATTTTATTTTATCGATTTTGGAACAGGAACTTATGGAGCTTTGAGGTGGTCAAAGCAGCATTTATTTATATATTTATTTTTGCCTTTGCACGGAGCCAGACAAGCTGTTTGCATTTTCTTTATGCACGGCACTTGGGACAGAGAAAGAGACACTGTTCCTTCTGAGTCAGTGTTTATGCAGAGCTACAAACACTAAATATTCTCCTCCAAACAGCCAACTTCCTTCCAAAGAATAATACTGTGCAAAACTCTTAAGCCATGCCTAATTTCTTTGGATTTTTCTTCCAAGGAACCAGAGTATTTTCAGAGGAATTTGTTTCTTAAGCCTCGTAACACTGACCTATGAATCATTCAAACTTAAAAAGGCACCTAATTCAAGAAATGCTGTCTACACATGACAGACAACCTGGCAAAGAACTCAAGGTAGTTTGTTAATTACATAAGAACACATGGTTTGATCCCATTTCGTTAGCTGATTCTATGAAGTTAAAAATATGAAAGCAGATAATTCCTATGAAGAGCGGAGTTCAAATCCACCATCAACGGGATAAACTGAGCTGATGAGTGACGTTAAAATATTTTCATGTGGCATGGATTCATGGCTTTGCTTATTCTTTGTATGCAGTCACTCCACGTGGAACATTTGCTTCACATTTGGTCTGAACATAGCACATGAGGGTGGGGTACCTATCTGATTCTCTTACTCACCCATTCATTCATGAACTCCTACAATACACCTGCCAAGTTTGAAGCTAATCAGTGAATGGTTAATAAGAAAAATGCACAAGAACACACACACATGCACACACTCTCATACATATGCAAAGATTTTTTCACTTTTCAGTGAAGTTTGCTACAATGACTAAATAAGCGTCTCTCTTAAACTGTAACCGTTCCCATGATTCTTTGACTAATTTAGACATGGATCACCAAAGTTCTGTTGTATTGCCTACATGTGCAAGTGATATAGTGGTGTCTTGGTAGATGAGGGCACCGTGATTTCAGCTTTCTTTTAATTTTCTGAAGTTTTACTTCTTTTGGCATAGGAAGCAAGAGATGGTAAAAGTTAACATAACAACTGTTCATTAGCACCACTGATGGGCTGATTATCTAGTCATTAAATCGTTATGCACACTGTATGCCTAACAGTCAGCTCCATATTTTTATCTACAGCCCTCCTCATTCCAAACTAATGGCAGGAAAGAAGAGGGTGGCTCAATCAACTTAATTAATACCAGATATTGTGTGAAGTGGATTGGATCAGTACTGTATAGAATAAAAACTAATGGAAGAGATGCTGATAAATGAGACTGGGCCAGCATACAAACAGACCGAAAGTGTTCAGTGACCGGGATAACCATCAAACAGAGAAACAATCATGTTGTCCAAGTTCAAAATTAGAAAGTGGAAGACTTACTCAAGGATGGATTTAATTATGTCTGTACATCCTGTTGGGTCAATCGAGCCATTAATAGAGCTTGTATTTTTACATAAAGAGCCTGACATTAAACCCATCAACTTATTCATAGCTCACGGGTGTGGAACATTCACCAGTACTGGTGGCTATTCAGACGCTGAAAGAACCTGACTTCTTGTGCCATTTTTTAACACTAATATCCAGCTAATAAATTAAGCTATAAGCCAGTATTTCCTTTAGGAATGATTCAAGTCTCCTTGCTTTTATGAATAATGCTTCACACAGTAATAGACACCTCTGATAGGAGCCTTGGAAATCCAGGAAAAATGACAACTGCAATTACTCTGTAAGCTAAGAATTTACATCATTCAAAAGATGAAAAATGTGCAGGTCTAAGGAATGAAATAGTGATTCATGTTCATATCCTCAAAGTGGGTATTCAAACAGAGGGAGGAATGACATAAGAGCAGTGCCTCAGCATTGATAGGGTTGCTGAAACACCTTCAGACCTGTCATTACTGTTCCTCATGAAATGAGCATCAAAAGAGTGGAAGATCCCCCACGGTGACATTTAGAAAGTTGCCATACTACCGCTTTGATATTTCAAACAGTTTGAGGTTTAAACATGCTGTCTTTGAAGCCTCCCAGTTTCAAGAGAATGTCAAAAATAATACAGGCACTTTGCAGAGGGGAGGATTTGCATAAGTTTTATCAAACAGTTTTTTTTTCGTTTTTTTTTAATGAAATGTGATTCTGTCCAACATATAGTACAGGCAACCACAACTTCTCTCTCCCCCCCCCCCCCCCCTCCCCCCCACACACACACACACACACAAAAAAGAAAGCTTGTATCCTATGCATGCACCTGTCCAACTTCTGCTGAAAAACTGCAAACATATTGCAACAGGCTTTCATAATTTTATTTTTGGTTCATTTGTAAATATTAATCTGGTATTTTTTCTATAGTAGAATCGCCGAAATACATCAGTGTTAACGACTTAGGGTTTAAAATATTCATTAGGCTACTTGTCTCTGCACAAATGCTCCACAAGAAAAACGCTCACCTTTTAAACGATGTGGCATTTAACCAATGCTGAATTGGTACTTAGGGGCCCGAAATGTGCCAAGAAAATTTCCCCCACGTCATTACACCACCACAGCACCAGCCTGAATTTTGATGCAAGGCAGGGTGAATCCACGCCTTCATGTTGCTTTCAACAAATACCATCTATGTGTTACAGCAGAAATTGAGACTCCTTAGACTAGGCAAAATTTTTCCAGTCTTCTGTTGTCCAGTTCCGGTGAGCCTGTGCAGACTGTACGGTTGGAAGGAACATCGACTTTAAAATTTGATGTGTTGTGCACTCAGAGATGCTCTTCTGCATACCTTGGTTGTAATGAATTACTCATGCCCTCTATCAGCAGTCTGGCCTTTTCCCTCTGACCTCTGGCATCAACAAGAGAACTGCGGCTCACTGGATATTTTCTCTCTTTTTGACCGTTCTTTGCAAATCCAAGAATTGGTTACGCAGGAAAACTCCAGTAGATCAGCAGTTTGTAAAATATTCAGGCTACCTGGCACCAACAACCAAAGGCACATGAACCACCTTTCTTCTTTATTTTAATGCTAAGTTTAAACTTTAGCTTTATTGCCATGTGTCATATTGCCACATGATTGGCTGAAGAGACAGTTGTAATAACAAGCAACTGAACAGTTGTACCAAAGAAGTGCCTCATGAGCTTATAATACAAATACACTAAATTTTAAAGTCTTTAAATTTCGCCAGGCCCCATTTAAACATCTTCAAAACAAACTTTGTAAAAGTTAAAAGAAAAGACTTTGTTCTCAAATCTATTTTGCCCATAACACTGATATAACGAAAGGTTTAATTCTTGATAAAGTTGTCAGTGCAACACTTACAACTTAGTCAACTTTTGATTCTTCTTGTACTTTTGTGATTTTATAACGATATTCTGTCTTCTACTTTTTTTCTAAGTTGTTTTTGAGAGATTAGAATCCAAAGGGAATTCATTCACTGTCCATGACAAGTGGCCCTGTTAAAATTGGTGCTCCTCCCCACCACCCGCAGCAGCCCGATAATGGTTTGTTATGGCCATGCCCCGAAAAGTGATGATACACCGCTTTGGCCAGCCATGCTTACTCACCGTTAAATAGGGATATCTCTTTTTTTTCTGAACACCTTGCTCCACTGCTCTGTCCATCATAATAAGGGCTCTTGTATCCCGGCCGTGGCTGTGAGAGAGTAATCGGTGTGAAGCAGGGAATAACATATCACTTGGTATGCCTGGAAGCCCTTGCAAAGCCACAGTCCTAATGAAATATTAATCTGCAGCTCCCCACTAATGATAATGCACTATCAAGCATGAGTTGGTCCAACTGAGGCAGGCAGTTCCCTGTCACACTCGTGTTATGAAAGGATATCCCTGCTATTACAGCCCACAAATGAGATTTGAATCTGTGAATTACAAAATGGTTAAAAGGGTGGATCACTGCCTTTATTAATTCTTTACAGACGCTGATTTCCTCAGACAGTTGCACACACCTCTCACTCAGTAGCCAGTTATATACAGCATGTGCCTATTAGAGGATACCCTGCTGTACCATAGGTGGGTTTCGTTCTCAGTTCTCCCACCATCTTTTTCTTTATCATTTAAAACAAATACACTTGTATCCATATTTTATGCAAAAAATGAAGATAATACAATGCAAAGTTTAGCTGTACTGCAAATGTGCACTAGTATCAAATACTATTTATATGACATATTTTAATTTGAATGCACATGAGCTTATATATTTATTTTTAAGACAACATATTTTTTTTTACCACATGAAAAGTGGGTAAAAAAGTGTTTGGCAGTTTTTCTAATAATCATATCCATTCTTATCAGTGCAGTTACAACAGTTATTTTCATTATTGATTTGACTGTTTTTGTGAATTTTTCTCTTGAATGAGACATCACTGGCTGACGCTAACATTTTTTGAAGGTTGTGAGTTTGTTATTATCTCCTGGAGCCTTTGGAGTGTCTTTGTTTTGCGTTTCTTTTCCCAGAGGCTCTAGTTTCCTCCCACAGTTCAAAGACAAGAATTTTATATTAATCGGTCACTTCAAATAGTATGATGATGGCATCAGAGATTCAGTTTGCTAAATGCAAATATTCACAACTACCTAGCAGAAATGAGTCAGTGCTCGACATTTTTATATCTAAGAAATAATTATAATTATTAGAACTTAATTGTCATGTCAACCAGAGAAATGAGCTGCAGTAGCTGATAAGATTGATAAAGTTAATGAGTTATTAATGAAGTCCAGGGATAAAAATAGTGCATATTCTGATCTATTTTCTTAGAGGATGAGAGAGAAATTTTTAAAAGATGGGAAACCAATACCTCAAATACGGCAGTGGTATAAACTGTACATTATCGATATCGGCATCAAAATAAGGAGCTACAGCCCAGGTTCTCTGGCTTACATTATTATTTAGGTATTTCTAGGGTGATTTTCCTCACCTGCTTCTGTGTTGTATCTATCTCTGTCATCTATCCATCTTCTTCCACTTATCCAGTTTAGGGGCACAATGGGGGTTGGAGACAATCCCAGAAGTCATAGGGCAAAAGAACAGGTCACCAGTCTATCGCAGGACTAACACGATGAGACAGACAACCGTTTACACCACTAATTAACCTGACCCCATTCATGGGGGAGGATGTTGGCGCAACTGGAGAGAACCCACACAAGCATAACGAGAGCATCTCCCAGCCGGATGGTGGATTTAAACTCCAAACTTTCTTGCTGAGAGGCAACAGTGCTAACCACTGCACCACCATGCTGCCCTCTAAAGCTACTTTCAGTTGCTGCCTCATACAACAGGGGTCACCACAGCGGGTAGCTCTGCATATTTGATTTGGCAGAGTTTTACACCAGATGCCTTTCCTGATGCAAGCCTGAAGGGATGTGTGTTTTCCCCAGTGTCAAACCAGTGAGCTTTTACTTCTTTAGCAGTTGTGTAAT
Source organism: Perissodus microlepis (assembly GCF_051167445.1). Classification (NCBI taxonomy): domain Eukaryota; kingdom Metazoa; phylum Chordata; class Actinopteri; order Cichliformes; family Cichlidae; genus Perissodus; species Perissodus microlepis. The sequence continues at coordinate 26,454,258 of NC_140471.1, read as the reverse complement.
CCACTGCACTAAGGAGCCACGGCGTCGAGCCCGTCTCTGTCATTATGTGTAGTATTACCAGTGATTAATCTTTTTTTTTTTTTTTGCATTACAGAAAAAGTTGAAGGTTTTCTTGTTTTTTTCATTCAGCACAAACAGGTGAGGATGCTGCACTAAGCTCACAGGGTGCTTTCACACTCAAAATTTCTACCTATCAAAATTAAAGGTGTAAAATCTTGGTCCGGTGAAAAGTGATAATTTCAGTCTAGATACAGCTCCGTCATAGTGTGGTTTATTTCGAGTGTAAAAAAAATTGTCCCAGCTGAAAAAAGAGAAATGAGCTGGGAGGTTGATAGAGTTAGTAAATCCGTAATGAGGTCAACAGAGAAAAAATAGCATCACTTTTTATCTATTTTCTCAGAGGATAAGAAAGAGAGAATTTCAGAAGATGGGAAAGATATACCTGAAGTATTAGAGGTGTATAATAAACAGTACATTATCAATATCAGTATCAAGGAGATGGTCGCCCTGTTCTCTAATGATAAAAACACAAAGGAGGCACTATATGCCAAGTTAAGTTTCCATACTTGTAACATGAACCCAAAACTAATGAGATGTTTGAAATGTAATGAATGTAATGTTTTGGGCTCTTTTGGAAAAAAGGCTCTTGGATTGTTTACAACAGTCCAAAATGACTTGTCTAGCCACCCGGTATCCATTTTATACATGTAGCTATACACAAAGGTATCCATCCACACAGAATGTGCTTTTGAAATGCAAGAGATCATATCTAGAGAGAAGTTTTAGTGACTGACAAGCAAGTTCAAAGGGACTGTTTTATCACTTATCTTCAAATGTGGCTCTGTCCTACATTGAGGCAACACAAGCCTCTTTTAACTTTGAATTAATTTTATTCTGTTGAGGAGGGAAACTTTTTAGAGTAAAATAATAACACCTTCTATCTGTTCTTCAGGAGATGCTATCAGGGCTATCATAATGAAACTGGAGATCTAATCCAGAGAGAAGCTCTGTTGTCAACAATGATTTAAAACTCACAGCACAGGCGCATCACTCAGACAAATCCTCTTAGCCACTAAAGATGAGAATGAAACTCGGTTCCCACTGTAAGGAATGACAAACAGAGTTTCAAATGTCATTTTTCAGTAATAACCCTGCTTGTGTTGGAGAATTAGTACTGAACACCCCAGTAAAGCTGCATCAAAAACAGATGGTTGTACCCGTGTATGTTGAAAAGCTGAGGATTTCTGCCAGTACAGAGTCACTGCAGTGCTGCTGGTGCGGAGGTCACGGGGTCAAGGACAAGGAGAGGATGTAGCAAGAGAAAAATGAGTTCTTACATTCTCCGACAAGCCATGTCCCGAGTGCAATTTTCAATTACAGCTGTAGATAGTTTATGTGTGTGCGCGTGTGAGTGTGTGTGTGCTGTGCACCAACGTTCATGTTTGTTGGCTTTTTGTATGGCATTTGTGCATTTGAGTGCACTCCCATACTTGCAATGTTAACATATGTGTGTGCGTGTGTGTGCATGTGTGTGTGTGTGTGCGTCTGTGCATTTTCAATAAGAGAGGCAGCCAGCAGGGCCCTGGCACTGGGATCCCTGCCCATCAGGACTTGACGAAGAGAACAGATGGAGCTCTCTGAGGTGTGCTCTCAGCTCGGAGTTCCCTGCTCCTGCCTTGCAAGCTCACCCCCAAAACTAGCCCCCGCCCCCACCGCCCCTCCACACACACACACATGCACGCACACGCACACACGCACACTCCTCCGACCACTTCATACACCACAACCAGCTGTGCAATTTCATCAAAGCAAAGCAACTGGTCATCCTTTTTTACAGTAAAGCCACAAACCACGATGCCTTCGCTATCTTGAAATGCAAGGCGTCGTGTCCAGGTTATACAATCCTCGCCAATAAAAACAAAGTAGATGAACTGAGTAATATGCAATACTGGTGATTGGCCAGCCACACAGTCTCCCGCGATACAGCTGCTGTAACTGTGCTAAATTAAATGAGCGCTGTTAAATTATATGAGTCTTCTCCGGCTCCTGAATGAGTGAGCATCATTTCCAGTCTTCTGTATTGATTCAGGCTTCTTTAATTTTGCACACAGGATTACTTAGTTTACTATATGTAGGCTTTATGAAATCTTTGAAGATTGAGACCCAACTTCGCAGTAATCAATACTTTTATATTAAAAATGGGTCAAATTGCTGCTCTTTGATGATTTATACACCCAACCTTTGGTTTCTTGGAGCATCTTGGCTAATGCTGCGGTTTAACTTTATAGAAACCAAAAGTAAAGGGAGAATCTTGGCATTCACTTAATGCAAAGGTTTCTGGTACTTGAAAGCATTCAAAAGGCATTCAGTTGATATCATCTCTGCTAGTTACAAATCTGCCTGCTTATTACTGATCAGATCCTGTGGAAACATCTGTTGCCACTTTGATATAATTTTAGTGGGGTGAGTTGAATTTTTAACACACCTTTTGAATGCGAGTTACCGCCCTTAGGCTATTAAGTCGTTTCTATGTAAATTCGTAATGATAAAAGGATAACTGAATAAGTCAAATTAAACAGAAGAACCACAGTAACTGTTGGTCAGAGTGTGCAAAGACTGGGTTCTATCAGACATCCTCGGCCAGTAGGATTTTTTATTTCGTAGAAAGTAATGATTGATTAATTGAACTGACAGAACTTCTAATATCAGAATTATAAAAAGAACTGTTTTTGTTTAGCAGACAGAGCCTTCAATAGAAAAAGATTTGAATTCACTAAACACTGCTGTATCCTCATCCACACCTTCTCTTAATGCTTTTGCACGATGATTAACTTTCGCTCTTTCTTAGCTATCTCTATTCTCACCTGTCTGTTAAATACCTCAGAGTTTGTTTTTGTCAAGGCGTAAGTATTTTTCTTGAAAGGGACCAGCTGTCTGTTTATTTGTCGAAGGCATATTCTCATCAATACGCTATATAGGGTTTAATTAATCTGCAGACAGCCTCTGTATGTGTTCTTAAAGATAACGACGGGCAAAGGCAGGGGAGGTGTGCTTTTTAATTTCCTAGCATTGTTTGTGGCTGTGATTGCATTTCTCCTAACCAGAACTGTATGTATTCAGCAAACTCAATTCTGCCAGCTCACACAAGAAATCATTGTTTTTCAGACAGTGTTGTGATGCTGCTGCCGCCGCTGTTGTTGTTTTCTTGAACTGTTTTTGCCGAGGAAAGACCGAGCCCTGCTTTTCAGACATCATAGACTTACACCTGGGAGATGCTCTGTATGGTGCACCCCTGAGCAGACACACAAGAACAGTTGGGGGTTGAAGACCTTGCTCAAGGGCACCTAATTAGTAGTTGGGGCAGGAGATTATTCGCTCCCTTCCTGCTCCCAGAGAAGTTCAATTCTGTGACCTTCTGCTTACAGTCTTGCTTCGCCAACCTTGAGGCTACAGCCACCCTCGACTGTACAATAAAATTCAGAACATTCTACAGCACAGCGCAATCCAGCATGATCACTTTAAGGTGTTTTCCATGGGGTTTTTTTCCCCCTTCTCCCATACTCCCGTGCGAGCTTAAAGGATGAAGCTAGTCTTTTTCCACATCCTAATAACCTCTATAATCTGCCCCGTTGTTTCTCATTTATTATTCTTTATCGATTTTCATCATCAGTCCTAAACCTCCCCTTAGCCCTTCTCCCAATGAATCATTCCCTTCTCTTTCTCTCTCTCACTCTCACGCACACACACGCACACACACACACACACACACACACTCTCTCTCTCTCTCCAGCTGATGTTGCAACTCTCAATCGATTCAATGCCCCGAGCATATGAAGTACGGTGCCATTTTATTTTCAGTATAATACATCACAATCATGCATGCTAATGGTTTATTGTTTTGCAATCGGAACAAGTTCTGAATGCATTGTGTGGTTGGGTTGCTGTCAAATGCACTGCCGTTTGCTAAACTGAGGTGATGTAAAGTGACAGCAGGGTTGTAGTTGACAAAAATAAAACTTTGACAATATGAGGTTGGAATAATAACAGAATAAGTGCACTATTTTTATGCCTATAAAGTTAAACCTCAACAGAAAACTAAATGTGGGTAGAATTAATGGATTTAATGTCTTCTAAGGTTCCAGGGTTAGTGCCAGAGCATAGGGACAGACAGCCATCTTTTAGAGCAAGGCATTTGGTTTACCTTTTCATAGAAAACTTTCACAAAGAGGCATACATTCGTGCTATTATTTACGTGCACAGCTGCACTTGCACTAATGTGCTCTACCAACAAAAAAGCTTAGAAAACTCAAAATGCACAATGGGAAACCTGTTAAATTTATATTTAGAACAGCGCTGCAGGAGGCAATACTATATAATTAATAAACCTGCGCACTGAGCTACCTTTTTTCAGTTTACACAACAAATTTAAGGACAAACAACGTGATGAACTGCTATGTATATTTACAACAATGAATGCATTCTTAAAGAAAGGCAGACACATAAGTTCAGTAGTGTATAAAGCAAGATTGCCTCTTCTAAAGGTGCAAGTGAAGCAATGAACTCACTACACACCAGAACAGTCACCGATTGTAACTGAAGAATCTCCTTAACTTATTTTCAAATTATTTCTAATTTTGGTTATACTTGAAAGCTAATTGCACAAGGTGAAGAGTGGCCTATTCTTAGTACCTACAAGGTTTACTTTCCAAAGCTCCAAAATCATCAGGGAAGACTTCAGTCTCTGTTAGCCTTTTAGCCCTGGCTAGCGTCCTCCTCAGTCATGCTAAATACATCTACTGGATGCAGGTGCATTAGCTAAATCTTTAGCTTGAGCTTGGGCCTTCCCACAGTGACTTAATGCGGATGTGGCTATTCAGTTTCATTACCAAGTGATTTGGACTTATTTTATTTAGCCTTGCAAAAGTAAGGTCTGCCCATAACATAGACACTGTAAGGTTCGCATAACCCTTTATAATTATGAAGCCTTTCATTTGTATATGACTCGATTTTATGTTTCTGATCACCTGGCAAATGTTAATCTATTGTTCAAGCCCCTTATAGATCTTTTTTTTTAATCCACCACCATTAATTCAATTTTTTTGATCTGTGAAACTTAATAGAAATTACAGTTTTTTTCACTTTCCACTGAAGGCTCTGCACTACAGTATGAACTGCTAAATGCCTGCTTTTTCTACAACACAGTGTTAGGTGGGCTTTAAATAAACCCAAGACACAGACACAAAAGCCCTGTACTCTTAGTTCGATTCACTGTATGTGCAGAACGGATCTGGTAACAGGGTCAGATCTACTTAGTGAACTTTCCACCACTGTGTCTCTTCTAATTTCCTTTGACCAGACTTTTGTGTCGTTGCGATCTCTATCTGTTGAAACAACGCCTAAAGGGATTAATAACTTTGGAGATGGAGGTGGTGATAAATGATGCCTTGATGGTACTCTGTCTGAGACTGTACAAATTAACTCCAGTTCACTTGACATCATTTCTCTCGCTTCTCTACACAGCACATAGCTGCTCCATTATCTTACTGTACCCTCCATTGTGTTTGATATTCAATGTGAATAACACACATGAGTATCCTGAAACTCTAATACTGTTGGTGACTGACTCACCAACAAAGCAAAAGAACCAGAGTAACTTTAATACTGGGGTTTGCCGACAGCTGAGAATGTACCAAAATGATTGCTATTGATGCTCTGAGGCACTCAAGAGTGAAGGGTTTTAATATGATAATATGAAGTGATCATTTGGAACAAATAGTGCTTTGCCTTTCAGTGCCTTTCAGAGTTGTAGCAAAACGTGTCGGCAATCCATATTCTGATCTGTGTCTCTGCCAGAAATAATGTCTTGATGGCACTAAAAGACCTGGAACAATGAAAAAAAAAAACATCCTAATGAAAAATTCTCTTTGGACTTGCTCCTTTGGGCAGTGAGGGCTACCTGTTGTGTTTCTCCATTTGCACATATCCATTTCATATGGAGTGGCTGCCATATCTTCAGATTATTTTCTTTCTGCCTGTCTGACTTAAAAGTGATATAAACTTACCCACTGTGAAAGATCAAAAGTGACAACAGTAACAGTATCTATAGCAGGCAGTATTTATCTACTACATACTAAATTCTAGGTATTCTAGTTTATTTTTACCAATGAAATGTCAAATGTTGCCGGTAGATTATAGAATGTAACTAGTTTAGACTAACAGATAAATAATAGATTAATAACAATTATTATTAACAATCATTATAAATTAAATAACAAATAAACTGTCGCAAATTTTAGTTTCATAAGAGATGTTCATGAGATTTTTTGTTGTTGTTCTCTGATCATTTTCAGTATTTTTACAGAGTTTCCAATAGTAAAATACAAAATTAAATAAAATACACAGAATTCACCATTTTGACACGTAAAAGAATCAGCAGCATAAATTCTTGAGTCGTAGCCACCTTATAGTCAGTGTCATCACTAACCAAAACAAGCTATTTGTTATACGTATATATGAGTTTACATTTACTTTAACTACACACCTAAAGTCTGCTGGAGTCATTTGGAAACAGGTCCCATCCCTGAGTGTATATCCAGTCATAAATCCAAACTGACCAATCAGCATTAGCAGATTATTTATTTATTTATTTATTGCACAAAAGAACAAACAAGTGGAAAACAAACACAATCAGGTGTATCAGCTATAAATGTCATTAGCATGCTGTTAATTTGCAAAACTCCTGTAAAAGATTAATATATATAAATTGTTTTGTTTTAATTATGACATATAACTAATGTTATATGACCAAAGTTGAGTTTAGTTAGAATGTGGTTTTTGTCTAGAAGCATGCGTAAAAGTGTTTCAGCAGTTTCATGGGGAAGCAGACTGTGTAAGCTGTGTAAGCTCATTTATGGCACCGTGCATGCATTGGTCACCAAGATACCAATCTAATCATGAAGGAGGTAACAAACAGCATGCACTCCAACACCAGTGTTTTATTGTTCTAGGTTCAGGCACTAACTTTGTATGATAGAACACCATTTGGTTGCTTGGTTTACAAGCTTTTTTGTTTTTCTTATGGCTTAGCACTACCTCAGATAGTGGCTGGAGTAATTACAAATCCACGATCTATGTTGTGTGAAGAATAATGCCAGGGATTTAAGTTACCCCACAAACGGTTACATCCTGGAGTTGTTGAGCCTGTGATAATGAGTGACTAAGTATAAAACGCCTGTAAATCCTAAACTGATAATTAAATGATTTTGTTAAAACCTTAAAAGCTGTTTGATTTAAAAATCCATTTTGAGGGCGAACAGAGACAAAATATAATTGTATTATAGTCCAAATAATTATAGATGTAACTATGCATTCAGTATGTTTGATAGGCAAGACATAAAAGACGTAAAAACAAAACCTATAAAATCAGTTTTTTGTTTTTAAATATATTCAGAAAACACATCTTTTATACAGATCAAATTATCAGATTTCTAGATATATGACATGCGGTGTTTATGATATTTATTATTCAAGCACAATTAATTTAGTTGCTATTTCTGTTGTCATTAATAATGATAATTAACAATACAAAATTCAATAATTACTAGTAATAATAATGAATAATAATTTAGGAATTGATAAAGAGCTCTAGAAAATCCACCGAGTATGAGTTTTGATGACACAGTATGGGCATTACTGGTTCAGTTCCTGAACACAAATGTAAATTAAAAAAAAAAAACAGGGAAATAATACATCTGATGTTCTCGTTTTTTTAGTAACCTTATTATATTTTATTGAAATGCTGTTTTTTGGAAACCATCCGTTCATGGACTTTAAAGTTGCTGAGTTATAGGATCTCCACGTTACACGGAGCTGTTCACAGTTCAGTTCACTAGAAACATTCATAATTTGTCAAAGATCAAATAATGATATTTACCCAAGAGTAGTCAGCAGATTAGAGAACCTGAGTGTGTACGAATAAAACATGATGGGGTTGTAAAACTGCGACAGAGTACTTACTTGCCACACAGTTTAGTGGATTAAGGAGTGCCACAGTCACACTCGCTTAAACGTTTGTGTCAACAAGGAAAGCAAGTCACAGGCTGAATCAATGCGCTGCATGCTGTCTTGGATGCTTTAGAGGTTATGCAAATGAATGAGGCTAGAATGTGACATTTTGAAAGCCCTGGATGGATAACCCCTATTAGCAAAGGCTTTGACGGATCTTAAAAGGTACTTTCCCCTCCCTTCATGGTGGTTTATTCTACTCTCTCACTCCCCTTTCAGTGTGATTTGTGGTCAGCAGGGTCAGCAGTGAGTTCATATAAAACAAACAGAGCCTCCGCTGTAGGGGAGCCCACCTGTGAAATGGAAGCCCTCAGTAAAAAACAAAAAGAAGAAGAAGAAAAGAAAAGCTGCTGGATTCAAGAACCGTAGAGCACATAAGTGATTCTGTGTTGCATCAGATTCTGCAAAAAATGTGGCAAAGAAAGCAGGGCTTACTGAAACCAAGACTCTGCATTTTATCGCTGTTGTTTCACAGTAGTGATTCATGGAAATGAACTACAACAAGCTGTCCGTAGCTACAGAGTCAACAGCCGAGCGTTCCCAGAACAACAACCAGAGCCAATAATTGCTCATAGTCAAAATTATTACAAGGTAAACACACTTCATAAAATGAGAACAAAATGTCATATTCACGCTCCCCAATGAAGGGTGGGTATTGTTTGCACAGTGCCCAAATGACATGCTAACCTTTATAAAAATTGGTTGCAGCAATTAACTGATGGGATAACAATAGGAACACCCAAAAGCAAAGTGTGATGGATGAGGCTGCAATTATCTGGTTGAAAGTCCTTAAACAGAACAAGTGAGAGAAGAATAGAGAGGATGATTGAATTCTGACACACACAAGTGCTCAATTAGAGGCGGGATGTAAAATTGCTGGTGTAACCTACAATTGTTGTAAACGGTGCTGGCGAATGATGATCTGCATATACCTTGAGATACTGGGCTTCTTCAGCAGAATAAGGAAAACTGGCTTCTTAGATTATCCATTATGATAATAATCACTATTTACATATGTATATTTATTCTTTTATTTGTTAACTGCAAAGATTTTTTTTAGTGAATTAGCGAGAAAAGACATTTGTGTGAAAAAGAACTGCAATATATATATATTGTGTTGACATTAATGTGACATTGTCTCTTCTGTAAATGTGCAAGCATAAACTATGACGCTAAGAACACGGAGATAAAATACGTGGCAATATTATCACTAAAACTGCATTGCATAGGCTATAAACGCAGACACCAGCTCTTCTTTTATGAGAAGTTTTCTTTTTGTCATCCACCCTCCAGCCACCTTATGGCACCTTTAACGATTTAAAGTGGTGGAACTGTGAAAAACAAAATAAATGGGGTAAATTAGGGTGATAGTGGTGTTCCTCCTGCGCTGTAAAACTGCTAAATTCTATATTGTGAAATAATATGCTAGAATTGGAGACAACTATTCATTTAGGTTTGTTTTTTCTTTTAAACTGGGTTAGATGTAGTCAGAACTTGCACTGCAACCAGTCAAGATAATGAGCAAAGCAGGGAGCTGGACATTTGTTGTTTCTGCGTGTTCAGCAGTTGTAAAGAAATCTTTATAGGAGAAAAAATGTGCATCAGAGATGCTTAAAATTCACTTTTTGAGACACCTTTTATCCAGAAAGCTGAGCTATCAACCACAAGCTTTGTTGGGAAAAATACCTTAACCCTTATTGTTAACCTTCCTATTCAAACGCCAAAACTGTTTCATAGGTCACTATATAGTTAAATGCAGCCTTTATTTGTGGTAAAGATACAGTGTAAGGAAATTTGCATTATTTATTAGATAGTATTGAGGGTCATATTTCTTGCTATTCGGAGGAGTTGATCATGAATAATGCATGTTTTCTCTGCGTAGCTATTCAAACAAGCTCTCTGGAGGATAACGTGGATTCTTTTAGAGAAAAATACATTTAGAGAAATCTAAACAATTTTAGGTGAATAATGTCAAATTTATCTAAGAATTCAAGAAAGACTTGTTAAAGAATTATGATGTTAAATGAAATATCCTCTATAGTACAGGCTACCACTTAAAGAAAGTGGAGGAAACAAAACAGGCCATTGAGCTGAACATACAGCCTAATTAATTATTTTAAAGTACTTAGCTTGGAAAGCCGTGTCACTGGAGAGACATGATTGCCTGTGATGATACCACTTAGGGAAGGGTTCCCGTAGTAAGGAAAAAAAAATTACAGGTTTGAATAAGTGGATGGTCATTACTCAAAGTCTTACACACGTAATTAAAGATTAAACAATGTACTTGATACCATTTATCACGAATAGATAAACATTGGGAAATACATTCAGATACTTCATTTTATGCTGTTCTGAGTGCAACCTCCTCCTGTTAAAATGATGTGTTGCTCCATGTCAGCGTGTCATCGGTGCTCCTATATATTAAGCAAGTTGCTGTTCACTAGTGGGAGCTTTTACAGGTGCCCAAGTCTACATTATGCTCTACTTTAGTTGCAGCGTGAAAGACAGGAAAATTATCACACTAGAGCCGAAAGTTCAGTGACAAAAGCCATGCAGTCATTCATAAATCCCAAGGGACACAGACAGAGTGAGAAATGCGACAAAGGATCAAAGTCATGAATATTTAAAGTGGGGATAACAGATATAAAGTCTAAAGGAATAAGAGGTAAAATCAAAGTTAGATGAGCAAAGTTTGCATTATGCCCGAGACAATCTTCTGTATATCTCATTCAGTTTTGTACAATTCAGTCCTTTTATAATACAAATCAGTGCATCTAGGATGTTAAGCTGTTGCAGTGAGATTTAAAATAATATAGTAGATCAAAGTGAAAGGTGAAGCAGCCAGACCTTGGTTCAATGACCAGGGGCATTATCATCTGTCACCTTTATAGCACCTCAGTTTGACTTTAGAATGAGCTGTTGGACAAACACACAAACAAAAATTTAGACAGGATCAGGCCCCCAGCTCACTGAACCCACAACAGGTAAAGCTTTAGAGAGGTTTCCTATGAGATTTCACTTCTTGTTGTCGTTTCCTTGTTTGTAGTGGATGTTGAGGAAACATGAAAGATGACAGCTTTTAACCTAATTAACTTTACACTCAGTACTGCACCTCCTGGGGTCCCCAACAATTATGGCTTAGTCACACTAGAGTAGAAATAAGATGGCAACCCCCTTGCACCAAGGAAAAATTTAATAAAAAATTAGTCAACACTCAAGCTCTGGGCAACCAAACAATTGTTGTCCAACTCGGACTGAATATATAAATACAGATAGATTGCCAACACATTCCAAAGAACTGGAGACATCATCTGCGACATGTCTCTTTGCATTAGTGGACTTGACCCAGCTGGATGCCAGCAAGCTATATTCCTATATAAAAGCAATGTTGCCTATGTCACTTAGCAACTTGCAGTTAAATCACCATCCTTGAGCAACTACATAACTATTTGTGGAGGGCTTGAGGTTCTGGCTGGACTCTGAATCTAAGTAGTTACTTACAAGTACAGTTACTTGCCCTGTTATCATAATCATATTGCATGTCATTGCCAATTTAATCACATTCATTGCAAACTGATAACAAATTGATCCCATCTTTTTACCGCTAGCTTGACTCAAAGTCGCTTTGAAGATAGCAACTGGCTGCTAGTGGCCGCAGACCTGGTCCCTAGTTTTGAAAAAAATATTTCCAAGATAACAAGATGACAACTTCATTGCATACAATCACAATAGTTTTGGTTACTGGCTACTAGTGTAACTGTAGCATTAGCTGAATGGCTGTTCAGAACCAACAAGGACACAGATGCATACAGAGATTCCTTCATTTATTAGCATGATTTACAGAACTGAAAGACCACGGGTAGGTTTTGATCAAATTTAAACTTCCACCTGAGAACGGCCTCTCCTGCTACAATCTTCTATTCTATTCTATGCTTCAGTAACTTAACTGAAGCAACTGAAGCTGTTTCCTATATCAAGGACAGCTAAGAGGCAGCTGAGGAGGAAACTGAGATCATTTCCTATTATTATTCCCTCACCAATTTTTTTAACAGCCAAAATTCTACCAGTGACCTTGTCAAATGCTTCCTTCTATAGCCACTAGGCAGCCACTGTGCCAAAAAATTGATGACATCTACAAGCACTCAATTTAATGTTGTAACATGATGTGCTGTGAAAAACTGTATTTTCATTTTGTCACCCCAATTCATAAATAGATCCTCATTTCTCCGTTGCATATTTCACTAGAGGACAATGGAGTCACACGAAACGTTACACAAATCTCTTCCCGGTGTCTGACATCTAATCTAATGCCGTCCTCCATCCATTTATTTTCACTCCTGCTTTACAGACTATTATGTTTTTAACATTTGAGACTCCCAGTGCCCAGGCCCTCCTTTATCTTATTGAGTGACTTCTCGGTTAGGCAGGATACTTGGTTTGCCATTTGTATGGGTGCAGGACGCTTCATAAAACTCCAATGAGTCAATTAGGTTTCCCATCCAGGTTCTTCACCAGATCAGAGCTTTTCAAGGACTTCGGCTGATTTAAGCCGTGTCACAGGTGCAACAGTTTGTCCAAGAATGACATTTAAAAAAAGAAAAAATCAAAGAAAAAGAAAAAGAAAGAAAAAAAATGATGGGATCCTGTTGAGTAGCTATGATTTCCCCCGTCAAGAGCACCATCACATATATTGCATGTGAGTTAGGTTTCTCTGTCTTTGGATGTTTTGTTATTTCTTTTTCTGGTGCTGCATGTATCAGCGTTCAACCAAAATAGTTGACTTGAATAAAGAGTTGACTCTTTATTCCGATATTCTCATCTCTCGCTTCAGGCAAAGACAGCAATACACCAAATGCACACCCACATGCATCATTTCAACAGCATCCCTTTTTGGGGACAAGTCCGGTCCCACAAGCATTATCTAACATAATATTACACTCCATAATTCACTCCATAATCGCAAGGCTGTTAGAGGAAGGATAGACTAATGTAAAAATGCAAGAGAAGAAATTTTAATTGCCCACCATCATATCTACTTGATCACATTTAGAAAACCATCTTTTTCCTTCTTTGTATCTCGGTCCCACACAGCCAGCTCGAGTCTTTAAAATAAAGACACGTTTTTATATAAGGTGATTAATGTTCGTGCTGCACTGTAGGCTGTAATTCTGGAATTATTTATTGATTTCAGACATGGGCCTTTGCCTCTGGGTGACATATGAGCATAAGCAACATGTCCTACAATGCAATACCTGTGGTACACAGATGATGAAGTCATGCATTCAAAATCACATTAGCATGGCTTTGACCAGTTTTACATAACGTATCCCCAGATACTGTGGCTCCCACTGGGACTTGAATAACGCAGAAGGCCTTGTGCAGTATCTTCCCGTGTTCTAAATACCCCCTCTCAACTTTTTATAAATGTGCAGCATTTATCATTTGGAATTCTACCACAAAAGCCTCTGTGTATCACTGGGGGAAGGAGCGAGAAATGGCAAAGGGAGTACTGGAATAAATTATTCGCAGACAAATCTTTTATTCCAACACGGAGCACAGAAAACAAGTGTGCCAGCTCCCCCAGTAATTCAAGAGGTACTTTTCTTTTGTTCTGCCCTTTGTTTTTTGCGTGAATGTGGAAATAGAAGTTGCTAAATAAGGCCCCTCCCATTTCCCCAATTCCCCTAAAAACTTTGTCTATCTTTCTCTTTCACTTTGGCAACCTCTATTAACCAATAGATCATTACCTTTTGTTGATTTTCAGTAAGGTGCACGTGTAATTAAGTGACACACTCAGAGTCTAGACTCCGAGTTGGCAGATGCATGCCTTCCAGTGTTTATTAAGTTTGCCAATTGAATAAATTACCTGTGGTAGCCATATAATTGAGTTGACCTTTTAAAATAACAAGACGGATGGCTCTGATGTGCCACAATGGACGTCACACCTTCCTCCTCCCCGTGTGACCCTCTCTTTCATTGTTTGGACTAGATTCCTCTTGTTAAGACTTCATTACTGCCACACTATCAATATTTCATCCTTATTCTCTCCAGCTGCTTTTGGTTGCATTGTAGATGACAGTCACAGAGGAGGAAAAACTTGGTCAAAAGGAATGAGACTGAGGAAAAGGGAGAGGAAGCTCAAACGTGGTACTTGGATGGGGTATCACAAAATGACTCACAGACCTAAATTAATAAGTATTCTCATTAGATCGTGTTTGAGAGTTTTGCATGATAAGTGGAGCTTCCAAATAAGACATTCTGCTTTCAAGCCATTTGTTTCCCAAAGGGTCGAATTTAAACCCGAGAACAGTTCCTACTTCAATTGATAGAAAAACTCTAATTAAAGGTAATGTCAGTTCATTATAAGCTGTTTTTTAGAGTGGTCCCGCTTTTCATTTATACTGTACTGTTTCTAACTGGATACATTAGTGCTTGGGAGTTTATCTCAAAATCTAAGTGTGTTACAAACTTCGTTTCCACCATCAGCCCTGGGATTTGAACTGAAGTCTTTTCCTCACAAATCCATCCCGTCTTACCTTTAGCTTGCTACCTACGTTCTCGGGAGCACTAAGGCTTAAAAGAACTTCATCACTGCAGTAGCCAAGGACTGCACTCAGAGCTGCTACTGGATAAAACTCTCCAAGTCTTAGAATAGCATTCTGTTGTGTTCACTCTGCCAGCACAGTCTCTTGATCATGTCGAATGTTGCGTTGCAGTTTCTTCAGGAATGTTTCAAGGCCTGCCTTGTTGTTACACCTGGGGTTCAAGTGTGTGCTTGAATTATTGATGCCTACAGGTGCATATAGTACAGTAATTGATGCATAACCCTCATCTATTCCAACCAAGGTCTGTATTTAGAAAGTGATTTTTGCTGCTACAAGATTTGATTCACTCTAAATGATCGCTGAACGTTATACATGACCACATGACCGCTAACATAATATTTAGAAGTGAGATTATCGCCTACCTATGGTGCAAAAAAGGGAGGAATTGCATCATCTGTGCACTTCCACAGCAAAAGTGCCGCAGTGATGCAGATGTTTTGTACAACATCAAAATGTGTTTGCTCAGTATATGTATATGTGTATGTGTTTGCCCCATGTTTTAGTGCTTGTGAGGCGTGTGTATTTATTGTACTTGCTTGTATGTACTGAATACACATGTGTAATTGTGGGTGTGCATATGTGTGTGTGAGAGAGAGACAGCGAGAGAGAGAGAGCGATCTTGAGATACCTGTTTGTTTAGCTCCAGGCTTTCAGACTGTCAGTGCGAGGGCTGTGTAGTGAAACATAACATGCTGTCATCTCCGTAACAAGTCTAGCCGCCGGGACTCAACACACACCTCGGTGAGACAAGATGATATGGCACAGCATCTAACTCTCCACATTCTGGCTCAGCAGTTGACACTTAGGACCACAGCTGCTCAGGGGATAATGCAAAGGAATGAAACACAATACTGTTGGTGCATTTCTTTTTTCTGGTTCTTTAAGCTTTATGGAGCTCACTCATTTTTTATAAGTGCATTATATGAGGCAAATTTGACAAGATGTTAATCTACCAGCTTCGGTTTGAGAGATAAGGCATCACACAGGCTTATACCTGAAGATAAATGCGATCATCTAAAAGGAGGTGAAAAAGGCCTTCGCTCTTTGAAGAGTTTTTTTTTTTTTTTTTTACCCTGCAATTCTGAGCTAGCCTTCATGTTGTTTGTCTTTGCCCATCTGTTGTCTAAACACCATGCTCCTAGAGGCACATCAGGCCTGGTCTGTAAGCTGTTACAGACGGGAAGTCAAGCGCCTCTTTCAATTACTCTCTTATTGGCTTAGACCTCCCTCTGGACAGGCCAGGGCCAGTGTCAATCCTGCTCGTAATGAGAGGAGATCTCTCCCCTCGGAGGAAGTGTCTCTTTGGGTTTATGTTACATGTTCTCCTAACCCAGCAAATAGGAAGTGCATGGGTTGAGCATTGTGTATTTGACCATATGTTTGTACAGGACTTGTGAGTATGTGTGTTCGTAGTCCTCCTCTACATTTTACCTCTCTACTTTCACGTTTTCTCTTGTCATAATCACTTCACACAGATGCAATCCTTTCCCAATCTCAGTCATCTGTTCAAACATAATCTACGACCAACTAAGCATCAATTTTGGAGCCACATTTGACATTTTGCTCAACAGAGGACACTGCCCTTTTGCTTGCCAGCTAGTTGTCTGGTGTAGCTGGCCAGTACAAAACACCCAAACCTCTCTCCCAGCTAAATCTAAACTTTTTGTTCTACCCCAGGGATTGACTGCGTGTTGTGTGTATGTGAGTGTGTGTTTGTATTTCCCAGCCAGACAGCTGTATGCCAGCCCAGTGTGAAGGTCAGGGTACAGCCCGACTACCAGCAGGATATGTCACACCAGGACAGGCCATGGCAGCCATGCACAAAATTGCCTCAACAGATCACAGACCTCCACCCATCTGCTGTGACGCCAGATTGGAGGTTGCAGAAGGTTGAATTCAGTGGTCGAGCTAATAGCTCTCAGTGAGATTCACCACAGTTGTGTAGACCAATTTGTAAATTGAGCGTTTGTTCCCTCAGAGATTTGTGAATTAATGAGATACTACTCAAATGCTCCGGGATTGCTATTAAGGTTCCACTACTGGCACATAGGGACCATATGTCGGTGTGCATTTTAGTAACAACCATGGCCTTTGACTTTTGCTTTATAATTTAATTTACAGCAATAAGAGTTTTGGCATTTCAGCGACAGTCCCTCCTCTTAAATGTTACAAGTAGGTTACATTTGATATCAAGTGACAAGGTGTAATATACCTGTCTTTGTGGATGTGACAAGACAGCATTTTTAAAGCAGCAGGCGTAGTTGGTAGACACACGTTGCTGTCCAGTCAACGTGACAAAAAAAGGTAATGTCTCGATAACTTTGGCAGCACATAAATATAAGTCATACCTCCACCTGTGACTGTGGTAGAACAACATCCCAGCTGTCAAAGCAAACAAACATATTGCTGTCTTGTCAATAGGAAAAACACACAGAGGCAAAAAAAAAAAACAGAGGATTCTATGTTTTCTAAGCCTGCTGAAGTGCACAAACATACTTCCACAGCAACTAGTACTGTTGTCACAAAGTGATGCAATAGAAGTGGAATGAAACTATAATTTAGTAGCATACCATCCCCTTTCTAGAAATCTGTCAGTCAGACATGTAAACACCAGCATCATCATGCAAGTGCATCATAAAAACGAATTGGCTCGACCGAAGAGCAGAATAAACTGACAACTTTAGAGTAGCGACCAAGTTTCTGTGTCAAAGTTTAATTACATTCTCCTACTGTGGAAATTATAAAACTGCTGACCTGTGGGAGAATTTGATGGCTTGCAGTCACACTGCATAGAATATGTATTATTATTATATACAGCTTCGAGATTGGTTGCGGGGCTGAACAGAAAGTCTGCGAGAAAGTGCCTTTCTGTCTGCAGTTTCTATTTCTGTTTCCGTTCCTTGTGGCTGATGTGTCCCATCTTGGAGGAGTCAATCTTCCTCACAAAGGAGGAGCCTGCCCTCCCTAGGGACATCGTTTATTCATGTATCAGATTTATTTTTTGCTGCCATGGCCTCCCTGGATTCACACCGCATTTATTACGGGGGTGTGGGATGTGGTGGTGGGGGTGTAATGAAAATTGAATTCATATGGCAAAGCCCCACATGCATTGTGTGACTTGGGTGCAGTGCGAAGGTCTCCTCCCTCCACTACAGCTGACTGTAATATCAGATTCAAAGCTGAGATAGAAATTTGCAGTTATTAAAAGAAAATACCGAAAGTTTTCAAGGAGAGAAATAGTCGCAATTTGAAGTTAATAAAAAAAAGAGTATTTAAGGATGGAAAGTTCATTTTTGTTTCTTTTTTTCTTTTGCGGTTGAGTTTTGCCAGGTTGAGCTGCTGGTAGAAACAAAGTCTCAGCAGCTCTTTGGAAAAGCACAGAACAACAACAACATGAAATAACTGATTGCATAGATGCATCCATCAGCTTATATTTATTTTATTTCAAGGAACACAACTCTGAGAATTTCAAGTATCTGTAAAGAGCAAAATGCTCAGAAGCTATAATTGGCTGCAATTCTCCAAACAGAACAATCTTCACACCTTAGCTGTGTCCCAGATCTATACTTCATACTAATTCTTAAAGGCTATTTTTTTTCTTTTGTCTGCACAGCGCTCACAGTCGGAAATGACAAAATTAAGTGCACTCACAGATGTCAGTTCAAAATGAGCTTGACTTCCAAGTGTGCAATTGATGGACACTATTTTCTCATAACACAGTGCACAAAGGAAAAAAGAGGAGCTGTTCATAGTTTAAAAAAATAAATAAGTAAATAAAACAATTTGTCGAACTCAGTACGACAGCCCAAGGAACATCTCTGAAAGCCAAAGCTAAAATATTACATCTGAGGAAACACAATGTTCTTTGTCTTTGTTCAGTTTAATTGGCAGTCTCCTTTTAATACCAGATTTATTGATGCCTGTCTCTGTGTGTGTCCTTTTATTTATTTTGGGAGGAAATCATGAACTACATGGATTTCGTGTAAAGTGGGTAAAAAATGATAATAATAGATAGATAATAGAACAGTTATTACATAGTATATACTAAGCAGTACTGTTGCCTACTTGTGGCTGGCCTGATGTGTTTTCCTGCAGGAAAGAAAACATTTCACTTCAATTCATTAGAACAATAAAAAGAAAAGTGGGCAGGATGCATCTTGAATTACGTCCGTATTTCCTCACTCACTTCTCCCTGTATAGGCTAACTGACTCTTTATTTTATAATTAACATTTAGACACATTTCAGATGCAGTGCCTGCAACGGTCATGACCTTTAATCTATTGATACTTGTTTTTTACTGTTTCTCAAAAAGAATTTTCCATTATTTTCAACATCATTTTCTTGTCCCTGAACATGACTTTTCATCAGTCTACTCTCATATGTACTGATTCGTGTCCATGTAAACCAATTCAATATTTTCCACTTTTAGGGGGAAAAAAGGTCCACATTTGGAGGTTGGAGGGGCCGCTGAAGCAAGGCGTTTTGACACTCATACCAGAGTTCCAAGTGTACAGATGTGCATACATCATTTTTGTCATTTATGTTATTAATAAAAAATCTGCTGCTTGGCTGAGTAACAATAACTGAGGCAAGATTGGGCAATAAAAACTACTGAGTTGGAAAAAGATCATAGGTTTTGGTTAAAACACAGCAATTAAGCTTTCGTTTTCATGGTTGGCATGGTGACAACTCAGCCAGGATGACACCTGTTCGAAATATTATGAAGCAAAATTCACTTTATACATATTGCTTTAAAATCTATACACATTAACACAAAAAAACCCGTAAATAATTCACATCGATGGAAGCGTGATTGTTTCACTCGTTGTTATGAGATTAGGCTGACAATCCAGACATGTATGCATCATTTGTGATGTATGTATACATGTATACAGTGTTATGATTTTGTTATAGATCCAAACACTGTGCAAGGGAAAAAGTAGTGTTGTGGCAAATACACAGTTTTTTGTTACCAATCCCCCAGATAGTGTACATTTTATATGTAATAACTAAAGCTGTGACAATACAAAATGATGTTCATAGTAAGATATGACAGAGTGCTGAATGAGCAAATAAGGGAGAGATTTCATATCCAGTTAGGATAATGTTTTGATTTGTTAGAATTCAAACTGATAACTTTTATTAATAAAATCATCAGATCAAAGCCAGAAGATCACTCACAGGATTAAAATGTCTTTAAACATTCCCTTGGTGACAGATTATACAAAACGGCAGGGGAATGAAATTGCTGCATCCAAAATGCTTGTCATTGACGACTACCTCTACGCATTAATTGGTTAACTCAATAGAGAAGAATGTATTGTAGACATACTATCTTTTTGTATCATCACTGACGAGTGTTGAGTCACAGAGTTGAATCAATAAAATGCAAGGGTATGTTACTGTGTCAGAGTGTGGTGGCTTTGTTGAAGTGCAGAGGACCCAAACTGCTGGATGGAGGAGACACAAATAATCCAACAAACAGTAGTATGGGCAGAAATCTGTGCCATCAGAAACTGAATTACACTAACTATTCACTTTAGCTAAAGTTATTAAGTTAGCTAAAGAGTTGGGATGCTGTGTAAGACATAAATAAAGCTCAACTACAAAGTTTTGGACACTGTTTTGCATGTTTCCCTACTGCAGGGGTCTCTGCAAGCATACAGCGCACTGAGAGGGTACAAGATGACAACTTTGGAATTCTACTAGAAACAGTCGATCGTATTTGTTTGTCAAAGCTGAATCCAGGGCAAACTACGCTAAATTAGCATTTTTAGCTAACAGCTACAATAAGCACAAAAGTTACTGTACGGCTATCATTTGTTAACATGACGCTTGTTCTTATACATGTAATACATTTATTACCAACCTGAGAGTTTATCCGCTGATCATTCGACATGACGAATGACTTCTGAAGTCTTAATTCAGCTCAAGACGCTGTAGATTCCCGTCAGTAACACTTTCGGTCCGCTAGTAAAACGTAGTTCTATTAATCTGCGCTCGATTACTCTTGAACTGGAACCGGATGTAAGTCCCAAAAAACTGAATTTTGGAACTGAAATTGAATGGTGAGAAGTGAATCTGCAATTATTCGAGAGCTAAATTTTTAAAGGATAAAATACGGTTTCAAAGCAAATGGATTCATTTTCAAACTATAAAATTCAATTTCAATTTAGTGATGATCATTTTCAAACCAATAAATTGAATTTCAAATTAGGCTAATTCATATTCAGTTTTTAAAAGCATTTATTCAAGTTACAATTCAGATTCAATCCAAGCAATTCAAATTCAAATTTAACTTATTCAAATTCAGTTTCTGATGGCACAGATTTCTGCCCATACAGTAGGCTTTAATTTCAGTAATCCAAGTCCACAAATTAACAAAGGCCAAAGAAAACCAAAGTCTGAAATCCACAAAGATCAACAACAGAAGAACATACAGAAAACACATCAGAGGACACTGGAAAGACACCACTACATATGCATGCAGTGCAGGAAGCTGGAACAGACTAAGTGCAGACTAATAGGACAGACAGGTGAGAACAATCAGGAAAAAATCAGAAAAGTAAAACAAAAATGAGACACCACGAAGACAGAGACAAGGAAACACTGAAGTTTAATGGCACAGATAAGGAAACAATGAGGGAACTAATCATGCAAGAAATAAAACTCAATATTCAAACTGAAATAAATAGAGACCAAGAATCCCCAAACAGTACTAGAATAGCCATATAAAACTATACAATGTGATTACCAGAATGATAATGAAAGCATGAACCCAAACATAAGATCACAACCTAGTAACAGCAACCTAATAGGAAAGCCATAAAGTGAAAACATAAATCAAGACTCAGCAACCATAAGAAAGCAAAGTAAGTATCAGAATAACAAAGAAATCAATCCTGGAGTCCAAACTTCAAATAATTTAAGTAAATAATAAAATGCCTGTCCTAATCCTAAACACACAAAAGGCACTTGGACAATGAAAAATGTAATGAAGTATATATAGTGAATCTACAGTAAAAACAGCTATGTTTAATTGCGCAATTATCCAGTCAGCCAATCACATGGCGGCAATGTGGTGCATGCGTTAATACAGACCTTCACATCAGGACCTTCAGTTAATGTTTATATGAGACATGTGGCATGGGACTCTGTCCTGTTGTCGGTGCCAGGCGCGTTAGTTTGAGCATTTTCAAACTATTTGCCTTGTGTCAACAGTCCAAGCTAATAGTGGTGTAATGGTGCTGGGACTGATTTCTTGGCACTGTGTGTGCCTCCTAATCCCAGTCAATCATGGTTTGAATATTGCTATTGACCTGTGCATCCCTTTATGGCCATCATTTACACACCTTCCAATCACTATTTCCAGCACCACAAGACACCACAAGACAAAGTTTGTCTCTAACAGTTAGTCTAGTGTGCTTCATTGGAAGAGAGCATCCTGTAGAAACTGGATTATATAAAAGCGAGGTTTGCAGCACAAATGTAAAGCTGAAGCAATCATATTAACATGGACAAGAATTTCAAAGAAATTATTCCAGCAGCTAAAAAATGAAACGAATATATTTAATAAACTGTTCAACTCAAACATTAACAAAAGACTTCAGATTGTGCTTTCTATAATGAAAGGTTGTGTACTGCTTTCTCAGTTACTGAAAACACAGTTTTACATTGGTTTGCCCGACTGTACCTTAGTATTATCATTTTGCATATATCCGATTGCATGAATGGTTATTGAGTTTTATGATTTTATATGAGCTTACATTAACATTGAAATGATTATTTACAGGGATATTTAAGAAGCATCAGATTCAGAGAAGACCACTGTGCTCATCTTATCCACTGCTTAAAGTGGATACATGCAGACTCCCTGATAGGTAGTCAGTGAGTCTGCATAGAACAAACTGACAGAAAATACAGAGAGACTTCACACCACGACAGGGAGTCGAGAACTATCAATCTGTTTCCTCCAAAGAGTCTTCATCTCCTCCCCCTTCATCTTCATCCCTTCCCGCTCAACTCACCCTTATCGTTTGTCCCCTTTACCTTGAGTACATTTTTCCTTCATCCGTCTCTGCAATTCCTTCTGCTGTGCCTGACAGGTTGGCCTTTTTAAATGACCGTTTGTCATTGAGGGAGGCGTCAAGTCACTTTGGGGAGCTGTTTGTCCTCAAGTATGAGGCAAAAGGAACACGGGGAGGAAGTGGTGAAGTAGGGGGAGTGGTAGATTGAAAAGTGAGGAGGAGATGACGGGAGGAAGGAAGGGGGTGAGGTTCTGGTTGATTTACAGCCCCACTGCTGTCTCAAAAGACTAGATCTCTTTTCGTCTGAAAACATCCATTTGTAACAGGGAAAAGTGAATTTGTTTTGTTATTTACTCATCTAGTAGAAATAATGCCAAGTGAATTTTCCTTTTGAACCACCTCCAGTCCTGGAGTTGTCACGTGATTGCTTGTTTGAGATAACCTTTAGTTGTTGTTGTTGTAACCTCTTTTTTTATCACTGTCTATCTTGGCCTTCTCTGCTTTCCTTTGTGACAGGGTTTTCTTTTCTTTTTGCAGGAATAGTTGCCTCCATTTTCCACTTTTGACCACATAACCTATAAGGTAAAAGCTATAGCTGCCTGATTCTAGTGGCAGAATCAATCTCTACTTTTCCTGGGAGATGACCCAGTGGCATATAAAGAAAAATAGGCTTTTTTGGAACCTCCCTGACCTATCCAACAAAATCAGCATTTACTTTATCATGATAAGTTAAAGCAAAAACCTATAAAATAAATCCTGCCTCACAACTGACAGCGAGAGGGAATGTTTTAAATGCCTAATGTAAAACTAAAACTACTGGACTGAGATCCTGTAACTTTAAACCAAAAGTAAAGCCAGTTGATCTTTTCAGACATGGCTGATGAGACCTTTTTTCCTGTCTCTCAGTGCGTTCCCTCCTCTATCTTATTCTCTCATTTCTGTCTTACAAGCTCACTCTGCCTACCCCGCTGACGTGCTTCACCACAAGCACTAAGCACATCCCCACTGTTGGGTCTAGAGTTCACACTGCTGACAGTGCCAATTCATTAGTGTCCACTGACGCACAGCCAAACTCTAAGTTAAAATGCCACAAGGCGTTACAATTTCCTTTTTTCCCACTAAGATTTTTTTTTGTTTTTATGGAGGAAGTGATTAAAAACTATGCTCTCCCTTCCTTCATCCTTAAAACCTAAATCAATTAGATGGAGAAAGAATCAGAACGATAGTAAATGCAACCGAGCATCAGAGGCCACAACCAGGAAGAAAGACACATACGCAGCTTTATGTGTGGCTGGCTTCCTCTGAGCCTTTAACACTTTAATTAAATTGGATCTGCTTCGTAATTATTCTAATTGATAAATTATGACTTGATTATGTCACATTACGCCTCAGTAAATTTAAAATGCGCATTTGCTTGACAAATACAAAAATGACTACCACACATTTGAAGTTAATGTGGGATGGCCTTGGCGGTACCAAGGGGAATCCACAGAGCACTGAAGATTCCCATTCATTTTCTGTTGCTGTGCAGGGTTGGGCAGTAATTTGTCTCCTTTAATCACCAGGAGCCCAGTCAATTAGAGGGCTTTTCATTTTATTTCAATAACTAATCTGGGAATTGGGGTTGCCAACTTTATAATGCACATGCTGTAATTATATCCACAATATATTACCACACTTTGTCTTTGTGTTTACCTCTGACTGGGAAATGACAGAACCCATGGGCTATATTGCCAGAATGGTTCCCCAATGATCACATTAGCTAAAGCTTGTGTCAGATTTGCTGAATTAAAACAGAGAGGGATTTGCTTGATGTGATGAAAATATCAGTACATGTGAATGGCAGTCTGTAAAGTCAGGAGCTTCACTGCTAACGCACTTTACAAAAAGGAGTAAATGGGATGATGAGCAGTTCAGTCATGGCTCAATCAGCAAAAGACAGCAGGTACTGGTGTTCTGTTGTTCTCTGCTGCATACATCATTTTAAAACAAGCAATGCATGAACAATAAGCTTTCCCAAGATGCCTGTTCATCTTGCAGCTACCTTTGACCCACAACATGACCCACTCCATGAACTTTGACGCCTCCAGTCATCAGTAGTATACACAGAAAAAAATGTGTGGGTAGTAAGACAATATGTGTGGAAGAGAGAAGTAGAGATGAGCAGTCTGGAGCTCATGAACCCTCTGAGACCTCATTAACTAGGGAGCTTTCACCACTTGATGTCATCTGATAGGATCTGCTGACTGATGCTTGTAGCACAAGTTGGTTGCCACACTCCAAACTTAGTTGTTTTTAGTTTAGTTCACTGAAAAACATTTGACAGTGGCTGCTGTTTGCAAAGTGACCTTATATTTGGCATTCTGCAAGTCTAAAGGTGTTTGATGACGTAGACGCATGCAAGAGATGTGGCTTCCACAGGTGAAGCCTTTTGTGAAGGTACAGTGTAGAAAATCTCACCGCTAGATGTCAATAGATTGCAAGTGTATGTCAAGTCTATAACTCTACAGGACACTATAGGACAAAGACTCCATGTGTCAAATTGTTAGATTATATTACCTGTCAAGTATAAAGCAGGCGTCCTTGGCATCACTAATCCTTGTCTGTCTGCAACTCCCTCTATCTGGGAAAGGCTGCTATACCAATATTTACTCTCATTTTATCACGAGGCTACTTGTATTGTCTCTTTCCTTCTCGTCTTCACTTCTTAGGTAAAGGGGAACCTTTTTCAGATTACAAAATATAGGAATGATCCTTAATGTCTTAAGTCTGAAGGTGAAGTTCGCCTCTTCGGCATGTGAACACCTGTGAGTACGCCTTTGGTGCCTACATATGTGGTCAATCTCTAGGCACATATATAAAATGTGATTAATTTAAAGTATATGAGTGCCATATTCTTTTTCTTCTATTGAATAACTTTCAAAAAATGACTGTCTGGGCCTTATTTAATGGCCAAAAGGAGGGGGTGACTCCTTTTATTGCAGAAAAAACCAAAATGTATGTAAGTTTTATGAAACAACTAAACATCTCCCTTGTTTTATTACTTCTGCAGATATTTTCTTAATTCGTTTATGGATTCAAATCTTCTTTAATATGGAAGGATGTTCATTTTGTAAACTAGGGTCCTGCTTAGAATGAATCAGATGATAAACTAGCATATGCTTTAGGATGTACTACAATGTAGGCTGGCAGCAAAATCAGGTTTTCAGTCAGTCACATCTTCTCTGAAATATAAATAAATAAAAGACTACAACAGCCAGTCATCTAACTGAGTGTTTCAAAATGCGAGCACACATAACAATGGATGATGTCACAGTGGCTACACCAATATTTTATATTCAGCCTATGGTTGTTGATGGCTAGAGGATTGAACTGAATTGGAAGCTTTATTAGCGAGTACCATTTAGTATCAGCACTAACAGATGGTGCAGTACAGGATGCTTTATCTTAGGAATGAGTATGCAATTGGCACATAGTAAGATCAGCTGATGACCATCATAGACAGATGACACAAATTACTTAATGTTCTTGCCCAGACTGAGCTCCATTAGCACAGGCATTTATAGTCAGATACAGCTGCACTTACAATCGATATGTTGTGAAGAATTCACAAAAAGAGATCCAGGCGCTGGTTTTGATTGTTAGCTTTGTGTGATGAGATGGGATTTCTGCAGTACTAGATAAATGTATTGGATACAGTCTGGGCCTATCATGCTGTAATTATATTTCTAGTACTAATTATGTTTGTACTAACCACTAATGGTGGTATAGGCTCCACGTTGTCCTGCTCTTTATCTTTGAATTTATTTGTGTATTTATGTTCCCTCTGCTGAGTGTGACAAAGAGTATTGATCATAGTCAGCAGTTTTGTTCAGCAAAGAAAAGGCTGTTTTTGAAAAGTAGCAAATTTCAAACCTAAGCTGAGCAGTCACACTTCTGTAACTTCAACTTCTAGATACATTTTTCAGAATAAACTCTTAGCAGTTATTTGTATTAGTCTGAAGCTATGCCCCTGTCCCCCACTAAAAGACTAAAAAATACATTTGAAGTCTACCAGAGCAATTGTCTGTTTCCAAAAGCATGTTGTATTTAATCTTTATTACATTTTATAACGAAAATTGTGAAAAAAAACTATAAATAAGTTAACTATAAATGTACTCAATGTATAGTTAACATTAAATATTAATATTAGCATTAAAATGTCAATATGTTGTGTTTAAGTGCTAATCACCAAACGCCTGTGTGATTGCTCTGGTGGGTTTGATAATGACTTTGATAATAACTTTAGGGTTTTTAATAAAATGAAAACACTTTTACAGTGTACAATTAAGTTATCCAGGATGGTAATGATACGGTTACTCCTCCTATGCAAAATAAAGCAAAATAGTAACAATTTCCATTTAGTCTTTTAAATAACTAAATCAAAAACAGCTACAATGCTTTATATGACCAGCCAATCAACCATATGACATGTTAGGTGGTGTGATTTTTTTCAGTAAACAAAGCTAATGTGCAATTAAACTTAGGTAACATGGACATGAAAAAGACTAGTCAGAACCAAGCTCAAGCTAATGATTTGGCTGATATTTGCTGTGTTTTAGTGCACTTTATTCTGACACAATGACCTGAATGATGGAGATAACATTATTACTGAGGAGACTGATGGTGCCCGTGCCACTCAACTTGAGATATCGTGATTCTCCATGCCCAGCTGGTGAGTCTAACTGTGTCTAAGTCGTAAATCCACTTATGCACCTTGAGAAAATGCTCCTTCATTCTTTTTACACTTTGATATTTAAGAAAGCATGCTGAGCATGCTGTGTGTACATGGCTGCAAATGTGCATTAGTGGTTCTTTAAGATGCATTAATGTCAAAAGAAAATTGTACATAGTGCGATCAGCTACATGAAATGTGCTCTTTTTATGGATCACTAAGCAATCCACATGTCTACGTGACTTTTCACATAAACTCTTGTGTGATAAACTTATTTAGCAACTAACAGCTTCCTCTTTTCTAAGAACATACAGATGTAGAAAAGGGGAACCTCAGCTCTGAGTTCTTGGAATAACTTTGTTATCTTTGTACACACATGTGACCAGCTTGTATAAATAAAGAACGCAGACAGTGACAGAGCGCGAGTCCGTGAGTGCCTCCTGCGAGGACGAGCGCTCTGTGACTGCCCTCGCGAGTAAAGACAACTGCAGTGTTTGTGTTTTCTAACTCAGGTGTCTCAGCTGAAGAACTGTTGGACGATTCTTAGAAGAACTTCTTTGGTTAAAAGTAACACTTTAAACCAAATGCACATTTTTAAGTATTTAAGTAAGTGAGGTATTAACACATAATTCAACATTTATAAAGCATTAATTCTTAGTAGCTATTAGTATGTAATTTGTGAACAGAAATATGAATAGTTTCTTCTTGATTAATGAGCATATGTTTGATGTCAAAATATTTATACTTTATTAAGAATTGCTAAATTACTATTACATTAAGTGAAATGAGTTATTATCATTTAGAAAGTATTTACCTGTGAATTTATACATATGGTGATTATCACAGCCACTAATTATCTATGAGTGTAGGAGTTTTGTAAATACTTATTGCAATTCATGGTTAATTTAAGTGTTTTGTGTGAGCACATATTTTGTGTGAAGTATGCCTTACAAAGCATTTACAAATGAAGGCCAGCAAAAAGTCTCAGCTACTATCACAATGAAAAAAAATTAAATAAGTAAAAGATATTCAGAACAAATATGTATTACAAGTAGTGGTGGGCGGATCGATCCAAATATTGATTGTATCGATGCCAAGTCAGCATCGGTATTGGATCCATACTAGCCTGGTGAGATCGATTCTTTACTTTAAGTTCCGCTCTGCTGTGCTTTCTGCAAAAATGAAACAGCCAGGTCGCCAGACTCGCCACTCGTGTCAGCACAGAGCAGGCACACTTTGTGCCCCCTCCTCGCTCTTGTGTTTAAATGTTGCACCGTCATGTGATGTGACTTAGACACTTTGGGGGTTCTTAAGTTGTTTACATATTATTTATATTTTCACCAGATGTTGTTTTTGTTGTTGAGAATTTTAATTGTAATTTTTGTATTATAGTTTCTCAACAGTACTTGTTTGTTTTAATTTGTTTACTGGTTTGGGTGCACTTTTTATTTAAGATTTTTCTAAAAAAAAAAAAAAAAAAAAAAAAAAGATAATAAAGCATTTTCTATTTAATTATAAACTAATTATGTCCTGGGTTTTAACTATTTAACCCTTTAAGACCTACCATAGAACCAAGTCCGCCAGAGCTTACTTTATATTTTTACATGCTGTAGTGCCATTTTTGGGAGCATTTCAAGTTGCTATACATCAATACAACTGTTATAGCCTATATTTTAATAATATGTATGCATTAAGTCCATAGTAACTACATTAATTGCAAAAAAGTGCAATAAACTACAAAAAAATTGAAAATTGTTTTTGTTTTTTTACATAAATTTCTACTTGAAGAAATTTAAGAGGTTTATCCCTCAAAACTTTAAATACAAAAAGGTTGCAAAAAATAGTTTACAACAACAGGAAATTTATTTTGAGTGTCTTCATAGTTTTATTTTTGAGATACACCAATTTTTATATACTGCAGGAAAAACAAAAAACAATCCTATGATGCAAATTTGCAAAGAAAACAGCATGTGCATCAAAATAAACTATTTCCAGCAGTGCAATTCGAGTTCTAAGCATCCCAGAAACTATTTGGAAAAGCATAAAGTCAAACATGACTTATAAAAACACCAGTATAGGCTTTTAAGGCCTACAAATAAA
This sequence comes from Perissodus microlepis, assembly GCF_051167445.1. Classification (NCBI taxonomy): domain Eukaryota; kingdom Metazoa; phylum Chordata; class Actinopteri; order Cichliformes; family Cichlidae; genus Perissodus; species Perissodus microlepis. Next base: position 26,424,747 of record NC_140471.1, on the reverse strand, counting down.
AAAACTACATTTTCCGCGAAAATGACGTCACTTCCGGTTTTGGGCAGGAAATAGCGGACATGCGTTCGTGCTCAGTGTTGCCAACTTAGCGATTTTGTCGCTATATTTAGCGAGTTTTCAGACCCCCTTAGCGACTTTTTTTCTAAAAAGCGACTGGCGACAAATCTGGCGACTTTTTGTGGTATTATTGGAGACTTATTTATGACAACTTTTTGACGTGAATGCGTGTATCGCTCCTACTCTCAACAAGCAGCGGGTGATTCCGTGGGCACCTCGCCCGTGCCAAAGCGGTCACAGGCGGAGGATTATGCCCCAGCTGCTATCAGGGTAGGAGATGTTCACGTCTCTGCGTCCAATCTGCAAATGAATCGCGCATGAGCAAAGCCGCTGCTCCCGCACTGACTGTAACGCAGTCAGTTCTTCTTTTACTGTTATGCTGTTTTGTGGATCACAAGGTTTAAAACTACTCATAAACAAACACACACACAGAGAAAGTAACTCCACCAGAGTGCCTATTTCGGGTCACTTTTGCCGGTCCAAGCCCAGATAAAGGTGCAGGGTTGGAATTGTGACATTAAAAAAAACTATAATTGCTAAAAGAAATTTAGTTTGTAGTTCTAAATAAATTCTAAATGCATTTAGGACGTTTTTTACTCACTTTATGTCTCTTTCACGATGTTATTTCTCTCTCCAACAATGTAGGTTACAATTACATTAGCATGACCAATTATGCAAATTAGGCGATGGCGTCATTTGGCAACTTCTAGCAACTTTTAGGACAGCCAATAGCGATTTTCCTTACTGAGGAGTTGGCAACACTGTTCGTGCTGACTTCTGTTTCAATGTGAGAAGTGTTATGAACAACTGATCAGATCGGCAAAGCCTGTTTCTGGAATATTATGTTTTTGTTCCTGCAAGCGCTTTTTATGCAATTTTTGCAAAGCTATATGTGGAAGGAAACTGTGACCTAGGACAAGCTGATGGCATAAGATGTAAGTATGACTCCTCCGGTTTCATATGCAAAAAAAATTATTGCGCTAGCTTACACGGTTCTACAGGGATTTAAAAATAGTTACTCAAAATGGAGCATGCCCGCTCTTATCGGCTTTAAAGGGTTAATAATAAAAAAAGTAAATAACAAAAAAACACTTAAGGTCATGAAAATTAATGGAGATTTAGCAATTCAATGACGCATCCACCTTATTTATTGAAAAGTATCAGTATCGTATTGGTATTGGCGATACTGGCCCGTATTTACTTGGTATTGGATTGATACCAAAATATGCAATATGGCACACCACTAATTACAAGATGCAAAGATAAGCCATTTTTATTTAGAAAAATAGTGAAAGTGTACATGACCAGAAGCCGCAAGGTACTGTTACTGTAACTGAAATATACTGATATTATATTATATATTATTATATTAAAATATAATTTTCAACTGAAATAAATAAATGAATAAGATTTTCACAAATCAATAATAAATATTTTTACAGAGCTTCACAAACATCTGCAAACGCCATAAACAAGGTTTCCATCATACACAGCAAATTCAAAAGTGTTAAATGTTTTGGTGTCTTCTTGCAAAAGTAGAGTTAATTTTACTCTAAGTAGAGTCACATTCTTTTAATGTAACTCTGAGGTGTAAAATGATAGTAGTTAAAATCGAGTGTTAAAAATGAGTGTTTCTATGTCAAATCTGGAGGTGTTACAATGGAAACATTAACTCTTGACCTCTTAACTCTGAACTCCTACAGGGGCTATGACACCAATAGAGTAAATTCACAGACTCTGCCCCCAGCACCATAGGCTCCAATTGAAGCTGAAGTGAAGCCGTTTCAGAACATTTTGCTCTACATATTTGAGTTGTTTGCCATGCTTGGTAAGTCATTTTTTCAAAGATTGTTTCAATTATTATTATTAGTTTTTACTTCTGTGGCTCTTTGGAGTTGAGACAAAGCTGTGTGGAAGGCATTAGCCATGTTGCTCGGTGATAGCATAATATTCTGTTTTAGCTAGCTGAAAGGTATTGTTTACGGGCAAATACCACAGCCTTGAAAAAAAGCTTGCATGTGAATTTTCAGTCAAATTTTTGGTCAAATACACCTAAAACAATGTCTTGAATGTGAAATGTTGGTATAATGGTGCTACTTGAAGCCTGAAAACGATCTCCCATAAAAAAACGAGCAAACAGCAGTAGCAGATGTCCTGACTGGGTTCTACGTTAGCATTTAGATCCCTCCAGAGTTTTGTGCACACGGTTTAGGTAAAAATGAAAAAGGTTGAGGTTTTACATTTAGTTCAGTATTACCTGTTGCCTGTGTCCTTGTCTTTTGGGAAAATACTTTACACAAGTAATGGCTCAGAGAGGATTCCTTTTTTTTACTGTGCTGCAATTGATTACCGGATTATTTGTGCCATTAATTAGTGTCAACTAGTTTTTATTCAATCTCCACATAGGATATGCTTGTGAAGATGGAATATGGGGGAGAGCAGAAGTGCGTTGAAGTTTCACAAAGTGATGAATGAAGGACATGCATATTGTATTGAAGAAATAAGTGATGAGAATGCTGTTATTTGCATTTACCAGCTCACCTATGTCAGACCTTTTCCAATAAACAAAATTCTAAAGAAAGTGAGAACATGTACACTGTTACATCTTTCAGAAAATATTTTGTAATTGTGGTGCACAGTTCAGAATAAATGTTTTTCAAAAACCATTGCATCTTTTTTATAAATGTTTATTTCCAAAAGAAATTTCTAGAAGTTCAGAACAGTAAAATTCCCGCTTTTTAGAATTAATTAGAAGATAACTCTTACGTAGTTAAACTAAAATACTCTTTGAGAGTTAATATATATACTCTTAACACCTAGTTAGCATTAGTAAGTGTTAAATTATCAACTCCAGACAGATTTGGTGTTTAACACTAAATCAGAGTTAACGTACCAACTCTCCAAAAAGAGTTAAATTAACACTCTCTGGTGTGGACCCATATAGACACTTTAATAGTGTTGAAATCAAATCTGACAGTGTTAATTTGGATATGCTGGATTTGCTGTGTATTAAACTGACAATGCAAGAAAAATGTCTCTATGATGTTCAAGAGTTTGAAATTTCTTAAATCAACTTCCCTCCGTTTTGAAATCAGTCGCTTTTCTTCAGAAAAATCAGCATCAAGTCAGGTTTATTTCTAACGTGCTCCTAAATTAAACAAAGAAGCCAAGTTGTCCAGTGCTGAGCGCTCACACGGGTGAAATGAACGTAGTGTATGCTCTCCTCTTCCGGCACAATGAAAACTCAAAGCAGCTCCTAAGGAAGCAATCAGGGGTGTATCTCCCCCATCAAGGACAATCCCCAATCAAAGGGCGTTTCCATGGAATCCTTAAAATCCAGCCTGTATGAAACAGGGATGTTACTGCATCTAATCAAGACCATTATTCAATGGTTATAATCAATATAAAATATCTGAGCCATCATTTCTATAAATATACTTCGAAATAATTTGCTGAACACTTACTAAATAAACATGCTTTAAACCAATAACAGCTCCTACTTTATTAGCAATTATACTGTTTACAAAACATAAAAACACACTGTCATTAAATGTGTGAATATGTAGGCATTATAAATGATTTATAAAGAACAACAATTGTATATGTATTTATAAATTACATACTTATATGTACAAGCAATGCTTTATTTACTAACACTTTACTAATGCTTAATAGGTTGTGTTGTGTTACTGAAGTGTTTATTTGCAGTAACAGACTTTCTGCATTGCATTTATAACATCATTTATAACAAAAAAAAAAAATTAAATGAATGAGAGATAAAACTTGAGGGGGTAGGGACAAATAAGTAAATACTTCTGCCTACTCCTTTTCAAACAAATAATGGAATGATATTTTGTAATGATTGTGAAGGCACATGTTTGAAATGTTTGAAATAAAATGAACTGAACTGAACTGAACATCTGGTTTTGTTGTCATGCTTATTATTGTAGGATTGTTGTCTTACAATATAAAGCACCTTGAGGTGACTGTTGTTGTGATTTGGTGCTATATAAATAATACTGAATTGAATTGATTTTAACTAGCATTTGAGTGTGAGCACGCTTATGCTATTTAGCTATGTTCATAATAAGTGAGTCACATAACTGATTGCCATTCCTTTCATTTTTATCTTTCTATCTCCTTGTCGCTGTGGATTATCTTCCACAATTCAAGCAATAATGATCCTTCTGATTTAATAAAACACAATCCAGCTTAGCGTTATCCTGCAGAGGGTCACTATGGAATCGACCCTATTCCAGCTCTCAGTGGCACCCTGAATAGACTGCCATGATTTACATTCACATCCATCACCACTGAGAATCAGGTGCTAAGTTAATACATTGGAAGTAAGTCAACGCACCCAGAGAAAAAAAAGAGGTCCTAATTTCCAAGTAAATTTTGGTTTGAGGCAACAATGCTTACCACTGCACTGCAATGCAACCTGGAATGTATGAATGAATAAATGTAATTTTAATTTTTTAATCTAATATGACTTCAAGCATGAGTGAAAACCAGTTCTGGTGCTAATTTCAGGTGAACTGGATTGGTGCAAACAGTACTGCCAATTAAAACACTTTTCAATAAACACACAGTGGAAATGTAACTTGGAGTATAATGCTGGCGCGTTTTAAATAAAATCAGAAATGATAAGACCTTCTGAGCACCTGAAAAGGTGCCATGAAAGGTGAAACAAATTAAAAAACATCATGCAGTTTGTGGGGATAGGTTAATTGATTAATCCAAATTGCCCATAGGTGTGAATGTGGGAGTGAATGTGTGATATGCTGCAGCACCCCCCGCGACCCTGAAAACAATAAGCGGAAGCGAATGGATGGATGGGTGGATGCAACAGATAACCATGCCCGTGTGCAAGTGTGCAATTACAAAGTTTTATCGTTACCAAGACATGCTCAAAAAGAAAAGCTTCACAGGATTATGGGATTTACTAAAAAAAAAATATATATGCAGAATTTATTTATGCTACACATTTAAAACTTAACATTTTAGTTTAATATGCATAAGTGGGTCATTTAGGTTGTTTTCTAGCAATATCTAATTAATGTAAAGTTGTTCTCATTTGATCTTCTGGCTATTCCTCAAAAAACATTCAATTTTTAACTTACCTTTTATACATTTTACTAAATTGTAGTTTTTGAATTACCACCCCAAGCTTCCATAAGTGGGCCAATTTATTTACCACATAGATTATTTCAAACAGCAAGAACTATCAGGCAGTATTCATTCAGCATTCAGGCAGCAATTAATCCCCAGTGATTGTGTCACTGTAGACAAACAGCTTGTGCTATTCAGGGGTAGGTTCAAATTTCTACAGCATAAGACGGTCAAGTATGGCCTAAACATCTTCTGGGTTTGTGATGCATGCATCCTCTATGCAATATCTGGGATTATTTTCACAGGGAGATAAACGGGGCGAAAATGTTCAAAAGAACCTGGGGGAAAACATTGTCCAGCAGTTGTGCAGTTGTTCAATAGGACAACGTAGACATCCTTCCTCTGATGAAAGCGACGAGTCATGTGAGGTTTGCAGCACAGAGTTTGCATTCAATGGCAGCCTTACCACAGTCAGCTATGCCAGCAAGAAACCAATGGCTGTTGTACTCCTGAGCATGATGTATCACAACAAAATGTTGGATGGAAATAGAAAGAAAGGTGAAAAAACACAATTAATCACATTCTCCAACAAGACCAAAGGAGGTGTAGATACTAAGGACCAGATGGTTGGCACCGCCACCTGCAAGTGTAAAACATAAAGGTAGCCCATGGTATTGTGTTATAATTTGACATTGCCACCCTGAATGCCTAAACCTTTTTCACAGCTCAGCACCCTGAACTCAAGAATGGCATCACCAATGCATGAAGGGTCTTTCTCACTGAGCTCTCAAAAGAGCTTGACACACGACATCTGAGAAGTCGACTGGAAGGTTGCCCCCAACAGGAAAAACCAGAAAGGGCCTAAACAGAGATAACACGCTTTCAGACCCATGTAACGAAGATCGGAAAGTCAGCAGTTGGTGTGGGAAATGTAATGTATCTGTGCGCAGGGATTACCTGCACACAGATGGACCAAATTATAGCTTAAAATATAATGCAAATGATTATTCTTTATATATTTATATATATTATTTTTTGGCCTTTTTTAGGGCTTTATGTCAAAGGGTACAGTGAAGTGTGACAGGAAGCAGAGGGAGAGAGAGAGAGAGAGAGAGGGGAAGACATGGGGTTAGCCGGCTCGGATTAGAACCCGGGCCGCTCTCAGCCATGCGGCATATGGTCGCCTGCTCATCCCACTGAGCTGAATGGGGGCCCCAAATGATTATTCTTAATCAAAATGACAAATGTGGGATAAAAAACACATTCATTTTAACACCAGTCACACATAATTTATCCCCAAATTCATGTATTTAACATTTGATCAATAAGGACATATGATTTTTCTTGTTCCCGTAAAGAAAAATTTGTTTAAATTTAAGTTAACTGGGTTATTTATTTCAGATTTAGCGCACTGCATAGAAGTAATAACAGTCAACAAAGGGATTGTACAGCATTTCCATATTATGGTGTGGTTATTATAATTTGTGTTAGTTTGTACATCAATCTCTTCCTAACAAAATTGTAAAACAAAAAGACGCCTGGATGCAGTTTCCATCAGTGAAGAGATCATTTCCAAATCAGCAAAATCAAATGCCTCCACACTATTTTGAGCCTGTGATTTGGAGCTTGCAAGCTCAAGCATGACAGCATAAATCTCACTTCGTGAAGTTTGAGGCCAAGGACAATATTGAATAACCAGCCGCGGCACAGTGACAGATTGATATAGCGTGAACATGATACAGATGTAACCACGCTATTCATCTTATTCCTCTGTTAGTGCATTAAGATGCAAGGTGTGTTTGCCATGCCCCTATAAATAAGCTTTTATTGTGTCAAAGCCTCAGGGACTCATCTGAATATTTAAAATCTTTGGAGGAATACACTGGTTTAGTAGATTCGAACATCCGCCTCAGGGTGCCGATGTGAATTTATGAAAGTCAGCCTCAGTTGATCATCATTAATCTTTCAAATGACAGAAGAGAGATGTTGGAGGTGAGGCGAAATGAAAAATGTCCATCTATTCATAATTAATTACTAATTGATACGTAGAAAAAGGAAAATTTACCCAAATAAAATGTTATTACTTATGAATTTTCAGTCTTATCAAGTGCTAATGGAGAAAAGTGGGTTAAATTGTAATGGAATCATCCCAAAATCACAGCAGTTTCTAGAAACTGTTCATTTCACATTTATATTTTAAAAGCAAAGTTGATTTTATAAACTCAATGTTCTGCACACTGGCAAAATATCAAAAATAAATTTTCCAGGGATGGTGGGTTCAAAGCAATATCAAAACCTCAATCCATCATCAGTACCTTATATCTCTGAAAAACCCACATGAACTCAGGTGGATATTGATCATGATACCAGCACACAGCAAAAATCTGTGTGAGGTCATGAAAAAAAAAGCCTCCAAGGGACCTCCAATTCCCACAATCCCCTGTTAACCCGAACATCAGCACAAAGTGAAGCAGCTCTCAAGGTCAGAGGAGACGTCTATACCTACATAAATCATGAGAGGAGTCATCACAAGAAAAACTCGAATGCCCATAAGCGTCACTCAGCCTCAGTGTGTAAGCATTTTTACTTCTCTCTGCCTCACTGAGGCATCTATCAGATTTTTCTTCTCGGACTTCTCGCTGTGTATTTTTCATGATTCACCTCATGTTTGAATCCACAGGCCAGCTGTTTCTGCTTTCTCTTTACTGTGTATTTGTGTTTTTTCTCTAATAAAACCCCTCTGAAAGATTAGTCCCCTTGCTCGGAGGAGCAAGACACTGACATAGGCGCTATCTTTAAAAGAGAAAGCAGGCAAGAAAGTGCCAAAATGCCTGTATTTACTAAAGAAAAAGTTTATTGTGAAGCATATTTTGTGATTTTAAACTCCTAAATGCCAGTTTGTGATATCAGTGTTTACTTGCTATCATTTAGCATTTAATTTAAATGTGACCTTATCAGTAGCAGAAGCTACTCTGAAGGACATCTTTAAAGTTAATATTTACATTGACTGGGAGCATCACTGTGTTGTAGCGGTTGGCACTCTTCCTAGCAGCCAAAAAACGGAGTCGGTTTGAACCTGCGGACCAGCTGGAGCTTTACGTTGTACGTTTGTTACTGACAAACAACATAAACAGACACTTGTTAGTGGGATCTGTTCATTGTTAGTTTCTTTTCAAGGAATCTGTAAGACAGGGAAAAAAATAAGAATAAATTATTTATTGTACCATGTTCGAGAATACAAAATGAACACATTTACAACATGTGCATTAAACGGGCTCATTCCTTATCTCGAGGCTTGAATAAGGCTGCAGATGACAGCTGACTTTCATAATCCATGCATAGCTTCTGTCGTTGTCCTGCAATTCATCTGCACATTGTAGTCTTCTCACAAAGGCCCATTAGCGTTTCTTTATCATGAGTCTTTGATGCACCTTTTGAGAGAAATGGCTAATTAAATAGTCGATACCTCTTGCAATTCCTGGAAATTTGCTTATTATTGATCCACTCTCCATCTCTCCTGCTGTGAACCAGATGCATTTCTGCATTGATCCCACATCAGACTGTGCAGTGTACCGGCACAGTATTTTTAAATCTCAGGCTATTATGTATTGATCTCGAAAAAAACTTTTTATTTTTGCTTCAAAATACGTACAAGTTTAGTCTGAAGACTTTCAGCTGAAAAGCAATATCGAAACCACTGGGGTATTAATTGCACTGCTCTTAATGAAAAAAAGAGCATTTGTTTTCATTAATTTATCTGAGGTACTACCAAATGTTCCTGTGCTCCATTAGTACAAAGGACATTTTTGGATTGCTTGACTCCTTTATATAAAAAAAAGGAAATAAAAATTCTTTCCTCTGTCATTGCCAGCATCATCATTTTTCTGAAGGTGTTTGAAATGTTCCTCCACCTCAGTGTTAATTCATGCCTGATTTACATGATTTCTATATATGGCTCCTACTTCAAGGTACACCCATTGCAGTTTTGATACAGAGGTGCTTTGTTGTGAGGAAAGGGAGAAAAAAAAGAGACCAAAAAACAAAAACAAAAGTCTATTTCTGTCGAACGACAACCCTCCACAGTGTTGCGGATGTCAGAAGTTGAATTTACAAGACAAAGGCGGTGAGTGCACTGCCGACATGCTGCAGCTTTCTCCTGACAGAAGGATGAGAAATAAACGGCAGCAGTTCAAAGGAAAACACGTTCCCTGTGTGCTGAAGTAAGACGTTTGGCAAGATGTCCACTGTTTCTAAATGACAGCTGCAGGTCTGTCACTTTATTTGTTCTCTACTACGTATTAGCCATGTGGTCCCTCTTTTGCTTTTCCCTTTTTTTTTAAATTCTTAACTCAGACTATCTACATTACACTGGGCAGCATTTGTTTCACACTTCATTTCCAGGCTTCATCAGCCAAGCAAACAACAGCAGCACTTGCTAAGCTTGTAGTAATAAGGTGCAATGAGCTACTGCAGGATTTACATGTTAAATCTGAGCATGCTTGTGTCTCACATACATTTAGATGAATTTACTTGGAGTGTTTTAATTGTAATTAGCCATTAATCTTTAAATACGGTGGTTTGAAGATGCAGTGACCCCTAACCAGAACAGAAATCCTTGTTTCTGCATATTGACTTCCTGTAATCCCTGTTAATTCCGTATGCTGCTGAACTCTTAGAGTTTACAAGTACTTTAAGTTGTATATGTGGGAAAAGTCACAGTGTATGAATATGTAATGAAGTTTTACGGAGTGTCAGCCATGATTATGGTTTATGAATATGCATAATTTAAATGTGGGAGACTTTCACACTGTTTGGGAATTTTTCCAGGCAAAAAAGGGTGTCAAGCATCGCACTGTTGCTGCACCAGAGTAACTGATGGAGAGAAATTCTTAATGTATTCAGAAGAAAACAAGGAAGATGTTGTCCGTAACACAGAGTTCCTGCCTTTACTGCTGTCAGTTTCAGCAGGTGGTCACACGATGAGGTGAAAATCTGCAACTACAACAGTTACAGAGCTGATTACAGATCTGCGGTTTGTTTGATTGCTCACGGTGGTCACTGTAATATTAAGATGTTGTTATAGGTTTGATTTTTTTTCCCCATATTGTAGCTGCGTGGCTTTGCACTCTGTTTTTCAAGCCCATGTGAATAAACAGAGTGAAGCAAGAAAATCTTAGATGTGGAATGAGAGCATCATTTTGGTAAATATAGCAACCTTGGATTGTGCTGCTGTCTTCACATGTTTTCTTCAGCTTTATAGCCCTCAGTCATTCTGCGTCTGCGATGTGTTGACCTATATCATAATGATTGCAGTCCCAGGCGTTTCATATGATTATGATTTAACCAAACTATGAGCCGCTTCACATATATTTTTCCCACTCACAACTTTAGTTTATGCACGAAAGGTTTTGAGAGATGCATATCTGGTATTTCTGTCAGTTTTGATAAAGAGTTTCTTTTTAATGCTCCCATCACATTAAAAAAATTATAAAAATCAGTATGTTGTTCCAGAAACTAAGGAGAATCCCCAAACTTTACTGCGAACACTTTTCATTGGAACTACTTTCTGTCGCAGAAATAGCACCTGTGAAAGTTGTTCACTGAAATCTCTCCCTCGTTCACTCAGTCACCTATATAACAGATTCTCAATCAATAAAAGTGTCATGAAGGGTTGTGATACTTCCACCAAAACTGCACCAATCATCTGTGACTCGTTAGATTAGCTTGCCCTCACACCACAAAGATACCTGCCTGCATCTGCTTTCTCTCTCTCTCTCTCTGCATATGTCAGTGAGGGGCTGAGACTGCGCCCAGGTGATGAATGACCAATGGTGGATAAAGTACACAGCAATAACCTCCAGGCAATCCAGAGCACATTCGGGTACAGGCCAGCAAATTTATCATTCAATTGTCAGAGGATTTTTATCAAGTGTGTTTTCTCTTGTGTCTTTTGATTTATTTTGCAATTTATAAAAGTCACTCTGAGTCAGCATTCGACAAGTGTCACGAGGGCCGTTTCACAATAAGCTTAAACAAGACAGGGAAATATAAAGATTTGAATAATGCCCCCCAAAGAACAAGGATAAAACCAGCCATTTTTTTATTTGGAAAAAAAAAACATTTTTGTCGACAACAGAGCAACACGAGTGGTGCTGAGGCCAACAGTACGCTACAACCTAAACAGGCGACCTCGCTCTCTTTCCTCTCTCTGCTCAGACGAGTGGAGTGCGTGGGTTTGGGCAGCATGGTGTAGGAGGCACAAACCCTGCTAAGCCCCGTGGGCTATGAACACTCATCAGCACATGGAGTGCACTTCACTATCTTGCACAAAATATACATGCACCCCCATTACGCAAATGGGTCTACAGCAGTGGAAAAGTTGTCTCAGCAAACCGCTTGTTTATTTCTGTCTAGCAGGCTAATTGTTAATCATTTTCTTTTTAATTGTGGTGGAGGAGCTGGCCTTTCAATCTGCAGTGGCAGGCCTCCCAAGGCTTGCCACAGCGTTAATGTGATGCTCAGGCTCATGCGTTTTGTCTTGCAGCAGCAGCCTGTCCCCCAGCAGCCACTGAGCGCAGCATGAAGGCAGCCCTTGAGGGACATTACCAGGCCAGCCTCTCGGAGGCGTAATATCTAAGCTGTTTCTCTCTGGAGGCAGGGAGCCTGGTTCTCTGTCTTGCCCAGCTCTTGCATCTCTCTCTGGGGGCTTGGCAGTGCCTATGTGGGGGTGGCAGTGATTGATGATGCCCACTCCGTTTAACACACTGTGAAAACCTAGCAGCAGATGGGCATCTACAGATGTGTGCTTCATTGAAAAGCTATACAAGCCGAGGTCTTAAGGAAGTTAGCTTTGCCACAGCATGTTAGTGTGCCTTTTTACATTTGTTGTATATCATGTTTCTGTGTTTTTTGCATTTGGATCACCCCATTGAACATGTATCATTCAATATGGCACTTGTCAGGAGAAGGGTAAGCAATGATTCAATGGGTTGCTTCACTCTGAGAGCATAAAGCCTGTTTAAACATTATAGCACAATGGGAGGGTTTTTTAGACACGTTGTAATGCATTAAGTTGCAAATTTATTGCATGACTACATGCATGAATTTTCTTATTGTGCAGTTTGGAACCATCTGTAGAGAAATAGCATATGTGCATATGTGCTGCAGCTTAGCACTTACTCATTTTGAAGAAAATTGACCCCCTCACCCACTGATTTCCTCCACCAGTCTGATTTGACGTAATAATCTTATCAACTTTACAAGACTGCAGATGTGAATAACTTAAACATTCTAAAGTTATTTCCATGCAAAGGGGAAAAGAGGGTAGGAGGAAGTTATTTGTCGGTCTGGTGAAGTGGGAGGAAGTCCCATTTAATTGGATTTTGACGTGCCCTGTTGTCATGGCACCCAGATCCCAACTCTACACATGTGTGTGTGTGTGTGTGTGCATGCGTGCATGTGTGTGCGTGTGTGTGTGCGTAAAAGACAGAATAGGAGCAAGCGAGAGACAAGTTGGAGGAGAAATGAAGACAGAGAGACAGACAGATGGGGAACAAAAGGCTGACGATTTATCTGATACAGGAAATGAGGTTCTGTAAGGACCGTTTAGTGATGAAGGTACAGACAGTAATAGCAATTGAGAGAAATAAACGCGTTTGACCATTTCTCCCAACCGGCCCGGACTACAGCTGGTTAAGTAGCCACGAATCCCTTCACCAGTAGCAAGTGAAATCACAGCCAAGAGGTTTAGTGCATGTGTAATGAAGGGACACAAAGTCCATCTGCATCTCAGTCTGCTTTGATGCTTTGATGTGGCATGTGCTCTATCTCGTTTTATCTCCAAAGGCGACTCTATCAAAATTCAGATTAGCAAAACACACATATCATTTGTCTGTGCTGGATATGAAGTTCAAACAACGATCCTCAACATCTTTTTTAACCCTTGACTAACTAGTAGACAAACAGTATGGGGAAACAGCTACTTATACAGTACTTGCTGCTGTCTAGGGGGTCTTTTATAATTCCAGTGGAAAGCGCTTTGGTTAAAGGTGTGTTACTGACACGCTGGGTTCAATTTAATTGTCTGAATACATTTAAAAAAAAGTAAATCAATAAAAGAAATCTGACTTGAAAAATAAATGTTAAGGATATTAAAAGAGCAACATAAGGGCGGATTAGACTTCTATCCTCAGGAGTAACAAACTGAGTCCCATTTCAGTGTGAATGTAAACACTAATATTGACATGGAGAGCTCCTGTAGCTTAACTGTGAACAAGGGAGCTCTAGCCAATCCACTCTAACACTTAAACACACATAAAGACACTTCTTTTGAAGATGCTTTACGTCACAGACAAAAAGACACTTCTGTGAGTGTGAGGTGTTTGATTTTGAGGAGTTCCCAAAGCGGAGAGCAGATTTTCTTAAAATAATTTTCAGGATGCATAATTTCAAGAAATTCTGAGACATTAGGGAAATTCTCTGTGTGGAGGAGGTACAGTAAAAGTTTTAAAGAGGAACATTGAGCCTCTTCACATTCAAAAAAATGGACTGAGACGGTGCTTCTGACGGCAGCTTACGATTTTCATAGCATAGCGTTTCATTTTGTCATTTCCTTTGGTTGACAGAAATCAAAATACCCAAGGCAACACCTTACTGGAGCATTCAAATCTGGACAAGCAGTGCATCCTGGGTGTTAATCACCCAGGATGCACTGCAGACACTCAAACATTAGACAAGGCGCAGCACGAAAATTCATTTTCTCCTCAAATAAATGAGGGAAATTACTTTGATCTCTGAATGGAGAAGGAATATTAATAATCTTTTTAAAGATGCAAAGAGGTGTCCACGTAGCTTGTTTTCATTGCAATTTGTCAAATAGTGGTGAATCTGGGGTTGGTGTTTTTTTGTTGGTGTTTTTCACGTCTGTCTTAGAATCTGTGTTTGGAGACATTCAGAGCTTTAGAACATCTGCTAAAACACTATATTTAACTCAGACTAGTATCTTTTCCTTTACCCTACTAAGTGAACGTAAACAGCAGGTGAAGGAATCTGAAGGAAAGAGCAATGATACCAAAGCTTTGTGAGAGTTGAAGTGCAGTCCCTAAACTGAAAGTCATTTGACTTTTATGCTACCTTCAGCCTGTTCCCATCAGAGGGTGAGGTTTGTGCCATTTTGTCAAAGAACAACAGTTTGCTTGCTGACAAACTTTCAAAACATTAAACCGCACTAATCTAACTTTCAATTAAAAAATCAAAAGTAGATCTTTTCATTTTCTAAAACAGAGCTCTCATCCCTCTGATGTATAAATCAGGTAGCATCTGAAAAAAGGGCATTTATTTTACACCATGGCATAATAACTTGTTGCAGCACCATGAGATGGTGTTGGTCCACGAGTGTGCCTCCCTTTAAGCAGCCAAGGGTAGTAACCTATTAGACTGTTCAATTAATCCATTTTTATGAACTGTTAATAGTAACACCATGTCATGGGCAGCATGGTGATCAGCAGTTCCTCTTTTTGAATCCAAAATCTTACCAGGGTTTGCATGTTCTCCCTTTGCTGACCTCCTCTCACGAGGCTATTCTAAATTGCTCATAAACGTGAGTGGCCTGTTTGTCAGCCCTGCCACTTGTCTTATGGCTCCAGCCCCCCGCGACCCAGAATTGGATAAGCAGAAGAAACTGGATGGATGGTTTTTATTAAAAAGCTTAACTGTAATTAACACTGAACAAAATCCAGTTTGAATAGGTAGTCACCTGAATACACAAAGGTTTGGCAAGGCTAAATGAAGCTTTGCAAATGTTGTGGATATTAACCCACATCAAGTGAAGGATTATTTCTGGTCAAGTGAGCATAAATCATTTCTAAAAATCTAAAATATTTGAGCTTCAGATTTTTAAATCTTAGGCACAAAAGACTGTAGTGTTTTGTTTTGTGTATTTGTTTTCCCCCTTTATCTAACAAGGCCACAGCTCTGCGGCTAACCTTGCACTAACCTAACCCCAGTAGAAAGCTTTGGTCGGTCTCTAGAGGGCTGAAGGTTTCTATCCTCTAAAGCTTAGACTCCATTTATTCTATTCTAGGATAGCTGGGGTGTATGTATTATTATTAATATTATGATTTGTTAACAGTTTCTTGAAAGTGCAACTCTCTAATGAGGAGTTTCCCTGACTGTTAAATTGTGAGTAGAATCTTTTGGCTGGATGCCGGTTAAGCTCTTGCTAATTGTCGGGGAGGAGGGTTACCTTGAAAACACTCTTCAACTCTCACTTCACATTAAGGATTACCAATATAGGGGAGTGAAAGGAGAATAGAACAGACTTCAATCCACAAAAACTTAAGATGGGATCCTATGGGAACATCCCTGCCCATTCATCTTTAATGTATCTCAACTTGTGCTCCGAGGCTCAGAGGACTGACAATGGAGAACAGACAGAACGAAAGAAGAATGGGGAAAGAGAGAATTTGGAAGGAGAAAAAGGAGGACGAGGGGGCAGTTTACTGGGGAATAGGAGTATACTGTGAATGATTGATGAGAAGGCAGGGCTGTTGGGTGCATTCGCCAAGCAATAAAAATGGACTAATCCATCCTTTTCACTCCCTGAGGATCATATCACCATAGCTGTCACTGAGGGTCTGATTTTGAGAACTTTTCAGTCTGTTCACTGACCAGTTTTCGAGAAGCAGAACTAGGGGATGGGTTTTTTTGCCAAATGGTATCCATCCCAGCGGAGCCCCTGCATCACTTCCTTTTTTCAATCACTTTTTTTTTTTCATTTCCATCATGCTTTCACTCGCCCCGGCTGTCTGTCTGTCCATCTGTCGTTTGTCTTTCTGTGTACCTGTCCATCTGACTGTTGTTTGGTTAATTTGCTTGGATCAATCTGGTCTCCCCTCAAATGTCCACACTCATCTCCTGTGTCATTTCCCCCTTGACCACCCACTCTCACCAATGTAATTTTCCCTCCACATTCACCTTCATTCACGCTGCATCCTGATTACCCTTTTCTCCCTCTTGTTACTATTTTCCCATCAGCCGTCGGCCGTTTTTGCTAAACACAGAGTGACCCCTATTGGTGGAAAATATGCTTACAGGCAGTAATGGCACATCTTTCTCTTCTCTGGGGGACCTCGACCGTGAAATCAGGCTGGCATTGGCTACACTGTGACAGACCCTCTGTCTTGGGGCCATATTTGCCCCCTGCTCTCTCTCTCCACTTGGGAAGTAGCACCAGTCAGCAGGTGGGTTTAGTTTCCTTGCTTCATATGTCTCCGTAGTGTTTCCTCTTTCTTTAAAAGCCACTTTGCAGCTGGCCCTAATCCTAAGTCATTAAAATGACCAAAATCTTATAGCTAGTATTTAGTTCTCAGTCTAAAATAAACAATAACACAAAAACAGCGTGCATGTGAAAGCAGTGAAAGGTGCTGTTTATTTTTTTGACATCTAAATAGCACACTGAATGCAATTTAATACTCTGTTTTTCAGTTAAATGTCTTAGATATTTTTAACAATACATCCCATTTTTAGCACTTCCCACTTCTAGTAATAATTCCTCTTTGCATAATACATTTGAAAAAGCAAAAAGATGTCTGTTTGTATGAAGACCCTGACATATACAGTATAGCAAAATATTGGATTATTATTGTTGTTGTTATTATTACACATCATGTGGGCAACATTATTAGCTACTTACATAACAGGGTGTCTAAAATGATCATTTTAATAAATGGCAAGACTAAAAGGTCCTCAAAATTGTGTTTGCGATGTTATTTTCATATTAAGAAAGAAAAGCTGTCAGGTTCTCTGCTCTCCCAAGTGCTTCTCCATCCATCTGATTCAATTAGATCAGAAAAAGTAACCAGAAAAGTCAAAATATCTTAAAAAAAATGAGATGTGACCAAATGAGATGAAATCATGTGTATCATGTTGCATCAGTGCTTAAATTATGACTTAAATATTAAGTTAAAAGACTATTATTCTTCTTAAATGCAAAAATGCTGCAAATACAAATGTAGATGTTGGTCTTTTATTTGAGGTTTAAACAAAGCCTCCTCCTCATGCTTTCACAGCACCTGAAAATACACATGTTAATATTCATTGCATCTATTCTAGAGACTTGATTAAAATTTGTGTTTAAACCTGAGCAGTGTGTCATGACAAGCTGAAAAGCCATGACAAATAACAGGAGGCGACAGCATTAGTCAAGAAAAAGAACAAAAGCTTTTATTTGAAATTAATGACACTAAATAAACGTATTAGAGTAAATGCCATGAGGCATGTAAGTCAGTAAATCATTAGTGCTGGCATGTTTGCATGGAGCTCAGTATTGATTCTTACTGAGTGCACCTTTATATATGGGAACCCCGGGCCCAGACCAGACCTGAGCACACCTATGGGGCACCTGCAACACGTAACACACTAACAAAGACTGCCAGCTCTGGGTTATCATAAGTTATATATATGACAACCCTTTATATGTGTGTATAAACATTTTACTTTTAGATACATGTCAGTAAATTGTGTTTATTTATTGCATTTGTATTTGTATTTATATTTATAAGTATATTATATAAATATTACCTTAATTTCATTGTGCTTGCATAATGACAGTAAAGAGTCTTCAATCTCGAGATGCAGTGAGACATTATTTTTCAAAATAAATGCTAGTCTTGCTCTGCAGTTGCTTGATGTGTAACTAATCCAGTGTATGCTAACAAGCTAGCTTGTGTTCACAGCATGTTTCAGTACTTTAGTAATTATAAGAACTGTGCACGCCAGAGCACAATTAAACTTTTTTTTTTTTTTTGAAAAAGTTGAAAAAGCACGCATAAACAACAATCATAAACCACACTATTTTTAAGAACTGCTGGCTATGATTTTAGTTTACGCACTAAGGAATTAAATCGGCCAATGTTCCTCCACATTCACTTTGCTGCTGTATAGCTGTAACTGCATGACCTGTGTCCACAACATGGTCTTTCCCTAAATAAATTTAATGCAATTTCTCTGATTTTAGTCACGTATCTATTTGAGAATGTTATTATGTATGTATCTTTTTTTTTTATTGCTTTTGGAAGTCAAAACTGAGAGAAGTGAATTGTCTTAAGCGAAAGCTCTTAAGTTATGACACAGACAGCCGAGATTTCCTTTGAATGTGGAGTACAGTGTGCCAGGCTGTCTACAATAAGTGGAGTGTAATTGGGTTTCAGTGCAGAAAAATGTCCTGAGTTCGACTTGAAGTTTAATTTGTTGAGGAGAGGAAAGAACGAATAAGATATATGCAAATATGACTAGATGACTAGAGGCGTCGTGACAATGTGGATTTTTTAAAGGATATTCAGCTGGAGAAGAGGAACAAAAAGAGATGACGCGATCCTTTGTTGGAATCATCTTGTGTTTTTAAGAAATCGTCCTCAAAAGACCAATTAGGGAAAGTATCACTGACAAAAGTTACACAGGGAAATTGTGGCCAGTTACACCTGACTTCCCTGCAGCCAATCACATTCTGCTAATACAGCCTACTTGGTCTCTGGATGTGACTGGACCCCCTTTCACACTTTCAATTACCTCATATGATTTACTTCAAATTTCATTTGATGAGGCTGACCCTTTGCCCCAGCCACACAGACAAACCCATAAACGTCATCCGTGAGATTTTCATTTAGAGAGACCCAAGTGATTAAAAGGTAATTGTTGAAATGTGTCAAGGTGGCTTGTTTAATTATGGCGAACGAGGCATTCATTTGGACTCGACTTAAAATAGCTCAAAGGGTAACTAACACTGCGAGGCTTGTCTGTGTGAATGCAGCACTGCCTTATTTACTTTGCAGAAGTCACAGCAATGACCCCTGGGGAACATAATTAAGGTGGAATCAACATTTCATTCTGTACGTGATGAGCATATCAAAACAATTATGCTCTCCAGAAAAGGGATTGGAAGCTTGAAGCAGGAAAAAAATGCTGATAAGCACGGCCGCGCCATTTTAAATCGTGAGGTTTAACACACAGTTTTGAGTATTTAGACCGGCTTATCCGCAGGCTGCTGCTTACATGGGATAATTAGGTCCACTGTAGTAACTGGAAGAGGTAGCTGGTGGAGTGGGAGTTCATGGATTCAATCAGGCTGTGTATTTTACTGTACTGTTAAGCACTTGAGCTATTCGCCCAGTCTTGTCACTGGGGAACCTACAGAATGCTTTAACCATCTCTTTTAGATTTGTCAGGCACATTTTCATTGCCACTGATTTACGTGTCAGGTCATAGTCCTCCACTGGCGTTAATGTATTCCATCATTTTCACTGTGTGAGAGAAGAAGAGAGGCTATGAAGAGCTTTCTTGCCTCCCGCAAAGTTTGAACTGGGTCACGGTAAAGACCTCGCAGGCCATTTCTCTTTGGATAAGTATTTCTTCCATGCCAGGCCAGTTACACAGCAGACACTTAAGCAAAGTTCATTTTCATGTAAACTAGATGCCCTTTTCTTTCCATTTCAAGTGAAAGTGTGCATTTGACTATTAACCAACAAGGACATCACACTTAACTATTAATATTTACTTGGAAAGTTGTACGGTGTTCACATAGCACATTTGCAGGGGGTATTTTTCTTTCATATTGTAGCCACTATGTCTTTTTTGTTTGTTTTGCATTCAATATTTAGATTTTTCATACAAATTAGAAAGGCTATTTAAAAAAACACTATTTAAAAATAAAAGTTCCCTATCTTGCAGCAGCTTGATCAAATGCCTTGCTCAAACAAAGCTATTCAAATATATTCAGATAATAAATGTACCAAACAGAAAGAGACGAAACATCTGGTATCCTTAAGAAGCTGGAAGGAGATGAAGATAGTGTGTTGGCACTTTTTTTTTCTTGTTGTTGTTGTTGTTTTATGAAATGAATTATTAATGTTTTGTAAAATTCATTAATTGCCTGATAAAGTTCTATAAAATAGCTGAATGTTGCAAAGAGACTATTCCCTTTATCATGTCTACTGTATTTACTGTTCCTGCAGGTCTTTTCACCAACACTGCACATCATAAATCACATAAAAAATAGGAGCCAGCATAAACATATTATTTTGCATGTTTCACTGGCATTAAAACACAAACACACACACATATACACACCCAGTATAATTGCAAAACTAAATTATGGCAGCCATGGGGAAATATGAATTATTTTATGTGTGCTGTACTCATTTCACGCCTGATGGACTCTCACCTTTAACCAGGAGGTGCATGTCTTTCAGTGCCGTTTCGGGCACGGGTATTCTAATAGAAGAATAATGGAAGCATTCTTTCTTTTTAATTGGACATTGTTAGAATGACATATCAACCCCGCTGCAGGAATGGCCTTTCCATGTATACTGTAATTGAAACAGTCCCTATTTTCCCCTCATAGTCCTCTATACAGGAGACTGAAACGGGCAATGTTTGGTGAATCTGGACCCCTTGCACAGTTGTGTATTGTTGATGCTGCTTTGCTGAGCATCATTTCATCATATCAGGAGATTTTTTTCATATTTTCCTATAAAAATCTTGATGTTTATGTAATTTACCATTTATCTTCTGGGTAATACATTTTTTGTGTGCATAAACGCATTATCACACAATTCCCTTTGTATTCTCATTATTGATATTAGCAGTGCTATCACTACTGGTGATTCATCCGCCTTCATAGTATTTGTTTTCAGCAATTTTACATTCCAAAGGCTTTGATTTCCATTAGCATTTTTGCAATTATCCAGAAATTCCATTAAAGTTCTTGGCAATGACATGACAAGAAATGATCACCCTATTAAACCCCTGAGCTAAAAACATCATAATGTGCATGGTATTGTGTGGTAATCGTTTTTATTCAGGAAAAAACAGTGAATTACTACCTGTGTTTAACCACTCAAAATTCCATTTTAGGTATTCATCGCATGAGGCTGACAAGCAGACTGAAGCCGAGTAAATAAAAACTGGCAGCCGCTGGATGAATGACTGCATGTTTGGGTCATGATAAGGAAGAATTACATTTTTACACATCACTGAGGAGAGGAAAACAAAGACCGGTGTGAGGTTAAAAGCTCTACAAACTGCTGGAGAATAACCAAGTAAAAAAAACAATGAAGTATGGTTCTCTCTTAGCAGTTTAAGCCTTTTCCTCAGTGGAAGATGTAAGTGATTTAGAGCTCATCAAATGCACACAGTATGGCCCCCAAAGCACACATAGTAAAAAAGCATGATAGTTGTCCACAGAGCGGGTAAGGTACTGTCTTAGGCTTCAGGGGGCACTCCTAATGGAGCCATTACGAAGTCAGTTGTCATATCCGAAGGACTTCATTAATCATTACAAGTGGGATAATGCGTCCTCATTTAACAGGACAACTTCCATATTCTCCAAATTCTGTATGAGCAACCCAACACTTAAAGCTCGATTATGGTTCCCATCCATCCAGGTCTGTCTTCATATGCTTAGCACTAAAATAGCTTTGCAGCCATAAAAACATATTCATCTGGGAATCAAATAACAAGAATACTACTTTATTTGTGCAGCACCGTGACAAGCCATGGTGGTTCACCACAGAGGATGAAAAAGTAAGTTATGATGTTTTGTCTTTTTTTCAATCTAAATAAGATAATAATGTTCATGTTGTGTGTTGTCATTAGATCCTTTGTTTAATTTATTTTATTAAAACAACTACTGTCATAAGCCAAGGCACACAGCCATGATAACATGGGAGCTGCACACACAAATGGCAATTAAGATATTTCTTTAAAATAAAGAAGTATCAGGAAATAATGTAGAGTAACAATGGCAGGTGAAGTCAGTGGTGTCAGCGCTCAGGAGTGAAGAGTTGGGAAATTGAGTTTTGCGTAGTGTAAGGAAAACAAACCAAACATCAACCAAAATCCAGAATGGTGTCTTATGGTGGGCTTTTGTAGAGCACTGGCTCAATGGGCCCAGGTGTTATCGGTGCTGACGACTATGGACAAGGCAAGCCTTCTCTCCAGTACCTGCAGAAAACAGCTGCCACCCACACAGACAGAAAGGGAAGGTGTGGTGAAGCGGGCCATGACACTTCTACTACTAATTACTGTGCCCATCTATGTGCATGAGATGCAAAATAAAATTTTGGCTTGTTTTTTCCTTTTTA
Organism: Perissodus microlepis; assembly: GCF_051167445.1. Classification (NCBI taxonomy): domain Eukaryota; kingdom Metazoa; phylum Chordata; class Actinopteri; order Cichliformes; family Cichlidae; genus Perissodus; species Perissodus microlepis. Next base: position 26,402,440 of record NC_140471.1, on the reverse strand, counting down.
CACCTAAAAAAGCGAGCATAATTAACTGATTCCATCCATTTGTTTTATTGCCGGCTCCTGGAGCTTATCCCAGCTGTCACATGGTGAAAGGATGGGTAGACACCTGGACAGGTTGTCAGTGTTTCACAGGGGCTGACACAGAAAATCATACACTCTTAGATCCACACCGAAGCCTATTTAAATTTGCCAGTTAACACAGTAGGGCATCTCCATGGACAGTGGAAGGATGCTGGAGAGCACAGAGAGAACCTGTGGAGGCACAGTGAGAACATGCAAACTTCACACAGAAAGGCCCCAGACAGCCAGCAGATTCAAACCCAGAATCTTCTGGCTGTGAGGCAACAGTTCTAAACGCTGCACCAGTGAGACATTCAGTTAACTTATTAGTGAAACTTTAATAATAATAAAAACAATGAATAACAAGCTATTTTAATAGTTAGTTTAAATTGTGGAGATCTGACAGATTTATGCAGATTTGTGTTTGCCTTTTCTGAGTCTGAAGTTTTAGATTTAAATTTCAGTCTGGGGTGCTGGCCGGGCCTTGGGGGCTTGGGTCCTGGCTGTTGTGTCACCGGAGCTGTGGGCGGGTGGGTGCAGGGGGGCTCAGCCCCAGTGCAGGGGACCTCTGGTGCATCGGCCCAACTAGGGGGCTCTCTAACTGGTGGGGAGGTTTTTGTATCTTTGCAGGTGGTCTCCTCTCTACAGGAGCTCACTCTGCAGGTGCGGGAGAGATATAGGAGAGGTAGAGAATGAACTCAACCTGGGTGTCTATTGTCTTGTGTAGTTTGGGAGATGATTGGATGATGGGGTGGGTGCAGTTTTCTCTGGGGTGGGCTGCCCCGGACTCTGTGGGGCTGGGCGGTGCTGCTGCTGCAGGCCCCGGTCCGGATGGCCCTGGGCCCCCTTGCCCTGGTGGGTTCCAGAGTGTGGGGGTGCCTACTGGGGTCAGCGGGGGAGCTGGCCCCAGGGAGGGGCCGCTTGCCCCTCCCTTTCCTCCCTCCCCATCCTCAGCTGCCTCCCTATTCCCGCTCTACCACACCCACACACGCAGGGCTTGGGGTGCAGGTATGTCACCAGGGTGCAGGGGAGGCACTCCCCCTCTGTCCCCTTCTGGCCGCCTGTGCCTCAATTTTATTCTGCAACCTAGACACCCACATTACTCACACTCTCACATAACACATACATATAGGGCCTTGGGGGTGGGCACGTTCTACAGCATCTAGAGGATGGTCGGTGTACTCCAACCCACCTCTGGCGCTGGTGCCCTACCCTCAATTTTAAATGCATTTAGACACTAAGGGTTTTCGGGAGGAGCCGTGCTGCTCTCTGAGAGGAAGCAAGTACCATGCTCTCCTGAGTTTTAAATGCACTTTAGAACAGCACACAGCAACACTACATATGAGCGGGCGTAGGGAGGTTTGAGGTCTTCACTCACCCCGGTTCTGTTAGCCGTCAGGGCTGGGGGGCTGGGAGGAGGTGCTGGCCGTCAGACTGAGGTCTGGGATGCGGGGCCTCCCTGCTACTGCAGATAAGGAGGTGGTCCGCTTGCCTCCACCCCAGAGAGAAGGGTTACATCTCCTGGGTCTAGGTGCGGCTTGCCCCTCTGGGGGCGGGGGTACCTGGACCTGGGATATAGAGTATGTTTGGGGAGTGCGACTGTCTGTGCAGTGTCTATTTGTGTCTGTCTACACGTTGGGTGAGTGCCGAGTATTTGGTTGTGTATATGGGGGTGGGAATGCACGTCTGTGTCCGCGTGTGCCTGTTTGTCTGTGTCTATATGTCAGGTTGGGTCTTAGAGTCAACCTCTCTGGGAACATCTCAGGCCCTCCAAAGTACGGAGGCCTATCTCCCCTCACCACACTCCCTGCCGGTGGCTGATGCCCTCAGACGTTGGTGTGTTGGTGGTCCTTGTCGTCTGGGGCTGGGCGCTCATGTATGTACCGGCTCACTCCTGGTGGCCGATTGGTGGGGCCTGGCGCCTGTGGCCCGGCTGGGCCCCTTCCGGAGGGTGTGGTGCCCTCAGGCCTCTGGCCTCTGGGCCTGAAGCTCGGTCCTCTCTGGCACAGCTGGCTGCCGGCAGAGCCGGCGGGCACGCCACTGCAACCCCCTCTGGCTTCTGCTCCGTAGCTGCTGGGTGACCTCTCGTTTGGGGCTCTACTCAGCTCTTCCCAGGAGGGTGGCACGGTTCCCCCCCTTTTGGTGGTCCTCCTCGGGTCCTCGTACTCTGGGGCCTCTGGATATCTGGGGCCTGGATCTCCTCCATACCTGCTTCATGCCCTGGGGGACGGGGCTATGGCGCCCACACTCCCTAGCAGATCGTTACATGGAGAAACCTTTGGAATACAGCATGCTGATCCACACAGGTGTGCACACTGCCTCAAAGCACATTGTGCGCTGTCTATCTTGCGTGCTGCACAATATCGTTTAATATTTAGTATCTACTGTTATCTACTGCTAGCTAGTTTATTGTGATGGTGCTGTATTTATTATGTTGCTCTTTTTTTGTTTTCTTTCTCTTCTGTTTTTTTTTCTCCATACAGGTGATCCAGGTGTTTTGTGTGTTTTTCTTTCTTTCTTCCCCCCTTTCTCACCGTCTCTTCTCCCCTCTGGTTTTCTTTCTCTCCCTCTCTTTCTTTCATTCTTTCTCCCTGTCCTATCCCCCAGTCATGTCTGTCCCGTTTGTAAAATAAATACATAATTATAATAAAAGTCAATCAAATGGACCAATATGGCAAGGCCATGATGATCCACTTGGTAAAATAAATCCGCTTGGCATCTTTCTTGGCCTTAAGACAACAATTCTGATGGCTAAAGATCCAAACGGGACACAAAAAAAAAAAAAAAAAAAAAAGATTTAAATTTCAGTTAAAGGGTAAAATAATATTTTGGTGTAAAAAGCAGAAATCCAGATTCAGTTCAATTAGAGAGGACAAAGCAGGGGCACCAGGCCTACTGTACGTTATCCCAGCCAATTGGCAGCTTGGCTCCTGAGAGCCCACTCCCACTGGGTGCGAATCAGAAATCTAACAGCTAATGACAACAGTCACCCCATGGTACCAGTACTGACAGCAAACTAATGCCCACACGTACAGAGTAGAGCACAAGAGCTGTCAACACCCCCTTATGATCCTGTGGGTATATAATGACCAAAAAAAGAAAATAAAGAGGAGGAAAAGAATCACTCCCAGTTTAAGCTGATGACTGTTATTTCTTTTTCTCACACCTCTTAAGGATACTTTAGCCATTTGCTATTAAGAGCAGATTTTCCTCTTCAGTGTTTCTCTTGCAATAATAAAATGTTGAATCACATTTAGAATAGGAGACTGTTGAATGGGTTGGAAAAGCAATATGTTCATTGCAAATGTAATTCCAGCTTTCATTTGAAACATTTAAAGCCAGGGCGGTCTTGCAATATGGTTTAAAGCATAGACAGATGAAAAACAAACAACAAGAAACTAGAATTGGTGTACTAAAGTCATCACACACAATTTTAATTAATCTGTAAAAATCTAATAAGCCTATGAATTCTATGTATTTTAGCAATAAGCAACTCGACTGACTCAAACATTTTCTCTCATTTCTGTTCTGAATAAAATACCTCGAAATCAAGTCAAACACTGACCAAATCTCCAGTAAATACTGAAATTGCTTAACATTTGTTGATTTCAAGGGTCAGAAACATTCATATTATTGTTATACTACCATTAGACCCTGTTTGTGCTACTGTTTGTTTTTTTTCTCCTAATTAAACTGAATTTGTGTGTATAAGCATCGCAGACCTGTATTACAAGTTATTCATTTTACAATGGCATTGCTAATTAAAAATGAATTATATATTATTTGGGTTTGTATTGATTCCACTTACATGTTTTAAGAGGACTTCCTCTGAATTTACATATAAATGACAGTCCTCTTGGCGCAGTAGTGTGTATTTTTTGTGGTTCTGCTCTGCTGGACAGCAGTGTTTCTAAAACATGACCCATTTGACTAGTGTTAAGAAACCCAATCTTCTGCTTATTTGATTGTAATCTTTATTTATTTATTTTTTTTAATGAGTCTTTTGCCATCCCTGCAGCTGGAGTCCTTTAATTATTATTTATTAATTTGCTTCTGTCGTAAAGCTACAAAAGCCTCTATCAACAAATCCCGCAGGTTGTTATGAGTCAAGCACTGAATATAGTGATGGAATCACTGAAGAGCTGCGCACACTGAGACGAGCACTATCTCCAGCGTTCAGCCCCTCCACCAAGCCAAATCAAGTTTGTGTTATCAGTATACAGCTTATACCACAGTTCTGAGCAACGTCAGCAAGAACAGGAGCCCCGAGGTGAACAGACATCAAAGTAATCAACCAGTGAATGCAAGAACTGAGAGTAGCTGTCACACCATGAAACTATGTTACCTCTTTTATGCAGCACAAAGGAATAACTCCCTAATAAAATCCCAACAAACACTATTAGGCTATTTATTTTCCTTCTACTACCATCATACGCAAACACAATCATGCACTGTGACTGTTTTATGCTTAGCTCCTTCTGGCCATAACCTGCTTGATTGATAAACACTTGTTCAAGTTTGAAAAAAAGCAAAGCCGAGACTGAAGAAACAGCAGTACATTCGAGACAATCCTCCGAGTAAACAGGCATCAGCCTAATTCATCTTGAGCAGCACAGCAGCAGAGACATGGCAGAATGCAGGACCGTTACCATTTTCAATTTTGATGCAGTTATTTTTTTTTAGGATTGCTCCACAGTGAAAATTTTGTATGACTGAATCACCACAATATGAGCGAAGCGCTTCAGCTGAAATTCGAGGTTCTTTTCCCGAGATCCTGGCAGTGAGTGCATTAATCACCACAGTCTCCCTTCCTAACTGAAGACAGAGAGCAACAGCTGGGGGAGAGGAGCTCGGCTTTAAACAGTACAGACTGCAGGAGGTTCAGCCATCACTTCTTGTTGTGAATTCTGACATCAATAGTAATGAATACCTTGGAGCGTTGCCTGACTGCCTGAGCCTGAATTGCTATAACACATGAGGCCGGGAATTGGAAGTGGTTTTTGTTTGTGTGTCTTTCTGTGTGCTGGTGTCGATGTCTGTGGGTCTGTGTGTAACCGTATGTACTGTATCCACCTCTGTTTACCTGTGCAAGCACATGCGTTCCTGCCAGTGTGTGCCTTTTTTTAGTGTGGATATGAGTAATATGCAGAATAACCGGTAGGGCTAAATGACCCGGGCTGACAGGAACAATTAATCAGAACATTGTTGGAGCTCTTGGATGAGGCTCCATGCCGAGGTTACACCTGCAAGGGCTTGAGCTGCACTGGGATCCAGCACACCTACACACAGTGATCTTTAAATGATCTATGGCTGGCTGGACAACATTTATTTCAAGTACAGAGTATTTGCATGGTTGTTGGACAGTTAAAGGCTCACTCATGAATTATTATACATTTTCATGAGACACCAAAAGCACAAAAATCTCCTTGTTTTATTGCCCCAAATTCTAAATAAATTGGGGAAATGTGTACAAAGCAGGGGCGTAATTTCCAGGGGGGGTGGGGGGTTTATGACCCCCTCAATAATCAGACTCAATATAACCCCCCCCCAATAAAATGATGAATTATCTTGCATAAATAGTCTGTTGATTTTCTTTACTCATTTCAGGTATTACCAGCAAAATAATTGCATGTTTAATCATCTGGGAATTTACCCAGATTTGTTTATTTATTTAGACAGGGATCTTGACACCCTCCACCCCCCACCCCTCACCCCCAACATAATGCAATGATTAGAAAATGTCATAAACCCAGATTTTAATCACAATAGAACATAGAGAACATATCAAAAGTTTAAACTGAAAGAAATTAGGCCATTTTGAATTTGATTGCAATAAAACATCCCCCAAAATGACATTCTGTGAGAGGGATGGTTTTCCATTCTTGTCTGACAGAGGATACTAGCTGTTTTTCATTTTATAATGTGCCAGATGTGAAGTCATGCTGTTGTTAGAGATATTATGTGGCTTACCATCCAAGACTTTCTAAAAGTAGAATGTGAAGCAGAGCTTTCAGCTATGAGGCCGCTCTAATATAGAACCAGCTCCCAGCTTAGATTTGGGAAACATCTATTCTTTCTACTTTTTTAGATTAGGCTTAAAACTTTCCTTTTGATCATCAGAACATCACTACTGCATTTAATCATTAGTGGTTATTAATCTCTTGCATAATATGTATATCATCATATTTTTCTGTGCTCTCTTCTCTTTCCCCTCACCCCGAGAAGTCAAGGTAGATGGCCGCCCCTCCCTGAGTCGGGTTTTGCCAGAGGTTTCCCACTGTTGCCAAGTGCTTGCTCTGAGCCATATTGTCGGGTCTGTAGGGACTGTTGCTGTAAATTGGTGCTATATAAATAAAATTGAACTGAAGTGAACTGAACCAAATTGAGGGCCAATTTTGATTTTTTGCCTTGTCCCTTGCACATAGATGTGTTTCTAGATTCTCTGGTGTTGTTTTTTTGATGATGTTATGCACAGTAGAAAATGAGGTTTTTCCTTTTTTTTAAATTTTGAAATTATTCCACAATTTGTGAACAGGTTTTTTTGCAGATTGCTGAAACTCTTCCTCTGTAAGATTCTCTTTTTATAGTCAGTCATGATAGTGACCTGCTGCCAATTAACCACATTAGGTGCAAAATGTCCCTCCAGCTGTTTTTTTAGTACCACTTACTTTTCCATCCTTTTGTTGTGCCTGTCCAAACTTTTTTGAGAAACAGTGCTACCTTCAAATTCAAAACGAGGCAATAATTTTCACGAGATAGTAAAACATGTTCTATTGTGAATGAAACGTGGGTTTATGAGATCTGCTAGTCGTTGTATTATGTTTATACTGCCATTTTACACAATATTTAGAAATTATGGTTATAATTTAGAGTATGTGTTCTGCCAACAGAGTAAACATAAGTCCAGTATTCTCCTTCTAGCTCTCTTTTGGTGAAAGATCTCAAGGCATGAATGTTTTAGAGATTGCAATGAATGCATGTTTGTCTGGAATTTTTTGTTTTCAGTGTTGCCCTGATCTCGTTTAAAAGTTTTAAGACTATCTGGAATCCAAGATCTTGGTCTTCGACTTTGGTATGCAACAAATTTTGACGAAGCAGTATCTCAGAGAAGTAAAACCAGTTATGACTTGACAAACTGGTTTTCAGAGGAAATAAGTTGTCAAGTCGCACGTAGTAAAACAAAAATACTGAAACTCTTAACAGAGCTAAGATGTACTGCTGAGTTCGGTGACCCATATTTCACAGATTAATTGCATCATTAAAACAAAAAATATGATTTAAACATCTCTCATTAAGCTATCTTTTAACATTCTCCAATTTTGTAATATATACAACACAGGAAGGTTAATCTTTTTTTTTTTTAATTAAAGAGGCCCTAAATACACTTTAATAACTGCTGGCCTAAAGGTTGACAAATGACCCTAATTAAGAGAAAACAAAACAAATTAGAGTATATGATATTTAGATAGATACATGTGCTTCCAGTGCACATCTACATGAACAGGTGTGCCTGAGCAGCATGCTCAGGTAGCTGATACATTACGGTTTTCTGCTCACATCTTTCTCTGGGAATTCAGTTGTCACTTATCAAAGTAAATCTAATTAAACACAAGCTTAAAACGTGCACCCTCTCCATTCTGCTGATCTTTTGTCCAATTTTCTATCAATAGTGTTGCTACTGATCCAGTGGTAATGCGTTGCCTCCTCTGCACTCACACACAATGCCAGGAGGTCTTTGCTTGATGTTCTATGTAGGACAAGTCGTAGTGTGTCTGAGGTAATAAATGAACAAGATGAATGTGGGGGATATGTTCATTTGAAAGCTCTTGTCACTGAGGGTTTGTCGTCCGGCTGCACAAAGGGTAGAACCTTCCTGCCTGATTTACTTTAGATTCAAACCATGGCTAAATTGGAAATCGTGAATCACTCTGACACCATTGGCATAAGATGGATTAGTTCAGTTAAAGGCTGCCTTTTCTTTACTTTGGATCTTTTTAAAGAAATCATACAAAAATTAATTTTTCTGACAGACGGCTGACCCGGGCAGCCAGTGAAAGGAATAGCAAAGAGAGCCCGGCACTGAGGCACTACAAAGCTGGTTTTATCAGCACGGCACTATCCCAACCACATCCAAAAGCTCTCAGCAGCACAATGAGCCTGGCTGAATATTTGATCAACTGTCTCAGGTTTAACAAGCCTTGCCAAACTACACCTGCCTGGAGGAAAAAGATATGCCTTTGAGCAGGGCAATGCCTCCCCCAAGATGTTAAGGAAAATTAGTGTTTGATGTTCACAACAACCGAGCACTAAGCTCATCCATTCTTGAGCACTTGGATTCTCAGCAAGATTCAAGATTTGCATTTACTGAACAATAGTTTTCTGAATGCCAACAATGTCTTCCATTGTAGCCTAGCCATAAATTACAAAACAATGCACTCAACAAGGAACTACTGTACCCGTAATGTTGCTTTTACAGGTTGGCGTCAGTAAAACACTGTATAACTTTGCTTCTTGCCAAGTGTCATACAACAGATGTTTCTTGCTTATGCCTCTGGAATCTCTCCCACAAATAAAATCAGAGATAATCCTCTTGTAAGAAAGTGTAAATTTATGTGCTTTTGCTATATCTCTGAATAAGCATGTGTGTGTACTCAGTCACATCGTGGGGACTGTTGGTGACAAAAAGCAGATGCCCAGTGTTAAATTAAAGTAGATGTACCTGTAAATAAGGTTATGGTGTGTCTGTGGGAAAAAGAATTAAAGTCAGCGTAATTATCTCTGTGTGTGTGTGTGTGTGTGTGTGTGTGTGTGTGTGTGTGTGTGTGTGTGTGTGTGTGTGTGTGTGTGTGTGTTTCTGTACGTGTGTATACCCAAACTTATAGTTGCTGGCTGCAGCTCATTGCCCTGCAGTAATATCAGGCCTTACAGACACCTGGGACCAGTGGTGTGGTCCCTCAGAAGAGGCTGCCGTCTGGCAACTGGCCCTGATTACTTTCTCCACTCTCTGGAACTCAACTCTGTGTATGCCATTAACAAGCTCCACGTGGTATGATCCCAACTCGACCATGCCATTAAACCTCTACACAAAAGCTAGTTTACAAACACAGGCACACACACACACACACACACACACACTGCACAACTTAACCATCAGTCCACTGAAACCTCTACCACCTGCAGACCAACGTTTCCCATAACCTCTCCTTTGAGAGCAGAGCCTGCACAGCGGAAACTGTGAAGCAACGGTGACATCTAGTGGCCAAATTACTGTGTAAAACAAAAAGTTGTAGATTTGTTTTTGCTGCACTGCCCAAAGACCGAGTAGAATTATTTGACTGTTAGTTGCTTTCCCTTCCTTTCATAAAAACGTTATATTTTTATTTCATTGCTTGTGTTATTCATATTTATCATTTACGTGTACACAACTAGATGCTAAAAATTTCATAGCTCAGTTAGGGACAAGCTTTTTCAGGATACTTTTTATTATCTTTTTGTGTTCAATTCTGCATGTTTACACTATTCAAATTATATAATTTATACAATCTAGTATTTTATTAATTTGCTTTTTAATAGTGCATTTAATAACCTATAAATAACTAATGTAAAGTGTAACATTCTACTGTTCAAGTCTACACATTTGCATATGTCAAAAACACAGAAGTATTCATATACATATGTGTGCATATATGAATAAGCATATGTATGTAGATATGTGTGCGTGCATATAAAGAGTTCTGTGAATAAGTATTTGCCCCCTTCCTGATTTTGTTTCAGTTTCATTGACCACACCCAGATCCCACTGCTAGACCTGCTGAATCAAGAAATCGCTTAAACAGAAACTGTCTGACACAGTGAATTAAACTAAAAGATGTCTGCATGCAACAAGTCATGACATCATATAAAGAAACTCAGAAAGAACAGAGGAATAAAGTCAGTGACATTTATCAGTCTGGAAAGGGTTACAAAGCCATACAAAGGCTTTGGACCCCATAAAACCATGATGAGAGTCGTTATCCACAAATGGAGAAAACTTGGGACAGTAGTGAAGCTCCACGTGCGTATGCTGGTCACTTCCCAGGAGTTACCAGTATACCAAAATTACTCCAAGAGTAATTTAAGACTCATCCAGGAGCTCACAAAGCCAGAACAACATCTAATAAACTGCAGGCCACACTGAGAAGGAGACTGAGCAAAAAATTGTTTCACATTTGCCAAAAAAAACCCTCCAAAACATCTTGATGATCCCCATGACTTTTGGGAAAATATTTTGTAGATTGATGAGACAAAGGTTGAACTTTTGTCTCATCTTGGCCTTCCAATTGGGGTCTGGGATGCGGGGCGTCCCTGCTACCGCGGGGCCGTCTGCTTGTCTTCAGCCCAGGGAAAAGGGTGGCATCTCCTGGGTGTGGTTTCTCCTCAGGTCCAGGTGGTGCCTGGACCTGGGGGTTAGAGTATGTCCGCGGGCACATCACTGCAGCCCCCTCTGGCTTCTGCTCCGTGGCTGCTGGATGACCCGTCGTCTGGGGCTCTCCTCAGCTCCTCCCAGGAGGGTGACCCAGTTGCCCCTCCGATGGTCCTCCTTGGGCTCTCGCACTATGGGGCCTCTGGATGTCTGGGGCCTGGATCTCCTCCATGCCTGCTTCATGCCCTGGGGAACGGGGCTATGGCTCCCCACACCCTCTAGCAGATTGTTACATGGAGAAACCTTTTGAATACAAGCGTGCTCGTGCTCACAGGTGTACACACGGGTGTTCACAGACACAAACTACACCTTTCTTGGCTGCAAAGGACATTGTGTGCTATCGATCTTGCGTGCTGCGCAATAACATTCAATATTTAGTATCTACTGTTATTTACTGTTAGCTAGATTATTGCGATCTTGTTGTGTTTATTATGTTGCTCTCTTTTTTGCTTTTTTTCTCTTCTGTTTTTTCTTCTTGAGTCCTGTTACGTCTGGTAACTAACACAGCATTTCATGAACAGAGCATCATGGCAATAGTCAAATATAGTCAAATATAGTAGTGGTAGGCTGCTTTTCTGCTTCAGGACCTGGATGACTTGCTGTAATTGATGGAACCATGAATTCTGCTGCCTACTAGAAACTGCTGAAGGAAAATGTCCTGAGTTTGGGTTTTGAAGGATAATGAGCCAAAACACACAGAAGTCCACCTCTAAATAGCTCAAAAAACAAAATGTAGGTTTTGGAGTGACCTAGTCAAATTTAGGGATTATATCTGACTGAGATGCTCCGGCATGACCTTAAACTGAACATTCATTCTGGAAAATCCTCCAGTGTGAAGAAAAAAAATCAGTGATTGCAAATGTTTGAGCACATTACGTTTAGGGTCGATTGCTTTTTTCCCACATGTTCAACTCTAATTTCGTCATGCTTGCATAATGATTTAATCTTGACTCACAATACTATTCCGGGGCCACGAGGGGGCGCCGTGTCCTATTTATTTAATTTGTCCTATCAACAATCATCCCATTGCCTACAACCATTAAAAAACGTATATTTGGATCATGACAATATATTTCTGTTTTATAATAAATAAAAAAAAAACTATGGCGAGACATTGCTTCTGTACAATATTAAACTATTAAAAATACACACGCATATATTGAATTAAATGAATAACCATATAAACGTGCAAATACTCAGAAAAAAGGAAATTAACTAAAACGTGGAGACAAAATATTTCATAGATCAGTTTTACCTGTAATTACAGTTTCATAACATATAATCGTACTGACTTTGGTTTGGTGTCATTTTCCGATTTTAGCTCTAGACTGACTGGAAAAACAAATAAGCTCTATTTTTTGACGCTATACAGTAAGAGTGCTGTGAGGTCGGGCTTATTGCGCATTGCCTAAAGGGGACACAGCAACTAGAAACGTGAGCTATTTGATACTCTTTGCGATATTTCAGACTTTCTTTCTTCTTGCTGCTGAAAAATGGAAAAAAGAAAAAAAAAACTTGAATACTACAGTGAGTGAGTGACAGCCAGCGGAAACAGGCACACCTTATCGTATCTCTCTTATATTCAAATCTTTTCATGGCTGTGCATGCATGCGCCTGGAGGAAGAGGAGAAGAAATCATTTCCAAGAGGGCGGTGCTACTGTATGAAGTAGGAACAGCGTCAAAGTTAAGAGTGCTTCCAAACATTAACTCGAACTTTAAGTGGCCTCTGCTGTTAAATAGAACAGAAGGAAACCGAGCAGGTAAAATGACGGCTCGCCTCTGCGGTGAGATTTGTTGACTGTAATGTGATCTGTCGATCGGGCTTAGCGGGGGAAATGTCCCGTTAGTAGCACGGCTAACTGAGCTCTTACCTGTGCCAGGTAAAGTCGGCGTGTACAGTACAGGTAGAGGTACACTTTTCTACCTTGTTTGTTTATTTGTGTGTAACATGGGCTATCGAAGAGTAGCCTACTTTACACAGAGCAGGGCAGGACTACTTTCTGATCTGCTGACTTGCGTAAAAAGAAAATGAGTAAGCGATCTAACTTTACAGTAGGATATGTTGCAACAGGCCTCTTACAGCCTGTAAGAACTAACTTGACATGTCTATGAAGAAGATATTAAAAATAAAAGTAATATTACTTGCTGAAAGTGCTTAATCTGGAGGCTGTCACCGTAATTTGCTATATGCAGCTGGAGAGTGTCCATTGGGCGTCAGATATGTCTTGTTTCTTTGTTTCTTTTTTTTACACTATAGTTCAAAAGACTACGAGAAGAGAGGAAGGAAGCGCATTTTCAATTAAAGCAGCAGGGTGTGCCAAAAATATTGGCGTTATCCTTAAGAAATGACAGGTTGAAGAAGATTAATTCAGTTTAACTTGTCTAAATGTTTAATCCATTAATCACCATACTCTACTACTTTAGTAGCCTGTATAAATCTTTAAAGATTACTTAATCTCACAAGGCGAAGTTGGTGGAATTGGTTTTGAGGTGTCAGTTCAGGGCTAAAAATCTTGTTGGGACACCAGAGTTTTTATAAACTTCAAATATGTAAGGCTGAATTTTGTTGAAGCATACATAAAACAAATTACAGAATATTGAGGTATGTAATTAATGGGTTAGTGCAGCCACTGAAATGTGTATTATCATGTTTTATTTTACTCTTTGTAAAATTTCAGACTATATGAGCTACAACTCCTTTGGTAACTAATGGAATATCATATTTTTTTCACCCAGGCCAAGTTGATGTAATTCACCTTCTATGCTCCTGAAAAAAAGAGGCTCAGATGCTTCAGGATGGACGAGGCTCTTCCCAGCCTGAGCTCAGTTTCAGACTCTCTGGAAGCAGACAGTGAGGAGTTCCAGCTCAGAGTGGACTTCTTCAGGAAGTTGGGTTACACCCCATCAGAGATCATGGCTGCTTTGAGGAAACTGGGCTTAAGCACAGACACTAATGCGGTGCTAGGAGAGCTCGTTAGGAACAGAACCAGCAGTGTACCTTGCATTTCCAGCTCTGACAGTGACGAGAGGAGCACACGCCAAAACGACTCCCTGCAGCCTCCCAGTTGGGCTCTTGGGTCCTGCAAAAACACAGCGCAGCTGTGGGACCAAAACAAACCGGACGAAGAATTGAGGCCTGTTGTTATTGACGGCAGCAATGTTGCCATGAGGTAATCCTGATGATACTTCCTGCTCTGTAGATTATCAGATTAAATCATAATCCATGAATGTCACAGCTGCTATGAACACTTTCTGAATAAGGACAGTTATTTTTCAAAGTCTTATTAAACTCTGTATTTTCCTACAATGTCGTGTGACTTGACTTTTTAAAGGAGGTGTTGACTGCACTGCCCGTGCATGTTTTAGCATGGACCGCTGAGACATTATGCAAATTCTAGATCCTCTACTCAGAATCCCCACCTTTTACCAGAAATTATGTGCAATATGTGACTTTCGGACTGGGTAATAGCCAGAGGGAAGATTCCTTCTAAGCAGCATTTGAAGATGTGGTGTTTGCTCAGATCAGTGTAATTTGTTAAGCCTCCTTTTGACTATGAATTAGATTAGATTATTTTCGGTCAGATTAACTGAACCCATGTTATCTCTTATGCTTCTTTTTTTTTCACAGTCATGGCAACAAGGAAGTATTCTCATGCCAAGGGATTCAGCTGGCGGTGAACTTCTTCCTTGACAGAGGTCATACTAGCATTACTGTGTTCGTTCCCAGCTGGCGCAAAGAGCTGCCCAGAGCTGATGCTCCCCTGACAGGTGAGGATGGCAGAAATAAAGCAAAGCAGACAGATGTTTCCCATCAAGTAGACGGGACAAATTTCAGCCTAACATCCCTGTGAGGCGAAGTTAAATGAGGTTAATACTGGTGACACAAAAAGCAGTTTTCACACGGGGTGTGATTGACAAATAAGGTTTGATTCAAACAGAAATGAATCTGATATTATTTTCATGCTGGATGTTAGCACGACCATAAAGATGGAATTAGATCCTTAAGACTGACTAATTGCTGGGGGGAAAAAACAAATGTGATGGGGAGCAATAGCTGAGTTTCTGACTATATCACATGTGTGCATCGCTGACAAAATATTTTGATGTGCTTGTGTTCTCTTTGAATCCAGGCCAATAAAGAACAGGTTTTGTATGTGTAAAAAGGCGTCCATTGTAAGCTGTCAATGAAAGAAATTCTTAGAATTGAAAATTCGTTGACTGCTTTTAGCAGTCAGTCTGGTTCTACCATCTGCTAATTTTCTCATTATTGGTTAGTTTAATGTTAGAGAAGACTAAAAGTTTATATTTTAGTCTCCTGGCAGCAGGCAAGACCAGTGAATCCAGGAGAATGAGAACCACACCTTCTGAGCTGTCAGATAAGACAAAAGATACAAAAAATTCCCCTCCGGGCTCAGTGTGTGGCACATGCAATGGTTACAACATAAGCTGATCACTTCTGTTAAAGTACCAACTATGTTAGCCTCTTAAAGTTTCAGTTTCTGTACAATGAGATAATATCTGCAGGGTATATCCTGCCATAACCACACTGTAATCAGAATGTTTACCCATAGATTTAGAACAAAAAGTAGCTAAAATGGATATAAATCACTAAAGATGTTCTTAAATGGTAGCCTGATTGTTTTACTCAGAAGGTAACAAATTCTTACTGATAAGGAACTGAAACAAATGAAATAAGCCCACACAATTATTGTAACAGAGAGGTTGCCATTTATTCTAGTTTTTGCATACAAGTCGTGCTAAGATGATATTTTTTTTCTTCCCCCACTCACGCTTTTTTCTTTGTTAGTACAGAAACAAATACTATATTATACAGTGAGTTTTAGAGGTGATTTTTTTAAGCAAGAAATGAAAACTTAGAAATTCTATCACATAATTCTGTATTCATGAATAATTGCCACATGAGCCTGGAGATATTACAGAAAAACTAATACATCTATGCAAAAAAAGTTAAGGCTGTGAAACAGGGTATTATTTAGTTGGCCAGCATAAATTATTTCCATACCAGGCCATGGAAGGGAAAGTGGAAATACACTTAAATGAGTCGCTCTGACTGTTTTTGGGTGGTTACAATATTGTAATCACAGACAGTCGTGTATAATAGAGTTCTAAATTTATCCCAACTGATTCACTTATGTCCATGTATTTATAAAGCCCAGATGAATATAATGTCAGTGTATCTTTGTGTAAATATTACCACCTGCAGCACAACAACTAAATAAAAAGGATGGCACATCCTGGAGCATAAGCCCCTTGTTGCTCTCAAGAATTAATAGCTGTGCAGCCTGGGTGGAGCAATCCAAAGGTTCTTTTTTCAATCTTTGAACAAGGAAGTAAAAATCACCATGTAGTTACTCATGGGAAAGTCCCATCGGGAAGTAGAGATGGGGATTTTTTTTGTTTTGTTTTTTTTGTGTTGTTTTTTTTTTCCACACCTAATGTACTTGATGTTGTAGTTAACTACTGGTATCTATTTACAGTAAGTTGTTAAGTTTTGACAGAAGTTAGAAAAGTGCTTTTCTATCACATAAGGTTTTCTATCTTTTGTTCATCACACAGAGTTCAAGGTTCATTTCACTTACCCTTAACTTGTTTTGAAGCACTATCAGTGTGTGTGTGTGTGTGTGTGTGTGTGTGTGTGTGTGTGTGTGTGTGTGTGTTTGCGTGTGCGTGTGTGTGTGTCTTTGTCGTGCATTTATTCACTCAGCTTGCACGTAGCATGATCTAGAGTAATCTTAAGCTACCCCTCATTTCCTTATGTTCTAATTCCAAAAAATCAGTGGTCTTGAGCAATCATTCTCCAAGGTTTATGAAGGTTTTTCAAAGTTTTTCTCTAGAAATTGCCTGCTTTTTTGCTCATTTTCAGTCCAGTATTTTTGCAATAACAAGTAGATTCCCAAGAGGTATTAGCAGAAAATGTGGCATATCTTTGCAGCATGTCTTTAAATTCGAAGAACCTGGACAACAGAAGACAAAAGGAGAAGTGTCAGGCCTAAAAAAAATCTAAAGCACGCAAAGTATATCTGAAAGTCGTGTCTTTAAGAAATAGGAAAAAAATCCAGATCTGACACAGGCCCAGAGAGATGCATCTTCTGTTCACTGAAGCCTCGTCAGAAATGGTTTCAGTGAAATGGTGGCTGTCAAAAACCATTCTTAAGGAAATGAAACGGGGAGAAAAGGCTGAGGTATGCCAAAATACACAATACCTGGACTGAAAATCAGTGGCAACAGGTCTTATGGAGTGATGAATCCTGTTAGAATTTTTGGTTCTGTTCAGAAGAGATCAGGAGAAAGGTGCAACAGTACATGTCTGCAGCCATCTGTAAAACATGGTGCAGGCTCTGTCATGGCTTTGGCCTGCATTTCATCCAGTGCTTTGTGGAAGTATGAACATAGAAAAGTGCTGTCAGAATCTTGATCCACCATGCAATAGCATCCCAGAGGTGTCTGATTGGCAGCAGCTTCATGTTTCAGCATGACAGTGATTCATAACACATTACCAAGTTTGTAAAGAAATACCTGGATAGAAAAGAAAAAAATACAATGACCTCCCCAGGCCTAGAAATTCAATTCAATTTTAGTTTTATTTATATAGTGCCAAATTACAACAACAATTGTCTCAAGGCACTGAAATCAGCATTATGGAAGGAGTGTGGGATGCTCTTCACAGAGAAGGGAACAAAAGGCTGCCAACATCCAATAAAGTCCTTATTGGATGTTGGTAGCTTTTAAAAAGCCTGGAGAACTATTCCTGAAGACTACATAAAGAAATGACAAGAAAGCTTGCCTGAGAGAGTTGAAGCTCTTTCAAAGAATAAAGGCAAATATTAACTTTCAACCTTGTTAAAATTGTACAAACTTTGTTTTGACCTTGTGGTTTGGCATGCATCTTTCAATAAATCCACATCTTTTTAATGTGTCACAGTACAGTTGAATACAAGAAATCATTTTAATACAGCGTAAAATGTCAACTCCTCGATCTGTAACTGATTACTGGTTGCACTTTCAGATCAACACATTCTGCTGGAGCTTGAAAAAAGGAAAATCGTTGTCTTTACTCCATCACGCCGTGTTGGGGGCAAGCGAGTGGTTTGCTATGATGACCGCTTTATTATCAAATTGGCGTATGAGTCCGATGGAATAATCGTATCCAACGACACCTACCGAGACCTCCAAGCAGAAAGACCTGAGTGGAAGAAATGCATTGAAGAGAGGCTGCTCATGTACTCCTTTGTGAATGACAAGTAAGCCTGTTCTTCTGTATGTGCCTGTGAAATACCACATTTTCCTTCCGTGGTGAATTTTCCAGAAAAAGAATTTGCAGCTTACAGCAGAGTTGTACAAGTGGATGAAGAACTCTTCAATTTTTGTGTTTTTCTACAGGTTCATGCCCCCAGATGACCCTTTGGGTCGCCACGGCCCCAGCCTTGACAATTTCCTTCGGAAAAAGCCTCGTCCTACGGAGCAAAAGAGACAACTCTGTCCATACGGTAGGTACGATTAGCATATCGATTAGGAAGTGTTACCCTCTTCTGCAGCAGAGAATGTGCTGTCCAAATTAGATCTCATCAACAAAAAATCTTTTTGCTTGTGTGTCTTATTTTTCTCCATCACAGAGAAAAAGTGCACGTATGGCATAAAGTGTAAGTTCTACCATCCTGAGCGGGTAAACCAACCCTATCTGTCGTTGGCTGATGAACTGAGAGAGAAAGCCCAGATTTCTACTGTAAAAGAAGAGAGAAATGCCAGATTGTCACCCAGACAGCTTCAGTCTGATCCCACACTTGCTCAAAATGCCTATTTTCATCCTCGAGACTCCAACAAAGAGCTCAAAAGAGATCAGCAGACTTCCTCACCCCCTTCTCAGGTTAGTGAAAATAAGCTGCTGTACTGGGAGGATCCTAGACACAATCCAAATCACATGCCGTGTTCTGTAACAGGAACCCAGTGTCAGAAAGAGTGGCCTGGGTTGCACTTGATGCCAAATCATTACTATGCCAACATGTCTCAAGAGTACCTGGATTCAGGCCTTGGCTCTTTTGAGAGTCAGTACTCTGATATTTCGCATTCCCTCCGCAACTCAAAGAAGCTCAGGCCGCAGTATCAGAGTGCTCCTCCTGGAGCCACAAATTCTCCCGTACATTTAGAGAAAAATAACATCAATCAGCCTTGCAAGTGCTGTTCTCATGCAGTGCCCTCGACAGTTCACCAGCAATTTCATGGAAACATGGACTCTCAGGCACAACCCCAATACAGCACCTATCACCCAAATGCCCTCACACCCACTGCTTCCCACCAGCGCAGCCTCCCCAGCCATTTCCAGTACAGTGGAGGCACCCATGTTCAGCAACATTACTGGTCAGATCCCTTTCAGGGGTTACCACAAGCCAGCAGACCAAATAGCCTCCCTTCTTCAACTCATTCTTCACACTACCACAATTCTTGCTGCTCTAGCAACAGTCATCAGTACTATTCAAGGGGACAACAACCATCTTCTGCTGCATTTGACTCACAAAGGTTAGAACTCCGCAACAAGCTCAAAACTATCTTCAACCCACATCTGGTGGATACTGTCATGGAAATGTTTCCAAATCTGATGAATGCTGAGAAACTAGCTGCAGAGATACTGAAGCTGAAAGCCCAAAGAGATCTTTTCTGATTATTCTTCTTTCAGACCTGTCATTACTACTTGCCTTGACCTCAATAGCATCCTTATCACCTTTTCAGAAGGTTGCATAGTGCCTATAGCTGAGTCATTTAAAAACTAATTCTGTGCAATGTGCTATTATACTGTAAAAATGAAACATTTTGTTTTATTTATGAATGATTTAGTTAATCTGTTATAGGTTATACATATTTTTTATGACACTGGAGTCATATGTCTTTGTCATCCATGTTTTGGATAAAAAGTGCCTCTAGATGGAAAACGGTTACATTTATGCATATTTGTTTATGCATATTGCATCAAAGTTAAGTTCTCATGAAATAACCTGTTGCTGTATTATGTGCTACTTTTAATCTTAGTTCTTCAGAAACAGCCTGCAGACAAGTATTATCCTTTCGAGGGACAGTTGCAGTATACTAAAAAACACTGGCAGTCAGTCCAGAAAAGTACCCAGGCTTCCAAATATTATTGAAAGCAACGTAGCTGAGATACCACAATAAAAGAAAAATGAAACGCTAATTATGTAGGTGAGCTATAAAAACCTTTAACTATGGATACAGCCACCATGACATAACCAACTGGTTTGGGAAGTCCCCTTTTTGAGAGCATTTTTGATGTTGCTATCTTGCTTTTCTTTTTCTTTTTTAAACAAACATGACAAGTGAGGACGGAGAAAATGAGGACACCAAACGCTCATGCAATGGTAACTTGTCACACAAGTTACACAGAAGGTATTTTCAGCTGCTTTCTTATCACCACAGTAGATAGATCTGCATGTTTGACCTTCCTGATGTAACCAGTACTAGGAGTGCATTTACCCTGTGAGGTTGGCTCTATGTCTCCTCTCCATCTCAGGCCAGAGAGCTTTTACATGTAAGGGTAACATGTTAACCTCAGAGCTACATCCTGCTCATCTACTTCACTGTAAAGACAACACCACAAAAAGACAGCTAAATAGAACTCCTGCATGCTGTCTCTGTCATAGCTCGTATGTTTAATAAATGTTTGCATCTATCCAACCTTCAGCATTTCGGAAATTACATCTTAAATGTGCAGGCTTAAGGTAGTCTTTGATCTCACCTCAACATAAACTGGGAGCTAAAGAGGCACTGAGTCATCCACTTTACACCTCTGTCTGAGGTTTCCAAAATAAAGTTAATTGTTGAATTCGTTATCTGAATTTTTTCTATCGTGACTTTTGAGTTTTTGCATTAGAAAAGGCAACGCATGATGTCCTGCTGCATTTTTAAATTGTTTTTATTGGTCGGGAATTTTGTTTCTCCTTTATTAACCAGCTCAAACTTTAAACTTTCAAGAGTATTTCATCTGATATATCAATAATTTTGAAGTGTTCCTACCTGTCAGCATTTTGTTTCTGTCCTGACGAGATCTGGCATGAGAAAACCTGTAGTTGGTTACATCACAGAGGGCATGTTTCTCTGTAGTATAAAGTCAGTAGTTTGATTCACGGCATACGTCTCTCCAAAGAGCGACTCTGTTGCTTTTAGTTCCCCACTTCTGAAATACCTTTTGGTGTCCTTGCTCTGTGAGCTTCATAAGTAAATATAAAAGTCATGTAGTTCACAAAGATAAGCTAACATTGCATGTTTTTACCATACAGTGTAAATGCTGATCTTGCTAGGAAATTGAAACTGAACTTAAAAAATGGCTTTGACCCAAGCAAAAGGAACTTGCTGATGTGTCATCATCATTTGTTCTGTAAACCTGAATCAGCTTCATGAATCATTCTCTGAATAACTGTGTGTGTGTAGGAGAGACTACAGTATAACGTATAAAAATGACAGTTATGGAATTTAGTTCTCATAAATGATTTGTATTCTCTATTCTTATATTGGATCATTAACTTCAAATGTTTAGTGTTAGAACTCATTGTAAGAATATTTAGGAAATGCATTGTCACTACCTATTAAAGTCTATTGTAATAATAATATGTGTGAAGTCTATTACAACACAAAGGGACGGGGATTAGCACTGTTGCTTGGAGAGCCAGCCAGTGGTTTAAATCCAGTTTTCTGTGTGGAATTTTCATGTTTCCTCATGCCTGTGTGGGCTCTCTCTGGCTTCCTCCCACAGTCCAAAGACATGCATGTTGGTTTAATTGGTGATTCTAAATTGGCTGTTGGTGTGAATGTAAGTGTGATTGGCTGTCTTTGCTGGCCCTGCTGTCCACAGCTACCACTTTACACCCAATGAAAGACAGGATACGCTACAGCTCAACGGCGTTCATGAAATGGATTTGCAAAAGAAAATAAACAGCTGGTATGCGGTTGGTGGATCTTGCACTTCATGCATCACCAGTCCCTGCAGATGTAATTTGTCTCACTGGGAAAAGGCCTCATATCCATACTGATGCTGGTACAAGGTGAGAGTTGTTTTTTATATTAAGAGTCAACTTTTCCATTTCTCTCTATATTGTCCAGGTTGCAGGGACAGATCGTTTAACTTAACTTCAAAGTCTATATGGAGTTTATTGGTTTCTCCAATGTAGCGCTCACCTTAACTCAGTTAGTTTTACACGCTAATAAGGTAATTGTGAACGAATTAATTAAACAAAATGCTGCTGTTTTAAAGCAGCATGAACACTAGATTTATGTTAAAATAAAGGGAATCATCATTATGCTAATGCACATTGAAAACTATAACTGTTAACATGCTAATCGCTGCGGTTATTGGTATTATAATCATTGTGTGCAGGGTCAGTAGCTCACATGTAGCCTCACAGAGCTGCTAGCCTTCCAAAACCTCGATATGTAACCGTTTTGTGGAAATACACCAACCTTTCTCACACCTTAACTCTATGACTATATCCCTGAGAAATGTCCTGTGTATTTTTAAAGTTCACAGAGTTGCAGATATTACCCAACATGTCAATTCTTTGTTATCTAATGTTGTTTTGAGACTCGATGGACCACTTCTGTTTCTTGGCTTTTGATTCTTTTCTCTTTTTTTTTGATAATTCAAAAATCTAAACTATGCCAACTATCCAGGAGATGCAACAATAATATTTGTTTAATCAAGAAACACAGTTACCATTACCAGCTAGAGTGGGGTGTTACGGTTGAATGAATGTAAATATTTACTTTATGTAACTTTACTTCTATAACTTGTGCAATGTTCGCACACATGTGTCCCATGTTTTACTTGATGTGGGGGCATTCGTGGCTCAAGAGTTGGCAGTTCGTCTTGTAATCGGAAGGTCTCGGTCTCCGTGTCCTTGGGCAAGACACTTCACCCGTTGCCTACTGGTGGTGGTCAGAGGGCCCGGTGGCGCCAGTGTCCGGCAGCCTCGCCTCTGTCAGTACGCCCCAGGGCAGCTGTGGCTACAATGCTTGCCATCACCAGTGTGTGAACATATGGATGACTAAATGTAGTGTAAAGCGCTTTGGGGTCCATAGGGACTAAGTAAAGCGCTATACAAATACAAGCCATTTACCATGATGTGTAAACAGGGAATTCGGTTAGCATACTCAAACAACCTTGGGCTTCAAAGCCTTTGTTTAAACATAGCTGTTAGCTTATCAAGAATGTTTTATTTTTTGGACAATTTCTCTGCAACATGGAGTCACTTTGTCAGTTAAGACAAGGAACATGAAAGCTTGAGTACAGGTTGTGTTTCACAGGCCTGTAATATGATGGCCTCTTCCTTTGTCATGCTGATACCGGCTTCAAGTAATAATCTCATACCTGAAGGCTTTTAGCCAAACTTGACCGTGTACTTGATATTTAGCATTTCTCTTGGCATTAGAGAAAGGGGTATTTTTTTAGGAGACTTAAACTAGTTCATCAAACAATCATCAGTTACTTGGTAACACATTAACCTTCACACAGCACTGTTTGTTGAACTGATGTTTTTATTGTGAATAGGAAATTGATATCGATTCACAGACAAGATGCATGTGTAAATGTACCATTATGCTGCGGTGTCAGATTGATGATACTGCTCTGTATTCACCTGGTCCTCTAGTCGATGGCGAGCTTGGTAAGATGTATGTATTTTTGTTACTCCCATGCCATTAGTAGTTTGTGGAAAGGTACAAAAGCCCCGTATCCAGGTTTGCTGGGAAAAAAAAGGAAATTAAGTTACTATTCAAACAGACTATACGTTAGAAAATCAAACTTATATTTATAATTTTAATATTTTAGATGTCGCGGAGGTCGTGTGTTTGTTATTGTTGTTTTTTTGTTTTGTTTTTTTGCAGTCTCGTAAGAAAATACTACATTTAAGTAACATTTCCAAACGCAGTCAGTCAAGTTTGTTATTGTAGGAAAGTGAGTTCACATTACAAGGTTGCACCTCATGCCTTTAATGCTGTAATTTAAGACAGCTAAGATGACCTGACAGCTGCATGTGCAGCACATATACGGCATCCAGAGGATTGGAGATGCTGTAGCACACCTTGCAGTATTATGTTGGACCTTCTTTTGCCTTCGGGAATGCCTTACTTCTTCATGATATGAATTTAATAAGCTGTAAGAAATATTCTTCAGACATTTTGGTCCATATTCACAGATAGTTGCTGCATATGTGTCAGCTGCACATCCATGATGCAAGTTTTCCATTTCACCACATCCAAAACACGGTCTATTAGATTGAGATCTGGTGACTGTGGAGAACATTTGACTATAGTGAACTCATCTTCAGGTTCGGTAAACCAGTTTGAGATAATCTGAGCTGGAAGCAACCATCAGACGATGGGTAAGGCGTGGTCAGTGACATGGTCAGCCACATTTATCAGGTAAGCTGTGGCACTTGAAAGATGCTTATGTAGTCTCTTGGTGTTGCTTCAAGGTTCAACATGTTATGTATTCAGAGATTTTCTTCTGCTTTCATATCATTTAATGTAAACCCTTGAGATGGGTGAAATATTGAATCATGGAATATCAAATCCATCAAAGTTAATGTATTAATACATTGTGTAATTGTGTGAAAGAATGGTGCTTAAGGTAAATACGCTTCAAAACAAATGTAAAGGTTTTAGAAGCATTTGAATTTAAATAGGTACTGAGATTATTGTAAAAAGCATTACTTACTGCACACATCCAAATCACAGTACATTACTAAATGTCAAGGTGCACAACCTTAGAGCAAAAACATGTACATGTTGCTTGAGTACGGCAGGTAGGAAAATGACATTGGTTACCATTCAAAGTAGCTGTGTCCCAGGTGGCTCCCATCACATAGCCCTGAATCAGGAGTTTGCAGCTCAACTCCAAGGTGGAGATCTACCTCCCCCTGCAGGTGACCGAGGAAACGAACTACTCCTGTGCTGATCCTCCCAGATGGCAGCATGATCCTGACCCGATGGCCTAGCTGTAAGTCCATCGGGGAGTGAGGAACAAAAACTCGATATGGCCCTTGAGATTTCCTCCATGATCTCACACTGCAGAAAGAAAACTTCTCTTAGTGAATAGAAAGAAAATCACACACATCAATAAATCAGGAATTATGATCCTAAAATATATTCCACGTAATCAATAAATTTGCTTTTTGAACTATATTTTGAATATACACCCTGTGCATTTCTTAAGAGGGAAGATTATAACTGTTGCCGAACGATTTTTTACATAATACATTTTCAATAGGACACAGGACCTCACATGACTCTGAAATGGTCCCTGCTGTTTCCACTGTTTGCAGTTAAACTTCTGAGCATAGATATAAGAATATTTTTTATCCAACTCTCTGCCAAACTGTTTCTTTGAAAGCAATACCTCGAGGCTGAAGTTGAGGAGGAGGAAGGTCTTGAACTCTGTGCTGAGGATGAAGATAACTGGCTGCCTGACAAACTGCATTCATAACTATCACTTCTTGATGACATCTCAGACCTTCTGCGCTGATGGAGGCCGCCTGCTCGTGAGACATTAGCAGCCGATATCATGGCTAAATACAAAAGGATGCGCATATGAAAATTTGTTCTGTCATTGCCATAATTGTGTTACTGCCATTTACCTGAATACTCTTCAAATGCTTCTCCATTGTCCACTCCTGACTCTCCCTGGTCACTGTAACTGCCCACTTTCACCAACACTCCAGACTCCAGCTGAGGGAAAGGAGGCAAAGGTATAATTACAGAACCTCAGCCACCCACACACAACTTCACACACAAACACACCTGATTATGCAGCTCTTCCTGTTTTCTCTTCAGCTCTGTAAACCTCCTTTCCCATGATGCTCTCTCACAAGCAATCCTGGTCTTCAGTGATAGCACCTCTTTTTCAGTTTTGGTCAGTCTCTTCTGGAGGGCAAATGTACGGTCAGGGCTACCTGGTATGGCGGCAATCCTGTTATTTTCGGCACCTGACAAATAACATCAAATAAGGTAATCATCTAAATCTGCACATTAGCAAAGGGGATGTGAAGTAGGATTACATAAGGAGGAAGAGAGGCTTTAAGAAAATAAACTGTGAAATTGAGTGTTTAACAGTTGACTAAATATTTTTAAGATATTTTAAATGTGCTGGTGATCACTCTTTGATTTTATGAGTTTCTTACCCACAACTTGTTTCAACTGATGGCTTTTGCCCTCTGTAATGGGGTTTTCCCTTGGTAAGAATCTGATAGCATTGTATGGACATATCTGCAATGCAGATCAACACTGATTAAAATTTTTATAATCACCACTTACAAGAGCCTTCATTAAACTGTGATGTAAGCAGATTACCCAGATGTGAATATAATGAGCATACACTCACCCAAAGGAACCTGCAGGTGCAGAGTATCCCTTTGACTGCCCACGTAAACACAGCCCATAGGACTGTCATGTTAAAGCACCGTCCTCTCACATTGTGCTATCCTGAGCAGACAAATGAATTGTTTTTCTTTAGTACAGTAAGTACTACAGCTGAAAGATTATGTCTTTACAAAAGAGTGGATTTGGTTACGGAAAACTCAAGGCTAGTTGTAGGTTTTCTAAGAAAAAAATAGGTTGTACCATCTGTAGGTCAATGCTACCAGGCTATGCCCTCGTAACACATAAACACACTCAAAAACCACATTGAAATTAAAATGTGGTTGAAAGCTTATGACTTCAAGCAGGACACTGACCTTTTGTAGAAGCTTAACTGTAGGCTAGAAGTCATAGGGAAATGGTAGCTTCCATCTCTGCTAAAAGGGCCTCTGTCCCAGTCTATGGTGAAGGCTAATGTGCCACACAGGGCTCACTGACCTGTTGCTATGCGCCAGCTCTGTGTGAGCGCTGCTGACGACCGCCCGGGAGGTAAATCTAGTCTAATCTTCTTAGTCGTGCAGTTACACTATCTGGTTGTATCCAAACTGCTACATATGGTTTACTGAGTCTGATAAACAATGTGAATAAGCCTCTACATTTAGTGCAACTGTTACATCTGTTGGAGGAAGAAGGATTCAGTATCATCACCCACCTGTTTAGTCTGTATGTTGTCAAACTGGAGAGGTAATCCTTAATATTGATACAAAAATAAATAAATTCTCTCCTTT
Organism: Perissodus microlepis; assembly: GCF_051167445.1. NCBI lineage: Eukaryota > Metazoa > Chordata > Actinopteri > Cichliformes > Cichlidae > Perissodus > Perissodus microlepis. The sequence goes on along the minus strand of NC_140471.1, from coordinate 26,375,760 downwards.
CAGACTGTGTTTTTCACTCGTTTTGCATTTGGCCAAGATCAGTGTCACTGCAGGTGATACCTGGACCCTACAGAGGTGGCACAGGTAGTCCAAATGCTCCAGGATGGCACATCGATACGTGCTATTGCCAGAAGGTTTTCTATGTCTCCCAGCACAGTCTCAAGAACATGCAGGAGATTCCAGGAGACAGGCAGTAATGTAGGAGAAACTAGGAGAAACAAGGCTGTAGAAGAACCTTAACCCATCAGGTGCAAGGATGAACAAGATGAGCACTACGAGAGCCCTACAAAATGACCTCCTGTTAATGTCTCTGACCAAACAATCAGAAACAGACTTAATGAATGTAGCCTGAGCACCCGACCTTCTGTAACATGGTTCAGCATGATGTGTTTTTGGTCTGGCATATCCATGGAGGGAGGCACAGACAGGCTATCAACAACATCCTGTCTGACATTAGGTATTGGGACAATATTAATGGATCCATTGTTAGACCATATACTGGTGCAAGGTCCATCAATAGTTCAGTTCATCTATCCGACCACCAGGTTGCACTTCACATTGTTTAGGAGCTCAGTGTAGTCCTGGTGCAGACCTGGGAGGCCATTCCCAGGACACCATCTGTTGTCTTGTTAGGACCATGCCCCAGTGTTGTCAGGCAAACACACACACAAGTATGTGAGGACCATACAAACTATTGAGTACCATTTTGAGTTGCTGTAATCAAATTTCAGCAAAATGGACTTGCCTGCCACATTACTTTTTCTATTATATTTTGGGGGTTTCTTTGAATTCAACCATCTGTAGGCTGTTAATTTAATTTCCATCAAACAATGTGTCATTCTTTCATTTCTAACACATTACCCAGGCCATACCAGAGATCCAGCATATTGGATATGCTGGATCTCTGGTATGCTGGAGATCTGATGTGTTTTCAAAGTGTTCCTCGTTTTCATTTTTTAAGTTTCTATAAAATATAATATTTTTAGTCACATCTATTATAAATGATCACACCGTGCACAGAGACATGAAAACTGCTAGGGAGTGGCAACACAAGTGCTTAGTTATTCTCCTAGCAACATCTACAGTGACTCACCAGCTGTGTATCAGACTAATTAGTTTGCCCTGAAACTTGAGGCGGCATTTTGCAAGAGGTAGAGAAAAAAAGAGAAAATTCCCAGGAAAGATTGATTTTGTGTTCATATCTTTTGGGTGTCAGATTTGTACCTGATAAGCTCTGATGTCTGAAGAATACATCCTATGTGACGCACAAGGTTTTTGTTCCTTTACAAGTATCTGTAGGTTCATACCGAGATAGAGGTAAATATTCAGCAAATTTATGAAGACAGAACAGAATCTACAGTAATGCGGCCAAGAAACTACAAAAGTAAATTGTATTTTAGGCTCATATTATTAACAGTATGAACCTTAAAGGATTTCCCATTTTACCCAAACCAGCCTTCAGATTATTTTTTCTTTCACAAAAATTAATAAAGGCTGCAGCATAAAACTAGCAAAATATGTGGCCGTCCAATTCAAATAGTTATTAGAAAGGACTGGCAAACACATGTTGCTTATATGCAACCATTTATGTGGTTAAAGGTTTTGGTGGGTTCCAGAGGCTATCCCAAAAGCACCTTACAGCATGGTCATCAGTCTATCACAGCGCTAACACATACACATGCACATGATAGCGCTGCATGATACGTGACACTTAGTATGACAAGCTGTGACAATTTATTGCTGAATTCAGAGAGTAAAACAATTATCTCACATCTTGGGTTTTATTTCTTATGCATACATATAGACACTTATAGTCACAGACAAAATAAAAAACACACTCAAGTAATGGTTTATGACCTGTTTTGCAAAGTGCCGATGACATTATAATTATCTAAGTTCATCATAGCTCCTCATTTGACTGTGTTCACAAAGTCCCAGTCATCTGCAGTCGATGTTATTGTCAATTATATTTTGCAATGTAAATTATATACCTTTACATAGTTTTGTATCCAGTTCATAGAATTTTTAACCAACCCTGTATTTTCTGGACATGTAAGATACTTAAACACTTATTATTTTCCAAGGAAAATGCAAAATTATATCATGGATTGTTAATAGTCAGATACACTCGGCCTTGAATTCCTAAATAATTTTTTCAAACTAAAATATCACCTCAAACATTGTGAGATTATCACACTAATCCCAAAACTGGATAAAGTTAAAAATTAAATAACAAAGTATAATTCATTTAATTGGGGTAAGTAAAACATGTCTATATATACTATATGTATACTATACTATATGTCTGTAGTGGGGAAAAAGTATGTAAGCATTTAAATGAAATGACTGTAATGTAACTGTTCAGATTAATAATTAACTGCTTGCCACAGATTCCTGTTTGTTTGACATCCAAAATACTCATTTTATTTATTCTACTTTAAACATTCATTCTTAGAAAATAGTCTTATATGGCATTAACTCGATTTATTTCAGCATGCAGACATGATAAAGAAGACCTGCCAAAGTTAAAACATCATCGGAATCAGGAAGAAAGGTGATTTAAGTGATTTTAAACATGGAATAATTGTTCTTGTCCAATGGGCTGGTCTGAGCTTTTCAAAGATCAGTCTACTGAGTTGTTCCCACACCACCAAAAACCTGAGGTTACAATTTTCAAAATGGGAAAAAGAAGATGTTTAGCACCAATAAATGTCTTTAGTTCACATCATCTCACTCAAAATGAGGGTGTCCACTTACACCCCAATGCAATCCCATTAATTAGGCGCATAATTAATTATGATAATAAGTTCTCATTACCTGCTTTTAGGACTTAAATCTTAAATTTAATGGTATTTTAGGTGTCAGTGGGACATCTCTGCTGGAGATGAGGAGATCACTGTCCAAACTTTTAACCTTTAGGTTGTGCTGCGAGTGATTCCTGATAGGTTTGGCCAATAAATTACTTCAAAGATGTGTAATAAGAAAAAACGTTCTCTTGTTCTGTTATGTTTTTAAAATAAGATATTCTATACCATTTTATGTCTTTTAATCACTATTATCTCTAAATATGTTTATATAATTAACAGTAAAATAGCTCAAACACTGCCTAATGAGAAATCTCTAACGTTAAATGAAAGTACAAATAAGGTTCAAAGTCAGAGTCAGATTTTCCACCTAATTTAGAAATCCAGAAAACTCCTGTTTTGAGGGTTATTTTCATACAATTATCCATACATAGCCGACAAAATGTCGTTATTATTATTGGAGCTGCAGTGAAAAAAGGAAGGACTTCTGTCACCTAAATTGTGCAAGGCTCTTTGGTGTCATGCCCAAGAATTTTATGTTCTTTGAGCCACAAAGAGCGAATTGTAGCGTGCAGAGGGGGCGTATGGCTGGGAGAGAGAAGGGGGTCTAATTTCACATTGTGTTGAACCGAAACCAAGAGGCCCCCTATACAATCAACACACAGGACACTGAAATCTCACCTGTGCTCTCATAGACAAGTGCAGGCTTAATCCACTCAGTTATTTCAGTTAATTGTAAGTTTCGGTATGTACACTTTTATTTGAACTCAGAGTAATCAAAACTGTGTGAGTACTGTAAAGTAATATCGTCTTTTATGGTGAACTAAGACAGGAAAATGTACAAATGTTTTTTACATGGCATCATTACAACATCAATTGTGGGGCATCCAGCAAGTGCAAGCCTTTAGTCTCCTCCTCTCACGCTTGAATAAGTGTCCAGCTGAGAATTTGTTCTTATTGCGTTGCTATCAGCAGTGCTATCAGCAGGAAGCAAACAGGGGAGGTGACAGAGAGCAAGAGAGAACTCTGCAGTGGGAGAAAGCTCATTCACTTCAACCACAGCTGAGACAAACCATGCCCAGTGCACCACAGGTGAGTGGATTTTACCAATTTTGAATGATGGACTTTGTTAGTTTTACTTAAATTCCTTAAGCTATATTTACCATAGCAAGCAGGCGGCTCCATTGAAGCTGGATAATTATACAACAGGCTGATGTTTTCTTTGTTTTTTATTGTACGTTTTTCAGTTACAAATATTATTTTACATATTACATATGCAAATATGGTGAATATGGTTTTCTAATGTTTTTTCTAATATTTGAATAAAGGTTTATATGCCTTAATATTTAAAATGTAATATTCAGTCTCAGTCTCAAAAACATTTAGTGCTATGATGTCCATAAAATGAACCACTTTGAGGATTTTGATTACAAAATCATTTAAAAATTTATACTCAGGTGTTCTGTTTGTAGCATGTTGCCTATTCTCCATTGCTCTTTATAGAATAGGCAGTTGCTAATACAACTAATTCCTTCCCTGAAACCTCCTAATATTCCCAAAACATTACATCATTCATGACTGCTTTTGCCAAACACTAACTAGTACATCGACTGAGTCTTGCAGCAGCAGTTTACCAATAAGATGATGTAAACAGGAAGTTTGTGTAAGGAGGACACTACAATAGGTATATTGGCATCATTAAGAGTAAACAGCTTGCACCAAACCAAGAAATTCTTGCCAGTTTTCCTAATTAAACTGCATTTTGACATGGAAGCTAAAATGGCCACTGTTGTTGGTCAGTTTCCAGGGTGGAGAGCCCATAGGAGGCCACCCTGGGATCCAAGGAAGAAGAGGAAAAAACAAGCCATGCTGCTTAGTGGCTCTCCCAGGGGCACTGAGCATGGAACAAACACATTTTAATTGTGTTCACTGCACTGCAAGACACTTAAAAAACAATTATGTGTCACTACACAAAACTAAACTTTACCTCATAGGGGGGATTACCATGCAGTGCTGGTTAAAAAAAAGTACCAGAAAATGCTGAAACTAATTCCTTGAGAAACTGTGCAAAAAAAAAAGCACAACAGGTTTAAATGTCACATATCACATTACTTTTAAATTTCTTATATTGTAACTCAACCAAACAATTATGAGATCAGTTTCACCAGAACAATTGGAGATTTGTGAAAAGATAAGATCACTGATGACCATCGACGCTGTCACAGATCAAACAAAGTGCCCAGGTGTGTTACAATGAATGAGCATGGCTGTAATTCAGAGACCTATTACCGTGGGTAAACAGTGTGAACTGTGCCCACCGATACAGACCTTGTCAATACAGAAATGCAGTTATTGTTTAGTTTATTTATCTTGGTGAGATTAATCTTCAATTTTGAGTACAACTCAGTGGGTATTAAAAAAAGGAAGGACAATGCAAGATGTTCTTTCATGCTGATAATGAGTTTACTGGGAATTTGATGGGTATTATATAATTACAGGCTGGACGAAGAGCTCCCTCCCTTTCAGGCAGTGGCATAATGACCTCCACTACTTTTATAAAAGACACAGGTATGAGTTTGTATTTTATTCTCTATTTAAAAGCACTGTTCTCGGTGACATATATATTCTGTTACACAGGTGAAATGGAGACTCAATCAATATGTTTTAGGGTTGTTTATTTTCCACCCATCCTGCCTATCATTTAAGAAAAAACTTTGCACAACTTTAATGTTTCAAGCATATTGCGCCCTCTGTAGCAGCTTAGACTTGAAGTTAGGAAAGGAATAAAACTAAGGAATGGAAAAAGAAGACATGGAGTATTTGTTGTATGTTCAGAATAGAGAAAATCAGATAAAATTACTGGGATTTGGCTGGTTTAATAGGCAATATGCATGTCTCACGAAGGAACTTGCATCCATTAAGGCTCAGGTCTTGCATGTTTTTGAAGAAACAAATGCACATCTAGCCACTGAAACTATGGGACCCCAGTGCAAATGTCCCTAAAGCAAAGATGTCATACTGTTCTCTCATGAATAAAAAGATGACACACGCATGTTGGCATGGTACCTGTGCACCAGAGTGGCATGCCTTGCTGCAGATAAATACAAGCTTCCATGATTACAGTCAGTCTGTGGTTGCTAGAGACACATGTTTATGTGTCTCAGCTTGTAAGAAATGTTATTACCAGTAAAAACTACTTTTGACTGCTCCTTTATTGAAAGGGGGTTGTCTTAGCAGGTAACCCACATTTAATTTGACATACTTTTTATGCAAGACGCCCTTCCTGACAAAACCTGAAAAGGTTTTGTGCTTCCTTCTAAGATTGAACAAAGGAAACCTTTGCTTGTTAGGCACGTGTGAAAATCAATACACTATGGAGCCACTAGGATTATCTTTCTGAATATTGAGCATAATGCATCATTGTACTAAATTTTGCTTCATAGGGCTGTTGGTTAAATAGTCCAGCTATCCTACCATCATAATGATATCATAAAATAATCTCTGTAATGCAAAATTCAGGTACAATCATGCATTATGCTAAATATTAAGAATGACAGTCCTAACAGCTGATGTTAAGGACAGTGTTAAGTATCTGTTTATTATAATGGGACATGAGTGTAAATAGATTGGCACTTATATACTTTCCACTCAATCTGAGCACTGAAAACAGTTTTCTCATTTACCCAATTTCATGCACATTCATACAGGACTTTTATCAAAATTTTTATATTCACAAGATGCATTCATGGGAGCACTGGGGAAACTCTGGGTTCGGTATCTTGCCCAAGAATTCACATGTAAACTGGAGAAGCCAGGGATCAATACACTGACAAATTTATTATAATAGATCATTTATTCTCTTCAGCTCTCCTTCTGTGATATATCTCTTCAGCCTACTGGCCAGGGCTGTGAGCCTTTGTTTGGCACTTTCTAGAGCCTCAGTTATGGACATCTTGTTGTGACTCTTTTTCATTCAGAACCAGTGGAGTATATGACTTCACCAGTTCTGAAAATCGCTGTCTTCATTTGAGGTTATTGCACTGATCTGCCAGGTGATTGCTTTCTACTCAATCAAACTTCAAACATGCTCTGCGACTTTTGTCATTGGATCAGCTGGCATAGTAGCATTTCATAAATTCCATATGCCAGTTCTTGTGCATGTATGTCCATGTTCAGTATGTCCTGGTTTGTCAACACCTGATGGGGAACTTTTCAGGCGACGTCTGAGCCAGTTATATATCTTTTGCTCATGTTCCAAGGTAAGCTTCAATAGCATTGGTGCCAAACCCGAGGGCACTATATAGATATATAAACATCTTAGGCCCGGTATTTTTTAACAGATTTATAGTTTTATCAGCATAAGTAAAAAACAAAATAGTTTGCTCATATTGTGAATCTGTAATATATCGTTTTTATGTTGATTTGCACCTGGATAAAAAAGGGTAAGGCATATTCAGAACCAGTTACCTGGTGTTTGTGCCAGTCTTTCAAATAGAAGCTAAGATATTGCATGAAAACCTTGATAAATATCATCACTCATTATGATTTATTCTCTGATCACCATAATATTAGAGAATTTTATAAAAAGTTTCCCAAAAAACCCAGTCCATACACATTATGCAATGTTGTTAAAAAAAATCCACCCAATCCTGTCTTATTATGTTTTATTTATGCTTTACAGGTATTCTGCGAGTCCTCCCTTTAGGACTATTTCTGCTATCCATGTTAGTATCAGGAGTATCAGGAGCAACCACTACCACCCCACAAAGCTCAACAGCATCCAGTACCAACCAGCCCTCTTCTACCACCAATGAAGGTATTACAGTGCTCACTACCCATTCTTCCTCAGCCACCAGCCAGTCCACATCGGCAGGCAAAACATCAACCACCGGTGAGTCCCCCACATCCACAGGCACAGCATCAACCACCAGCGAGTCCCCCACATCCACAGGCACAGCATCAACCACCAGCGAGTCCCCCACATCCACAGGCACAGCATCAACCACCAGCCAGTCCCCTACATCCACAGGCACAGCATCAACTGCCAGCCAGTCCCCTACATCCACAGGCACAGCATCAACCCCCAGCGAGTCCCCCACATCCACAGGCACAGCATCAACTGCCAGCCAGTCCCCCACATCCACAGGCACAGCATCAACTGCCAGCCAGTCCCCCACATCCACAGGCACAGCATCAACTGCCAGCCAGTCCCCCACATCGACAGGCACAGCATCAACCACCAGTGAGTCCCCCACATCCACATTAACAGGCACAGCATCAACCGCCAGTGAGTCCCCTGCATCCACACTAACAGGAACAGATCTGACCACCAGCCAGTCCTCCACATCCACAGCCACAGCATCAACAGCCAGCGACTCCCCCACATCCACATTAACAGGCACAGCATCAACCACCAGTGAGTCCCCCACATCTACATCCACAGGCACAGCATCAACCACCAGTGAGTCCCCCGCATCCACATTAACAGGAACAGCATCAACCAATAGCCAGTCCCCCACATCCACAGGCACAGCATCAACCACCAGTGAGTCCCCCACATCCACAGGCACAGCATCAACAGCCAGTGAGTCCCCCGCATCCACATTAACAGGAACAGCATCAACCAATAGCCAGTCCCCCACATCCACAGGCACAGCATCAACCACCAGCGAGTCCCCCACATCCACAGGCACAGCATCAACCACCAGCGAGTCCCCCACATCCACAGGCACAGCATTGACCACCAGCCAGTCCCCCACAACTACACCTGCTTCTATAGTCGATTTACCCACCACAACGCAATTCCACACAACCTTACCCACTTACACAGGTATAGCATTTACTGACACGCAATCCCTGACAAATATACACATCTCCGGAAACTCAGTATCTATCACTACTCAATCCTCCCAACTCAGGAGGGTCACCAAGCACTGGTACCAATACAAAAGCCTTTGGCAATGCTGTATCTTTAACTTCTATCCACTCTTATAATTCAGCCAATTCTACTAATTCAACAACAAACTTAACAAACTGAATCGGTAAAGTTGAAGCAATATTGAAATGTATTAGCTTTGTTTTGTATAACATTTTGTCTCTTCAAGTCTTTGCTAAATGTACTTGTATATTGTTTACATGATCAAAATAAATTAATAATCAATCAATCAATCAATCAATTCCTTGTCTCCAGTTGATTCTACGACCAAACCCACCACGGCAACTAACACTTCATCTTCCTCCTTGACTTTGGGCACCAGTTCTTTAACCACAAAGATGAACACCAGTCAGTTTTTTATGTATTTATTTCCTTACTTATTTGTTCATTCATTCATTCATTTAGTATGTGTGTGTTTTGCTGTTTGTTTGTTTGTTTGGGGAGGGGTATTTTTTATTCATTCATTTTTTCTTTTTTTCATTCATTCATATTTTAATTTGTTCTTGCATCAAAATTAAATAGATCTTTTACGATCAATATTGTGTTGCTTTAAAAAACTCCAGTCATGACATCTGTCTCTCTATCACAGGTGACATGACTGAGAATGGAACCACTAAGGCAAGTCAAATATTCTCCTTCTTCTGTTCACTTATCTATGAGTGTTTTTCATTCCTTCAAGCCTCTTCATCACATGCCTTTTAATTCTCTCAAATACAGATATACTGCCCCTCATTCAACTGTAACTACTCTGACTGCTATTCAATGTACATCAGTCAGAACACCACTCCGTGTGCTGTCGATAATTGTTGTCAGGTAGGGCAGTCAGCAAATGGCACTAAAAACTAAGAAAGTATTTGAGCCATAGCAATTACAAATCCCTCTTTTTAAGGAATTGAGCAGTCAAAAGATTGCATTGTATCTATAACTGACTATTAAAGGGAAAATACATTTATTTTTTCTAAATAAATGATCATAGTATAGAAATTAAAGAAATTAGATGCGTCTCTCTAATCTTTCTGTTATATCTCAGTTGTTAAGGCAAACAGACATGTGGTATACTGCCAGCTGCAGCAACTCTTGTGCTGACAGCTGCAAGAATGCCTCTCAGACCAACTGTGCTGTGAACTGCTGTAATTTCACTGGCTGTCTCAATTACACTTTTGCATCCATGATGAGCATAACAACCAATGGTAACTACAACTTTCTTTTAAATCACTTCATTAGAGCACTCATAAAGCTTTTATGTCTTACCATGCTCATATGTCTGTGAAGGTTCTCAGTCATCCAGGTCATCGTAGTCAAAGGAGCTTGGAGAGAAAAGCATCTGGACTTCTTTAAGTTGCTTTAAGACGTTTCATCTGTCATCTGAGAAGCTTCTTCAGTTCTATGGTCAAATGGTGGAGAGTCCCAGATTTAAGCCTTGTGGGACTGCCCCCCCCCCCCCAAGAGGGACAATGGACCCCCTAATGATCCTCTACCTAATTACACGAGCCAAGGGTGACCCTAGCAAGTCTTCAAGCAACTTAAAGAAGTCCAGATGCTTTTCTCTCCAAACTCCTTAAATTACCATGCTCCTGTTGTCTTTACAAATGATAAATTTTTAAATCTTAAAAAAAAAAAACATCACTGTATATTGTTTTGTTCTTCTCCTTTATCTACTTTTAGGAACTCAAACCACAAAACCAACAACCACGCAGGCCCCTACTACAACTACTACCAGTCAAACAACAGCAAACAAGGTAAGAACTGCTGGTTGCATGAATGAATCTTTTGGCAAGCAAATGTGCATGCGGGAAGAAGGCTGTGTATCACTAAACAAAACTAATTTGGCCTTTAACACCACAGTCCCCTTTTCTTAAATGTCAGCTACAAACTTCCTCTGGTCCTTGCTTCCAACAGAATCACTATGTTTAAGAAAAGTATTACCTTTTTTTCTAATGATGATTATCTTTGACTGGTTAATAAACTGCCTGTCAACAATTTAACAAGTTAATGGAGTGTGAACTGAAAAACCACTTTGTCCAGCAGTGTAAATGAGACTTGGTTTGAAATAAGTTTTATGTTTCTTGCGCTGCTGTTTTTGTCAGGGAAACAAGTGCCGTTCTGGTACATGCACCGGCGCAAAGTGCTATACAAGTTTCACCATGCTACAAATGTGTTCCTCCTCAGAACCACATTGTCAGGTAAGAACATTCAATAGCATAAATATAACATTCATTCATTTTTTCAGCCTCGTTGCAGTTGTTTTTGCTGAGCTTCTACACACTCGTATTTCTGTTTGTTTAGTGCTTTTAAAGCTGACACCGTCTTCATGCTATCCTTGCTTCAGCACAAACTCAGTTATAAATCTATGAATTTACTTTCTGAATTTATCAAAATTTGGAGAATATACAAGAAAAAGGAACCAGGGGGCATAAGATGTACCAATATGAACTCAAAATAGCTTTTTATTTGAATCGGTTAAGGAATAAATTATTTATACAAAAGAATCTGAAAAACAAACATAAGAAGTACCTCTACGATACGTTTTATGAGCATGAATAAACAAACTTCATTAGCCTCATATTTACAGTTTTTACCATTCATAGGCCCTACACCGATCTTTCTTACTCATTGTCTTTGCAGCTGAAAAATGAGTCTACAGATACTGCCACAAAATGGACAGCGGGTTGCACCAACTGCACTGGCTACACTGCTTGCAAGGCTTCTACCAAACCTCCATGTAATCTGGAGTGCTGCAATGCCACAATGACCTCTTGCCTATGGTTGAATGGCACACTAAATGTTCCCTCTTTTGCCACAAGAGGTCCATATCTTCACACAGAACTGATAGCTTCCTTACTTTGTATTGTTGCTATCGCTTTTCTGCTTTGAGAACATGCTTGCTCAATTGCTGTGTGCGTTATTAGGTAAGTAGCGCTTTGTGTAACTCCTAGTTTCTCCAAAGTTACAAAGAAAATGTAGAAAAGATATTCATATGAATATTTTTATATTCATATGTAATTGTATAGGTATGGAAATATGGAAAACATTAATTGCAATGTTGATTGTGTTTCTTGTTTAAACTTTCCAGTCCCGTTTATGTCTGGTTCCAGACCACTGAAATGGCTTTGAACAGTATTTCTCTATGAAATACTATTTTCAGGAATCCAGAAAAACAAGCCAGAAGCAACCCGGCCATCATATCAGTTCACATGTAGGGCACAAGTGATCTTTATAAGCAACAGATTGATAAAGTAAAATAAACTTTTAAGTTATTTTAAACTGCTAAGTACCTTGTTGTACATTCTGAAATGTCCTTATCCATTGCCATTATTGATATAAGATGAAATCTCTTCTTCAAGCTTTTGTTGTAGCAATGCAGCCACAACTATATGCACTTTATAAAACACAAATGTTGTGCTGTAACAGGGAGTTGTCTTTTAAAGGTTTGTTGAATAATTCCTATAGATGTAACATTAATGACATATGCAAGTCAGTACACTTAGCTACATTTTGTGATTTTGAGGTATTTACTATATGATTTACAAAGTATATTTTGTGGTACATTCATGTCGCATCAATGCTAAATGAAATTAGAATATGTGAATTCTAGTTTTGTGCACTGTACACTATCAAAAATGCCTTAAAATAAAATAAATCTTATGTAATATGTCTGATAAGTTTTCCCCCAGCTACAGCTTTCAGAGTGTACTTAGTGGATCGCGATTTAGCAAAGTCTACATTCCCTCAACCTAAGTTCATAAAGTAATCACATAAATTCCCTTGTTTTGTGTTTTTTTATCCATAGCTCCAGTTACCTGTTACTTTTTAGAATAATCTTTACATTGCAAAAAATACTGACTGTTGCTAGATGTGAAGCCATGTTTTACATGTCTAAGTTATAAGCTGTTCAATGAATTAGTAATTTGAATTTTAGGGCAGCAAAACGTCCCAAAACATTTGGGACAAAGGCAACAAAAGGCTGAAAAGGTAAGTGGTCCTAAAAAGAAGCAGCTTGAGGAACATTTTACAGCTAACTAGGTTAACTGCAACAGGTCAGTAAGATGCCTGGGTATAAAAAGAGCCTCTTTGAGAGGCAGAGCTTTCCAGAAGTAAAGACAAGAAGAGTTCCACTAAACTGCAAAAAACTGTCTACAAATTGTGGAATAATTTCACAATTTAATGTTTCTCTACTTAAAATTTCAACATCTCATTATCTACAGTACATAATGTCATCAAAAAATCCTAAGAATTCAAAGAACTTACTGTGCGTGAAGCCCAAGGCTGAAGATCTCTATTCAATGGCTGTTTTGCACAGGTTAAAGAAGACTTCTAGAAAACATTGTTTGTGAACATATTTCACCATACTGTAGACAAATACAGGTTAAAGCTCTATCATGCAAAAAAGAAGCCATATGTGAACATGATCCAGAAATGCTGGCATCTCCTTTGGACAGAAGCTCATTGACTGAGGAAAAGTAGAAAACTGTTCTGTGTTCAGATGAATTTTGAAATTCTTTTTGGAAAACGTGTAAGATGATCCAGCCTAAAGAGCACAGAGACCACTGTGTTTGTGATCAGCGGTGAGTTTAAAAACTTGCAATTCTGACAGTTGGATTGGTCTTAAAGGTATATACAGGTCTAAGAGAAACATATCCTCCTATCCAGATGACCTCTTTTTCAGGCAAGTTCTTTTGTATTTCAACAAGACTATACTAAACTGCACACTGCAATTAGATGTGTTGTTACCATAAAATTCAAAATGACCTTATGTTTTCCTTAAAATTACACATTTTTCTCAGGTCAAACTGTTGATATGTTTTCTATGTTTTATTGTAAATAAAATCTGGTCTTGAGCAACAGTTATCCAGGCTTTCTGAAGGTCTTTTGGGAGGTGTTCTGGGGATTTGGTTTGGACATTAGCTGGCTCAAGAGTTGGGCGTTCATCTTGTAATCGGAAGGTTCGAGCCCCGGCTCCGACAGTGTAGGTCGTTGTGTCCTTGGGCAAGACACTTCACCCGTTGCCTACTGGTGGTGGTCAGAGGGCCCGGTGGCGCCAGTGTCCGGCAGCCTCGCCTCTGTCAGTGCGCCCCAGGGTGGCTGTGGCTACTCTGTAGCTTGCCATCACCATTGTGTGAATGTGTGTGTGAATGGGTGGATGATTGTGTATAGTGTAAAGCGCTTTGGGGTCCTTAGGACCAAGTAAAAGCGCTATACAAATACAGGCCATTTACTATTTACCATTTATTTCCCTCATTTTCAGTCCAGTATTTATACCTGCTTTCAGAAGAATGTTTTGGTTTGTTGGTTTGTTTGTTTGTTAAGCCACTTAACTGTGACATATGAATCATTCAAGAATTTAAAAAAGTCAACAAAAGCAATGGATGAACCAGTATTGTGTCTGCACATAACAGACTAGCAGCCTGTCAAGAAAAGTTATCTTTTCTTGACAGGCATAAAAAAAACTTTTACATTTCCCAATGGACTGATAGCTAAAACTTTCTATATCTCTTAATGTACACTCTGTACTAAAAAATAAATATATAAATCAGGAAACTGGACAAGCAGAGGATAAAAGAAGAAGTGGCAGGCCTATAAAAAAACTGTCTGCCACAGATGAACAGTATCTGAAAATGGTTTCCTTAAAAAAGAAGGGAAAATCCAGCAAAGACCTGGCACAGGACCAAAGACATCTGGACCTTGACTTGATCCATCTACTGTTCACTGAAGCTTCAGTAGGTGCATGGTGATTTACCATGTATGCAGCAATATCTGGAAACTGCCTCATTGGCAACAGCTTCATTTGTCAATATCACAATGCCAGTGCATTAAAAACAGGGATAAAAACACACACAATGGAACACTATCAGTCATGGATTTACATCCTCTAGATTACTGAAGCAGCGTGGGATCATATTGAGAGAGAACAGAACAAAATGAAGCCAACATCCAAAGAAGAGCTTTGAATGTCCTTCAATGAGCCTGGGAACTATTCCTGAAGACTGCTTAAAGAAATAACAAGAAAACCTGCACAAGAGAGTTCAGGCTGTGTTGAAGAATAAAGGTAGTAATACCAATTAATGACTTTAGAGCTCATTAGAACTGTACAAACTCTGAGTTTTTGCTTTATTTGCAGTACAGTATGATGATTCAAGAAATCACTGAACCCTTTTCCCTTTTTCCTAGCAAAGTATACATAAATGAGAGGTGATTACACATTATGTGCTCTATGTATTTTGCACACAGAGCACTGTACTTTGCACAAAGGTGTATGTCCTGTGCCAACTGTGCAAAAGTACATACAGTACAGTTATCACAGTATATTATCATGTATTGTGATAGCAGCTTTTAAAAAAATAATTTTAAAAAAATCAGCGTTACACACATCCTGAACAGTTTTTAAATTTTAACTCTCCAAGATCAATAGAAATCAAATAATATTAATGACAGTAACACAGTAGTCCATTTTGACAAAGTAAGATGTAAATGCAATACAATATTTTTTGAAGAAAAAAAATTACGCAATCGATGGATTTCAAAAGACCACTTCCGCTTGATTGACCGGGGGTCATCAACACTTCCTCAAAAAGCTTTGATGCAACTTCTGAGGAGTGCGAGGTGTTGCGAGACATAACCGTCCTTGAGTTGTCGGCTTCAGGCCTTTGCAAACCAGAGTGACGTCACACTGGGTGTGCAGCGCGATCCTGAATCAGTGCGTGGCAGACTGGGTCGGGCTGGGCCAGCAGCGAAGGAAGGTGGAAAAAGAAGAAAAACTTCTGGGTCGAAAAGGAATGATGTGGGATTCCGCGGAGCTTCTGCGCTCCCTTTCATTGCGCTGCGCTTCCACTTCAGAGAGAAATCACTGAGCTGCTCGAGTTTCCACGGAGTGGGTTTTCGTTTGGAGAGCGTGGTGCCAAAGTTGTCGCCCAGCAAGCTTGAATGTCAACACTATGGATCAGTCCGTCGCAGTTCAAGAAACTTTAGAAAGGGAAGAAAACTGCATCATGGTATCCTTCCCGACTCACACGCATTGGTTCGTGGTTGACCAGCGAATCAAACTATAGATTACATGCTTCCAAAAAACCGCGTTTGACTGGCGCAACAGCTTTTCTGTCTGCTGAGCTCGAAATGGGGCCTGTTGGGTTGTGCCACTTGGCTGTCATCTTTCTGACTAAAGAGTATCTTTACTTAGGCTTCTATCCGGGCATTGCAGTTGAGTGCACATGGAGTTTATTGGTGCTTTTGTTTTTAGATTAAAAACTAGTCTAGTCAGCAGTTCCTTCAAATAGGTAACATGTACTCAATACTGTAGTGAGACACGTTGTCCACAAGGTGGCAGCTGTGTGCTTTGTCTTTGTTGTCAGTGCTGGTGATCCTATAACTTCACTGTCATTGTCTTAAAGTAAGATGTGCATAAAAATATGTTTTCAAAACAAGGTGCAGAGAGTAGTTACTGTTACTGTCATTCCTCTTTTAATAATATGGTAATAACATGAAGTGTTGCATAATACCATAAGGAGTTTGGGAAGAGATACTGAAGCCAAGTTAAGAAGAGAGGATTTGAGCTAGCAGCAGTATGGCTTCATGCCAAGGAAGTGCCCTGCAGACATGATTTTTGCTTTAAGAGTGCTGATAGAGAAGTACAGAGACGGTCAGGAGGAGTTGTGCTGAGTCTTTGTGGGTCTAGAAAAATCATATGATAGGGTGCCAAGAGAGAAACTTTGGTGCTGTATGAGGAAGTCAGAAGTGGCAGAGAAGTATGTGAGGGTGATGCAGGACATGTATGAGGACAGCAAGACAGAAGTGAGGGTAGGAGTAACAGATGGGTTCAAAGCGGGGGTAAGATTGCATCATGGTTCGGCTCTCAGCCCCTTCTTGTTTGCAGTGGAAATAGACAAGTTAACAGTTACTGCAGACGTTGTGATCTGCAGTAAGAGTAAGGAGCAGGTGGAGGTATGATTTTGGGAAAAGAGGAATAAAAGTTAGTAGAAGTGAGACCAAATACATTTGTGAGAATGAGAGAGGGCCAGGTCTAAGATGCAAGGTGTTGAGGGAGTGAGGTAGTTTAAATACCTAGGGTAAACCATCCAAAGTGACATATGGTTTTGAGACAGTGGCACTGATAAAAAAAAAAAAAAAGTCAGGAGACAGCTGAGAGCTGGAAAGATTTTTGTTGCGAACGACCAGGACAGGATTAGAAATGAGTATATCAGAGGCACGGCTCAGTTTGACTGGTTTGGAGCAAAAGGGGAAAGGGTCTTGAAGATGGCGCTGCGAGGCTCCCTCCAGGTGAAGACCACAAGATTCATGGATGTTGTGAAGGAGGACATGCAGAGGGTTGGTGTGACAAAACAGGATGCTAGGAATAAGATGATATGGAGGCAGATGATCTGTTGTGGCAACCCCTAAAGGAGGAGGAGAAGAACGTGAATTGTTGCGTGTAAACGGGGAGAGGAAATTTGATCTATAAATATGTTTATTAGCCTTATTTATATGCTGACATACAGATGTACTGGTTTATACTTTTGATATTACTCTGTGAAATTAAGAAATACTGTAAAAAGTGCAATAGTTACTTGTAAGGAATAGAAATCCAATTTAATGTTCCCACTGTAGTAGACTTTGCTGAAAGGTCTTTTTTTTTCTGGCAGATAAATATGATATTAAACATGAAGTGTAAACAACATATTTCTCCTTAACTAAAACGTAATCATGCTGTCCAATGTGATGTCCTCTTTGATGATACTACAGAGAGCAGACTGCTGGGGCTCGTGGAGTCTGCAAACGAGCATGCGTAAGTTTTAGTGGCTTGGTGGGAAAAAAATATCTCTGACATGAGTTCTTTGCAGTTTGTTTGAATTCAGTCTAAAAAGTGTTTTCGAAGAAGAGTGGGTGGCAGCAGTACCACCCACTGCTGCCACCCACTGCTTAACACTGTACACTACAGAGTTACACTAACCTGCCTGACAAAGGTACCACAGTCATGCTCTGTAGGGATATTTTTTAGTGTGCATGTGTTAGCTCTAGTTAGGCAGAGAACTAACGGAAATACAGACTTCATTAAACAAATCTTAAAATTACAATGTAATGTTTTTACAGAATCTTTATTTATACCCATCGAAGAATGGCAATTACTGCTGACGATGTATTGCTGGAGGCCATAATACCCATCTCTGTCGACTTTGCAGTTGTCACAGGTGAATAGTGTTTAAATATTTTTAGCTCATCTCAAATAAATATTCCCTTATGCTATTTCAACAGTGTACCTAATCAAAAATAATGTGACGGTAATTTCTCTGAAACATATTTCTCATACTACAATCTTTTTAGTTTCCTCACCAGAGGAACTTGTGGTTGTGGGTGAGTGTGCTAGTTTCCATTACAGCCCAATTAGAAATAAGCTGCATAACTGGTGCACCACACGATAATGAACATCTTGTTTTCGCCCCCTGCATTCTTCTTCTGATTTTAGGTGCTGATACCAGAGTTAGAATAAGCTACAAGGATGAAGAATTCGACCTCAAACTTCCTTTTGGCTCCAACTCGCGTCTCTTCCTCAGCGAAGTCAACAAGGCGTGGAGCGGTAGGTTAGCCCCTATATGATGTGTTTACATGACATCCAGCAAGAAACAAGAATAACCTTTGAAAGCTGTCGGTTCACTGGAATCAAGTATTAATTCACAGTAGCACCAGCATCTTATTTGTTTAAGACAGGTTATTTGAATCTTAAGTGAAGAAGAGTGTGAAAAAGCACAAATATTTTGCTGTAGTAACCTATGTGAAACAATACCTATTGAGTTAATAACCTAGAGGTTATATTATTCTGGAAAACCACATAATATATCTATTTGGAAAAAGACTCCTGGTTATTGCTGTTTTGGTGGTGACACTTCCCTGTGCGAGAATTGCTAGCAGGCAGAGAGGGAAGGGTGGAGTTTGGACAGTATACGCTGTTCTTACTTAATCTTTGTGCACATAGCTTTTAGCAATGGGACATGAAAATTAGACATGACAACAGTTAACAGGATAAGTTACTTCCTTTTTATTAGTTAATTTGCACCACAATTTTACAGCCTGCTTTCTGTTCATCTGAAAGTATCAGGCCGTTAAAGGTCAAAGATGGTGTGCTTTGTTATGGATGTGCCGCTTTTCCCACCGGTTCGCCGTTTTCATGGTGGAAGTCCCAAATGAACACAAGCAAAGACTGATGTGGGGTTTTTTTTGCGGTATTCCAAGTAGAGCCCCAAAGGCTTTTAATTTGCTGTGGGAGACCAGTGATGGAAAGAACAAATGGCATGCCGGCTGTTGTTAAAAAGAAAAATTCTCACGGTGAGCCCATAGAGGTGAATTTAAGCATGGAGGTTGACTTACAAGGCAATTTACTATGAAAACAAGACAAGGAATTTAAGGTGGTAGCTTTAAAATAAAGTTGCAAAATGCAACTTTTCTCATTCTTAACACTTTTCGTGTTGCCTTAAAGCGCACACCAGGCTCTTGTCAAATTTCTCATTAAGGCAAGAATCATTTACAGTTCTTTTATCATTCTTTTCCTCCCTGCTTTTTTTCACAGATGTTTGCAGGACTCCCACACAGATACCCAAGTTTGACTGGATTACCAAGTACCACAAAGACACTAGAGGACGGGGAGTTGTCAAACAAGCCCTCGCACCCATCGGCACAACTCTCACTAAACTCAACCAGCACGGAAAAACAGGTTTTTCACCTTATTTTAATTCGTATGTGCCGTCTGCCAACGTCTCCCTATGCAATAAAATGAACTGCACTAGAATTGGTCCACCAGCATCTGTGCAGTGGATGTTGGGACGTGTTCTCCATTTTGTCTTTTCGTGTGTGCAGTTTTTGCGTGTCAGTATTGCATCATAAATTACATCCAATTTTGCAAATGCCACTTCCTCTGAATTCAACTGACTCCATCTGAACGTGAGTTGAAAGGAGTCGAAAGGACAGCTTGACGTGACAAAGCATGAAAACCACAGGAATAACCTGTATTTTTAATTTGTCCCTTTTTCATTCAATGCGCCACAGTAAACTAGAGAGCGAGAGCTCACAGGGCCAACAGGCCTAACAGAAAATGTAGAGCAGTTATTATTAACTGCTATTAACAATGAAAGAAAAAACATAACAAATTGCGAAGCCATGTGAGATATCTGAGTGTTTTTGTGCATTGCTTCTAAACAGAAAAGCTTCCCAACTTGTGTATGTTCCTCATGCTGTGTGATTTTAAGCAGATTTTAATCAATCATTATGCTTGTGCATTCTGTTTTACTGGCATGCTACTGCTGACAAGTATCCAAAACATGGAATGACCTTATACAAATCACACCGCATGTGATACCGTGTAAAACTCTGCGTGCAACATCTTTTGTCAGTCAAGTGCCACACAAACACACTTACCTCCATAACAAATAAACAAAAATAATTTTTAAATATGTATCTCTCGGTATATATTTCATTTTCCTAATCTAATGCAATGTTGTTGAGTCTTCCGATTTCAATCTGCATAGTCGATTAGATTTGTTTCGGTGTCTTATCTCTGCAGCGGTGGGAGTGTAAACTCCTCCCACTACTATAGCGTTTGGATTGAGACTGAGTGGACGTTGGTCTGCACAGAATGCGTGGGAGCAATAAATGGAGATGTCTATGGAGATGAGAGACTTTGGTATGAAAAAAAAAACCCAACCTATTCCTGGTTTAATTTGTTAATTTTGAGGAGGTGAAAGAAACGCCGGGGTCCCTGCCATCCGGCCGGGATAAGCTTGCTTCCTAGTTAATGCTAGCGTGCAGTTCTAGTTCTTCTGTCAAGAAATGCTAACTTTAGCCTCATTAGCTTAAGTGCTTATCGATGAAACTGGGTAATTTTACATCCATGTAGCACTGTGTTCGATACATTGTTTTTTCGCCGCGAATCATAGAATCATAGGCGCTCGGTTAAAAAGAACAACAGCTAGCACTAGCACAGACTTCAGCACCGCGATATCATCGTCATTGTGTGGTTTTAAAAGAAGTGGAACACCTGTTAGGAAAAATGTTGCAACAACACGTTTTAGTGACACATTGTTGTGTCGTTCACCGAGAGGCTCTTTTTTTGTCTTGAATTTTGAGCCATTTGCACTTGTTGTCAGGGTATTTCCACGTTCACCCATTCACTCCCGACTTATCCTCGTAGCCGATTTAGCTTGTTAGCTTCAATCAGTTGCCTGTAAACTTTGTTCCCACCGGCTCTCTCTGTTATTATAGGTCTCTGTTTACTGTCTGCTTCGCCTTCAAAAAGAAAAGTCTGCATGTCATCCAATTAAAATATATGACGCTCCAACCGTTTATTAAGCAGATGTAAATTTACAGTTAAGTATTAAAAGAAAAAAATAATTCATATGAGCAATCCGACGTGTTTCTGCTTGTGAAGCAGTGTAATGATGAACTTTGGCCGGTTGTATTTTGTAGAGATATTCCTGCGTTAATACGGATAGAAGAGTTTGCCATTTATGCTACGAGTAGCTGCACACATATAGAGAGGCATCCTGTGACAAATGGAGTGAGCAAGAGGTCATACAGCTGGATTTCCGCTGTATGGGTAAAGATACTAAAGCCTGTGCAGGATGTACCATATAATGTTTTAAACGCATAACCTCATACTGGTTGTACTGTTTTTAACTGTAAATTGTTTTTTTCATCTAACAGATAAGCAGCTGTACTTTAAGCGAGAGAGAGAAAAACTGTATGTCTTTAATAAGGTGCATGCAACAGTATAACACCACAAGGTTTTGCAGTCATTTCCTTGCTGATTTGAGTATGCAGAAATATGATAAGATCTCCAGTCAGTAGCATGTGTGCATTTAATGCCACAAGATTTGTTTCAAAAGTTGTCTGCACTGCAGCAGGTATTCAAAAGTTTGTAGTGAAGTAGAATGGACATACACATCCAGTGACTTTTATTTATTGATGCATTTTGTGTGACACTGGGTAAGTGCTGTTTGACAGCTGCGTGTGGGTTGTGTGTGCAATAAGAGCGTCTTTTGTAGTGTTTTCAAGAGCAATTTCACAGTTTGCTGGAAGTTCTGTCAGTCAAATAAAGGGATTTTCTTGTTGACTGAAACAACAGAGTTGCTGTTTTTTAATTAAAATGTCAGAGTGTTAGTGTAAGGATTTTTAAATAGGGCTTAAAATGGCTTGAACTCTTAGCACCTTTTTTTTTTATGTTGACCTTTTCTTGGGGTTTGGTGCACATGTCACAACCTGTCTTATTGGTAATTAGAGTGACATTTCCTAAAACAACGATGCAGAAAAAGTGACATCAACTGCCTGCTGAGGTGAAAGTAACAGCAGACTTTGATGCTGCAGCTGTTCTGCCAAAAGACATGTCTAATAAAAAAAGAAAATAATCTATAAAACCAGTTTTATTAGCACGTATTTTTGCTTTACTTTATTAAAATTATTATCTTATTATTGTTTGTGTTTCACTGGTTTATGCCTTGTCTGCTTTGTTGTCTTACTTCTTTAACCTTGTGTTTTACATAAATATGATTTCCTTTTTCCTTTTTTTTTCATGTCTCAAATGCTGCACATAGAAAAGAGTTACACACATATTGTAAAAACAGTAAGAGACCAGTTGGTTTTAAGTTTGTCATTTTGAAACAATTTTTGAGAAAAGAAATTCACTGTTGTGTTTTTTTTTAATGTAGATTGTATCTACTCTTTCGGGTCATTGCTTTGTACTGTCTAATGTAGCTTATTATAACTTTGTAGAATTTAATTTCCTGCTCAGAGAACCTGGCTTTCCCTTTCACTGGAGCCAGCTGTCTTGCCTGCCAAGCTTCAGGAGACAGGGGCATGCTGTCTAATACTTCGCACTCAGCCATTAAATCCAGCTACTTGGAATGCAGAAACCGTATCCATCTGCAGGAGGAAGCCTCAGTCGATTGCCCCCAACAACTAAGCTCTGACTTGGCATTTTTACGATTTACTTATATTTATTCACATTTAGCTTCATTTTATTCTTACATTTTGGTTGTTTAAAGGCTGAAATATGAGTTTATTAATAAAATATCTTAACTGGCTAAATGAAAATAGTACTTTGTTTCACTGTGCAGGCAGTTATGATTGCATAGCTGTCCTGCAATCATGTAATTAACCATTCTGAATGTGTTTTATCTGTCTTGCTTTTCCTGAACAGAGAAATCATCAGACAAAAAAGTAACTTCAGAAAAGGAGAAAGGTTCCAACGGTGGCACACAGAAGTCCAGAGCGTCTGCCAACCAAGATAGGTAAGGAGGCCTTGAGAATCTTTTCATAATTTTTCAAGGGTGGGGAAGTCTTGCATTATACCCACACTAATACAGTTATATTTTAATACAAAGACAAAGACGGTGTCTGTTTTCGGTCCTGCTTTGCTTTGAGTTAATGTCTATTCTCTGTGATGGAGTTAAGTTTCAGAATGTTCCTGGAAGACTGTATGATATGGGCATATTACATTTTCTCCTTTCAACTTAGCTCATCCCATATTGACCACCTGGAAATAGAGATTGTTGTTTTTGTTGTGTTGAACTGCTGTACATTAAGACTGTAGCTCTCCAGTAAGTATGGCTTAATGCATTTAGGCTAAAGACTATGCTGACTGTTAATACACAGCTGGAGATGAGCATTTCTAGCATCTCCCTAATCTCCCCCACCGCAAAAAAAAAAAAAAAAAAAAAAAAGAAAGAAAGAAAGAAAACAACCCTCTGTGACTCAGTTTTTCCATCTCAAATCACACACGTTATTTCTTCTCTGGTGTGCAGCCTGGGCATCTCCACTCGAGAGGACCGGGATGACCTGGTGCGATCCTCCAGCCACACCCCATCAAACAAAGCTCACATACTAGCCATGCCGCAGTTTGGCCTGCGCGACAACCTTATCAAGTGTGAGCTGCTGAAAAAAGAGGAACTGTACACTTTCTTGGAAAATCACAGGTATGTTGCTGTTTATTGTTTTTTGTGCCAGTGTGGCCCTGATTAAAAGTGTGTTTGGCTCATTGATAGAGGCACATAGATGTTGGTGATCTTAAAACTCCTGAATATTGCATAAGCATCATCAATATTTAAAAAAAAAAAAAAAAAAAAAAGGTAGCAAAAAATGCTTCCTTGATGATGATGATAAGGCCTTGGTATTCTGGGTGGGGAAGTCTAATCTAAAGAGAAGTGATGTGATCTTTTCCTGTTTGTTCTTCTTGGTCTAAAGCAGTAAGAAAAAGTCACTTTAAGCCTGACAACGTGTACATTATAGTAATTTGTTTTTAAGCCCTACACTGTACACTTTAAAAGTAAAAAAAAAAAACACTCCCAAGTTTCAAACTTAGGTGAGTGCAGATATTTTTAAACAAGAGTTGTATTTCGATGTACTCTGGTGTTCAGTTTGAAAATCGAAAACAGGTTGTAAAATCTGTGGAAAAGATGGTTTATGCATGAAGACTCTGTGCCCACAGTGTAACTGTTAACACAGTTTGGATGATGGAAGTGTTATGTAAAAAGCATGAGTCAACATCTGTGGGCTTGTCTTGCTGCGTGCTAAATTAAGCCACACTGTCTCAGACGTTCTGAACACTCTGGAAATAGCTGTAACCATAATGGAAGGAATCTTGAATATGATAAACATGAGTGAGTTAGATCCAAAAGGGAAATGTTTGTTTCCCATACATACACGTAAAAGGGTATGCTAAATATGTAATGTTGGACATATTTAAAAAGCCGTATATGATTAACAAGAAGTAAGCTAGAGTTGTGCCTTTAGTCAAAAACGGCAGATATTTAGTATCGTGCTTGCACACATGCATTTGTCTGCTTTTGTCTCGTTTTATACTGTATAGTTGGGACACGCTGGGGGAAAAAATCCATGCTGATATGAATATTATGAATAAAAGCTTTAGAAAAGCAGCAGTCCCAAGCTCCCTTTGTGTAAATATAGTTTCAGCTTTTCTCTGGTTAGCTGAGGCTCGGGCTGTGAAAGCAGAAAGTGTTTTAAGGTTCAGTGGCAGTCAGCACAAAATAAAAAGCCCCATGCTGCTCCTGTGAAAGAGCATTTGGAAAACAGCAGCCGCCTGAAGGTCAGAGACGTGGCACATTGAATGGAAGGAAGTTGCCTTTTTTTGAGCTGGACCTGTAGAATAAACCTCAGTGGGGATGTAAATGGCAAGGGCTCGACCCTCTCACAATTTCTCACGGCATGTTGCCTTCAGTATTCCGTTTAAGTTGCAGTGAGGCTGCTCAGTGAACACAAGACATTTATGTGTTTGTCTTTGTACATTTTATGCAATAATATTGATTATTTAAATACAGGAAATGAGGATTTCTCTTTTGCATTTTTTTTTTTAATTCTTTCTGTTTCAACACTGTGTTTTGATTTCAGTGCATTTTCTTTGTTTTCAATTTCGTTTTTCCCTACAGCTCTGCCCTCCACATTGGCCGGTAGCTTAGCAAGTGATGGCCAAGAGTCAGAAAGTGGTGCAGCTCTATTTATGTTAATGGTTTTGTTTATGTGCATATTCTTTATAAAGTATTTACAGTTGTTTTTTAAGATTTAAAAACTAGGTCATTGATTAGTTTGTGTTCTTTTTTTTAAGATAGTGTTACTATCTGCTAACACCTTTGACAAAGACCAACTGATAAATCTGCAGTTACCAGCCTGTAGCTATAAAATAAAGCAAAGCCATGACACTAAATCCCCTTTTCCATGAGTACATTAGTACTTACTCTGACTCGCGACGTTTTTCAGGGTTTTCCATTAGGTCATAGTACCAAGTACTAAAATGGGACCTGCTCGGCCGGGGCTCCAAGCAATCCGAGCAGGTACTAAAATGGGACTTCGTCAGACTGCTTGCCACTGATTAGCTGATCAGTGTCATCATTTGATGAGTTATGAGAGCATCTCGTTCACAAACATTCAAACCGCCATTTAAAAAAGAAGAAAAAGAAAGAAATTGCTACAAAAACAACACAGTGGTTCCCGAGTCTGAGGAAAAGCCACAGACTGAGCAGCAGGTATATTCTTGCCGTTTGTGTCACATACCAATTACATCAAGGGACACTCGGGCGCGTTGTTGTAACAACAGCCGAGCACATTAGGTTGGACTCGATTGTAATGGAAAACCAGTTGATTCGAGTCTAGTCTTGGCAAGTTGCGCTGAGTAGGTCCTAATGGAAAAGGAGTTTAATTGGAGATATCTGTACATGTTGTGATGAAAACAAACGAAGAAACTTGTTTGTTGTTGTTGGTTTTTTTGTTTGTTTTTTCCCAAATCCCCCAACATAATTTCTTTGTCCACATGATTGCAGTCTTCTTGCATCAATGATGCGGTCAAACAGAAACATACTATTATTTAGCCGCACTTATCTAGTTAACTGGCTAATATGGCATCGCAGCT
The DNA here is from genome assembly GCF_051167445.1 of Perissodus microlepis. NCBI lineage: Eukaryota > Metazoa > Chordata > Actinopteri > Cichliformes > Cichlidae > Perissodus > Perissodus microlepis. The sequence continues at coordinate 26,349,626 of NC_140471.1, read as the reverse complement.
CCACAGCCGCACCAACTAGTCATCTGTATATGTTGTGTTACAAATTGTTGTAACACACTATTTTAACATTGTTGATTAGTAAAGTAAAGTTTAAAACTCAATAAACACACAGTTATAAAAAAAAAACAGTGTTGATTATTTCCCAACCTCTAATGTCTGAGACAAGTAGAAACTAGATGGTGACACTACTTTCTGCCTGTTTGCCATCATTCAGAAAGTTGCTGACCATTGGTTATCCAAGCTCATGACACCTGCCCACCCAGGATACTGTGTGTCCGGACAGAAACTAAAGAAGTCAAAAGAAAACTAGAAAACTTGACAAAGGAGTTTGAGAGAAATCCTGATCAGTGATAAAAAGGTTGAGGATTGGTGGAGGATTATATGTAGGACTCTTCCAGTATTTGTTGGTTTACCTTTGAAAGCAATTGCTTTCGTTTCAGTTTTTTTTCTCCTATTCATTTTAATAAATGTTACTTCTGCAAAAGTGCAGTTGTGCTCTTAAACATACAAAAAAAAAGAATTAAAATATCTAGAAATGAGTCACTGCTACAATAAAGCAGCAGGGCATAAGCTTGATATAGACTGACATTATTGTTTCACCATTTTAGCCTCCTAAAGTGGAAACCACTGAGGGAGGGGGAGGGGCAAAGGAGGAGCCCATCAAAGCTATAATTTTATTCCTTTGTTTTGTGCTCACTTTTCATCATTCTTTTGTTTCAGCTTTTTTCTTGGCACATACAATGTGAACGGACAGGCACCAAAGGAAAGCCTCCGTCCTTGGCTGAGTTGCACTCCCGAACCCCCTGACATGTACTGCGTGGGGTAAGTCATATTCTCCTGCTGAAGAATAGCTGTGCACTGCTCCGCTTAATCCTATTACAAAGACAGACATTTACTCCTCAAACCTCTGACAGATGCATGCAGCCGTTGAGCCAGTTTTAAGTGCTGAAGACGCCTGCCCACTGATTTTTGCACTGTGTATCCACTAATCCGGCCTGTTTCAGTTTACCGCTTTGGTGTTAAGGAGCCAAAAAGTTTAGTCAGTACCATAGCACTTCTGGATGAAGTGGAAATCAAACCCTTAAAGTTTCACCATTTGCCCTTTTTTGCAGTTTTCAGGAGCTTGACCTCAGCAAAGAGGCTTTCTTCTTCAATGACACCCCCAAGGAACAGGAGTGGACAAAAGCTGTGTCTGAGGCATTGCATCCAGATGCCAAGTATGCCTTAGTAAGGATTTTTTTTTTCTCCCTCACATCTTGCAGTTCATCGCTATTGCGAATGTCACGATTCACCCCACTGATCTTCATTTTAGAGGGGATGTTTGGTTTTCTTCTACATGGACAACAGTCACACTTTAAAATAGATTCCTGAAACTGATACAATGCATGCGTTACAGTTTCAAGAACTTCTAGCACCACCTTTCTGTGGTAATAATAATTATCATACAATCTTATTACATCGATTATTACTCAGTTTATTTCTAATAGGAGTTATTATATCCCTGTTGCTTTCATAAGCTTAGTCAGACCTTAGGTTTTAGGTTACTTTTTTGATCTGCCTCTTTTTCTTGTCTTTTGTCTTCACTTTTGTGTTCTTCCTCATTCTCAGAGTACTGACCAGCACATTAGCTTCCTCTTTTTATAGCTCTGGTTGTTTTTTTTATTCAAGTCGCCTTAAACGCTACATGATATATGCCAGGTCACCATCCTGTCAGTTTGTTGGATTTTTTTTTTCTGCATCCACTGCGAGTTCTCTGACTAAAGCACACTTGGCTGCTCTGTTTCTGACACTTTAACTCTTACATAAGTTAAAGCTATTATGAAGTACTTTGTGCTCCTCATACCCAACTGTGTCTTATTCTGAGATGTGATTCTCCGCTTCCGTTTTACTGTTCCTAGTAGTTGACACTGACAAAGTGCTGATATAAGCAACAGAAACTGCACTAAAGCAACTCTGATCATGTCTTGTGGCTACACCATCTCTTGAGTTCCAGTGCAACATCAAAAATGTTTTCATTTAACCGCAAGAAATCATTTGTATACTGTTGGTCTGTTTCTGCAGGTGAAGTTGGTGCGCCTGGTGGGCATTATGTTGATCTTCTTTGTGAAGAAGGAGCATGCAGAATTCATCTCAGACGTGGAGGCTGAGACTGTAGGCACTGGCATCATGGGGAGGATGGTAAGGACAGTATTTCAAACTCTATTTGTGCACAAGTCATCATATAGGTTTCTGGTATTGTGCAAAGTCATTAAGTTGATGTCTGTGGTGTCTGACCACGGGATTTGGTTGCGTGACGGTTAACACTGTTGCCTCAGAGTAAGAAGTTGCTTGGTTCAAATCCAGCATCTGGCCAGGACCTTTCTGTGTGGTGTATGAATGTGCTCCCCATGCATGTGTGGGTTCTCTCCAGGGTACTCACACAGTCAAAAGCAATGCATTTAGTCAGGGTTAGGTTAATTGATGATTCTATATTGCCTATGGGTTTATAATCAGGAGTGCACATAAGTGGTCCGCAGGTGCGCATTCGCTGTCAAAATAAAAGACGCACACCAGATAAGAAGTTGCAATGTGCATTTGCGTCCATATAAAAGGCACTGTTTTTGTCCGCTAGAGTGGGATTTTCACGGCATGTTCTGCACCAGATCTCTGTGCGTTCATCATTTGTTTGAAGCCAGCTCACCTCCTGCAACCACTTTTCTGAGAATATGCGCTTCTTTTGAGGTTCGGACTCCTTCTGACATTTCTTTGGAGGTGGAGGAACACCAAAGTAATTGCTGAAAGGAGCTTGCTTCTTCGACATCTTTAAGAGTTCTAAACAAATGTCCTCCTCCAGAAAATCTTATGTACGCAAACGCGCGTTGCAACTTAACTTATCTGGTGCGCATCTTTTATTTTGACAGCGAATGCGCACCTGCGGACCACTTATGTGCACCCCTGTTTATAATGGACCTGTCCAGGGTGTTCACCACCTCTTACCTCATGGTAGCAGTAATAGACTCCAGCCGCACCATGACCCTGAATCTGAGAAATGATTGGATGGAATTGGAAATCATTTTTTAGAAATAAACCATATAGAGTCAGGAGCTTTAGGTCAGGGGTTCTCAACATTTTGTGGGCTAAGGACCTGGCACAGGGAAAACATTCTTTAAGGATCCCCAAAAATCCTATATTTTGTTGGGTTGGGCTTACTGTCAGGTGATCATGTTGGCTTATCAGCCAAGCTATGCAAGCAGCAGGAAAAATTCATTTTACCCTAATATTATTGAGGGATTTCCCCCACCCAGATCAGTTGACATATTCCACAATTCTATTAGCATTTATATTCAGCTAGAAATGATGTAGGAACTAGTACCGGCTGGTTTTACTGCATAAATTGGCAAATATTCTGCAGTGCTTGGGTGTGGGTCCTTGTACACATTCTGCCTTTCTGTTTTAGATTATGTCAATAGCATTGTTTTAGTTCCACATTGAAATGATTTTCCTCATATACATATAAACAGGAAGTGTTGAGTATTAGCATTTACATGAAAATTGAAAGGATGAAAGAAAACAAAAATTGGGCTTATGCTATGATGATGTCTGTCAACTGCCATACAATTTTTTTTTTTATTTTTTTTTTAACTGCCTCATGTATTGCCATTTACCAAGATGGCAATACATGAGGCAGTTTTTAAGCACAAACAATCTCCTGTGATGATGAAAAGGCATCTCTACTTCTTGTGAACTATTCACTTCAGTGCTTATTCATCCATGAAGCTCTTCCTACAGTAGCTTCAACTTTATTTCTCATACACTGGTGCAGGAAAGGTTATTCTTGACTCATGCGACCGTGCTTACTTAGCAGTCCCTGCAGAGTAGAGCAGATGGCTGGCTAGGGACCAGTGGGAGGGGGGTAGAGCTATGTAAGGTCACTCCATCCTTTCCTGCAGTAATGGGACACTAGTTTATGAATTGCAGCAAGAACTATCCAAAACATGCCAAGAATGAAATTGTTTGCATAATATTGCCTTATTGTGTAGCAGATGAGTAAAATCATAGTAAATAAAAACATTTAGTTATTTTATTTTAGTGTTTGCAGAGGTGTTTCAGTGTTTTCTGTCCATTCTAATCAATTACTGATTCACAGGGAAACAAGGGAGCTGTGGCAATCCGTTTTCGCTTCCACAACTCTGATATCTGCGTGGTCAATTCCCACCTTGCTGCTCATGTTGAGGAATATGAGAGACGTAATCAGGACTATAAGGATATTTGCAGTCGTCTCCAGTTTCGCCAACCTGACCTCACCCAGGCGCCACTCACTATCATGAAGCACAAGTAAGTAGCCGTCATTTTAAAATTTACATTGTGAATCAAATTTAAAGATTTATCTTGGAATGTTTACATAGTTATTGTGTCACTAATCCGAATCCAGAGTTTGGCGACCTAACTTCAGAATGTGTCATGCGGTCCTTTAAACCTAAAACATATTTGCTGACACTGTTCATACAAATCAGGTTTCTCGTATTTATGACTATTTGATTTGAATTTGTGTTCTGTTTCTGAATTAGTGTTATTTTATGGATCGGGGACCTCAACTACAGAATTAGTGAGCTTGACGTTGACAATGTGAAGGGTCTCATCAGCAAGAAGGACTTTGAAACTCTACACAGTTTCGATCAGGTAATATTAATTATGGTTTCCTGATGTGTTTTGTATTCAAACGTGTTTGTGAGCAGTGATATTTACCCATTGCGTGTGGTCATCAGCTCAAGAGGCAGATCGACGAGGAGGCTGTGTTTGTGGGATTTGAGGAGGGGGAGATTGATTTCCAGCCCACCTACAAATATGACACTGGCTCTGACAGTTGGGATACAAGGTAATCTTCTCACATGGAGGCATTGTAAGTCATTCTATGTCAGTGTTCGTAGCAAAAGGTAAACTGATAACAGAAAGAAGCAGCAGACATACTATCATTGTAGTTCGAACACTATAGCTGCTTGTGTTATCATCACATTTTTTGTGACACACCAGTGATTCAGGTCAGCCCACATTTCTTTTCCTTCTCTGTTGAGACATTTCTGTCTCATCAATTGTTAAATGGTTGGAGCTTCCTACTCTGCAAACAATTATCCCTCTATTCAGAGCTGCTTAACTCTGGTTTTTGTCTATAGTATTTACTAAAGGATAGCCTCAAGAGAATACCATAGTAGCATTATAATAGAAATGTCAGGCTTGAGGTTGATGACTGCAGTATTGCAAAGACAATGCAGAGTGATTTTTGACCATTAAGACTGTTTAGAAAGCTCTGCTGTGTTTAAAGTTTTTTTTCCATTTTGTTTTTTGATAAAATGTTTGTTGAATACACTCACGGCTACTTTATTAGGTACACATTAGTAGTGTCATGCGTTAATTGTTTCAACAAGGTGATGGAAAAATTCCTCACAGATTTTTATGCATTGACATGATAGCTTCACATAACTGCTGCAGATTTGTAGGCTGCACATCAGTGATGCAAATTAGTTCCACCACATCGCAAGGGTGCTTTATTGGATTGAGATCTGGTGACTGTAGAGGCCATTTGAATGCAGTGACATACTGTTATTCCTTGTTACACACACTATTCTGCTGGAAGCAGCCATAGGAGGATAGGTAGACTGTGGTCATAAAGGGATGGACAGTGTTAGTAATTATACTCAGGTAGGTTGAGGTTTAAACTATGCTCCCAATTCTGGAATATTCCAAATAAACCTTCTGGCACCAGTGACCGTGCTATGTTCTGACCTTTTTTCTCCCATACTCTGATGCTTGTTATAAGCTTGTAAATGCCTAAATGTATTGAGCTGCTGTCACGTAATTGGCTGAATGGATATTTTCATTAACAAGCAGTTGAATATGTATACCTAATAAAGTGGCCAGCGAGTGTGTGTACAAGAGCTACATTGCCTAAGAATTGACTTGGGCAATGTAAGGAAAAATGTAAGGAAAAAAACTACATCATCGTCAGTGTCCTTTATAAATTGGTTTAGCCAGCCGATGTGGCCCTGAACTGTGAGCTTTGTTGTGTAATATTCAGTACTCTTGCAACACCTCACAAGAGAATCTCCCTGCAGGGATTGTGTCATTAATTTTGATAATGGATAAATGGAGTCAGAGATAATTCCTGCCTTCATTGTTTTATTGCTTTGTAATAAAATAGACACTTGGGAACTAATGTTTGCCATTTATTTTGAACTTAGTGAAAAATGTCGTGTCCCTGCGTGGTGCGATCGTATCCTGTGGAGAGGAAAGAACATAAAGCAACAGCATTACCAGAGTCACATGACTCTGAAGACCAGTGACCACAAACCTGTCAGCTCCCTGCTCATCATTGAGGTAAATGATTTAGCTGAAGAGCTTTTATTTATTTATTTATTTATTTATTTATTCTGTGGCTTTTTTAAAGTATACATTATTTCTTTGCTTTTACTTAATCCTGTTTTTCTTCATCCTACAGATCAAGAGGATAAATAGTGAGGATTATAAGAAGACCTTTGAAGAAATTGTTCGTGATATTGACAAAATGGAGAATGAATGCATTCCATCTGTAACCTTGTCCAAGCGAGAGGTAAAGTTTCACCTTACGATTCTCCCTGGCATTAAATTAAAATACATAATAATAAAAATAATGAAAGAGTGCATTATGCAGACATTCAAAGGATACAATAGCTTCACATGATCTGAAGGAAAAACTTTTTTTTTTATCTTGCCTCATAAATCTGCTTTTTTTTTTTTTCCCTTTTCTTTTTTTTCTCAGTTCCACTTCAAGGACGTGAAGTTCATGCAGCACCAAGCAGAGACGTTGAGCCTCTTGAATGATGGGCAGGTCCCATGTCAGTTTGAGTTTATTCCAAAGCCGAATGAGTTCACATACAGCAAGCTCTGGCTCACAGCCAACCCCCCCAAAGGCTTTATTGCTCAGGGTGAGTAACACGTCATCGTTGTGTAAAACCAACAAATTTAATTTTAATAAAACATTAATCCATTAGCCTGGTCATATAGAAAGAGACTGACTTGGATTTAAGTGGCAGACTCCTTTGAACTGACAGATTATGCTTATTATAGTGTCTTTGAAATCCTCAAAGAGTACTACGTCATAATTGCTTGTTATGACCACAGTATAACATAACAACTGACTGGAGCAGCCTTCTCTTTAATTTGCGCTTCTCTCTAAATATCTAGGTGGTTCTGTGGATATTGACCTTGAGGTTTTCGTAAATCGCACAACAGCACCTGAGCTTAACTCTGGCAAGCAGGAGATTGAAGACATCCTGGTGCTCCATCTAGAGCGGGGCAAGGACTATTTTATCTCTGTGACAGGAAACTACCTGCCAAGCTGTTATGGCACTTCTATCCATGCACTATGTCAGCTGAGGGAGCCCATTCAAGACATTCCGCAAGAGACCCTCCTTCAACTGGTTAGTGCTCACTTGAAATACCTCTATTGTATTCATTGTTGCCTCAGAGGCTTCATTATAGTAGTTTTGAGGATTGGAGACTAATTAAGCTTTAACTAAACTGCCTTTCATTCTGTTTTTTCCTTCCCAATATCAGGCAGAGTTGCCTATAAAGGAGAACGCAGCAAACACTGAAAAGCCTCTTGACATTCCTAAAGAACTTTGGATGATGGTGGATCACTTATTCCGCAATGCAGTCAAACAGGTCAGAAAATTGATAGTGATGTAACAGTGTTGTAATAAAATCAAACAATACTATGCTCCTACTTTGTTTTATAGTGTCCACTTCATGTGAATTGCACTACACTTGGCTTCCTGCCAGCTTTTTGTGATTAAGGATAAATAGACTGAATGAAGATCCTTGCAATGAATTTATTCTGCTGCATTAGCCACTGCGCTTCAAATAATTTCTTTAGCTGAAGGGAATTTGTGGTGTATAATGAGAGAATGAGTCTGAATGTATTGTCCTCTATTTGCAGGAAGACATATTTCAGCAACCTGGACTCCGGATTGAATTTGCTGAAATAAGGGATTGCCTTGACACAGGGATGCCAGAGTCCCTCCGTATCCTTTCAAAACTATAATAAAATTAGCAGAAAAATATTGTTTGTCCTTATAGAATATTTGAAGAAGTCACAGAGCACAGTCAGTACATATGTTTTATTCTATCTTAAGAGCATTAAATCTATATTGGATGGGTTTTAGCAGCCCTGTAATACTCAACATTCAGGATTTAAATGCAATTAAATTGGGTCTGAAAATTGGGATCTTAGATGACCATAACTTATTACAGAAGCTTGATTTTTCGAATACTCTGTATTGCTGTTTAATCCATGTAATTGCAAACATGTTGTTTTGAATGACACTTAGAATGTAATACTGTTTGTTTTGGGGGGGGGGGGGGGGGTTAAGTATAATTTATGTTGTACTTTTATGTGATATGTAATTTGTTTTTCTTAAAATTTGCTACCTTGACCCTGCTACTCTTGACCTGCAGCGGGTAGTAATCACTCGGTAGCAGAGGCCTTGCTTCTGTTCCTAGATGCCCTCCCAGAGCCTGTGGTTCCCTACTCATTTTACCAACGCTGCCTTGAATGCTGCACCAGCGCCAGCCAGTGTGAGCAAGTAAGGAAAAAAAAGAACAGAGTTAGTCACCCATTTCTACTAATCCTACATTAAATTGTAAAAGTTAAAAGTATTGTATTTTTTGTCTAGGTTATTTCCATGCTACCTCAGTGCCATAAAAACGTGTTCAACTATTTAGCTGCCTTTCTCCGTGAGCTTTTGAAGAATTCTGCTATCAATCGATTAGATGTCAGCATCCTGGGTAAGAAAATGAAGCAAGCGGTTCCTTTGGTTTATAAATGTGTTATTACTACTTTGTGCTTTAGGCAACATTTTACTTTGTGACTTTTTTATTGCTCAGTGTAAAGCTGGGGACTTGTGTAAAGATGTCCTTTGTGCTAATCTGTTCCACCAAATAAAGGTTGATTGTGAACTAAAGTATAGCAGGAAAATGAACTTCAGTTAAAAGAAATGTATCTATTTAAAACATTTTGTCATTTTCTGTGTTACATTCCTTGAAATGTCAAAATTATTACAGACACTATGTTTTTATGAATGATTTCTCTATACTGTGTAATATGAACAATATATTTTCTTTATGTGTAGCCACCATTTTTGCCTCCTTGCTTCTGAAGTCACCTGCAAAGCAGGATCTTGCTGAGAAGAGGAAGACTCAGGAGTTCTTTCAGCACTTCCTGACCCAAAGCTCCTCCTAGATGGAGGGCTTGTCCCCCTTGCTGAAGCTGAACACTAAAAACTGTAAACGTCCAGTATTTGAAATAACTGTAATGATTTGATATCCTCTTTGTATAACTATGTAGAGTTATTACTGTCAGTGATGTTTCTTATTTCTAATCACTTTATTTCAAAGCCAAGTTTGTGATCAGTTGATGCAGAATTTATTGTATATCATTGAGCATATGTCGAAGCCTAACAAATTTTAATGTATGTATATTTTATTTAAAAAGAACAATTTGTATTTTCATGTCTCTGATCTAAAAAGTGTATTGTTTTTATATATAAAATGTCTGGAAACACGTTGTGTGTTGCTAGTAATTTTTTTTTAATCAAAATTGTATTATTCGCTAAAATAAATCAACACTAAATATAAAAGCGAAACCCCTTCCCTGCAATCATCTTATGGAATTTTTTAATATTGTTATTTAGCGTTAGTTATACATTATTTCCCATAATTCATCACGAATGGCTGCGAGCCTGTGACGTATGGCCTTCTAGGGAGGGGATAGGAAGAAAGTGGTCAACATCCAAAGCATCGGAATAAGGATTAAAATTCAGAGGTAAATTTATTTTAATGACATTTCCTTCTAGTCGATCCACTTAAACCTCAGTTTGCCACTTTATCACCGGGTAAAATGAAACTGACCATCTTTGCAGGAACGATAAGTAATCTTGACAATAAACGTTTATCGTTAGCCCCTTAGCTTAGCAATGAGCTAAAGTGTTGCTATCCAGCGAAGCTATGAATGTGTAGAGAAATAAGTGGCAGCTGACTTACCTAGCCTAGCCTCTGGCTAACTAGTTCCCATTTAGCTTTCTGTGGCTTACGAGCTGAAGAGAAAAACACTCTAAAGATATGTAACGGCAGATGCAAAATAAGCAGCCTAAGATTAATTTACAGCAGCTAACCAGCGACGTATCAGGCTGGAGACGATGTAATCATGATATGAGATCAGATATCCACCAGAATGCTAGCATTGTAAAGCTAACAACCTCAGTACTGTGACATTAAGTTGTGAGAACGATATTGTTCAGTCAGCTAAAGGTTAACCTTGCAGCCACTGAGTGCCTATAAGGTCACGCTTATGTTTGAAAACTGCGCTGCATTGTGTGCGCAGCCATGTAAAAGTTAACTGTCACCGTCGGTTTGAAGTGACAGCTTTCATACGCAGCATTTAACGTTTTCCTTTAGAGGTAGCCTGATGAATTTTGATTGATTAGAAGTCACCGAGTAGCTAGGGCTAAGCACCAGCTATCTCATGACTTTTGTCACTGGAGTAAGAAAGTTCCAGATCGCGATGTGTAGCTTTAGTTTCTGTGAACAGTGTTTATGTCTCTTACTAAGTAGCTACTTGCGGTGATTTCAGTCTGACGTGTTGAAGAAAAAAACTAGCTGCTTTTGACTGACACCCGCAGGTCCGCTACATTAGGGGGTGAACATGTTTAAAACGGGCATTTAATGTAGTCAAAAAAACCTTATTCTGCCAAAAGCACACATAGCTGTGGCTCTGTCTAGTTATTTGTTGCCAAATGTTCCTGTCTGTCAGCGTGGGGCTACATAGTGACAGCTGATATAGTTTAACTGGGCAGCCCTAGTCAGATCTGCTGCTGAATCACTAAACGCTGATAAATATATTCAGTCTTTATATTGGGCTCAGCTATGAGAAACTATGAGTTTCTGCTCAACAGTGTTTGCTTTTTTCCAATTACAATTTGTAATAATTCAGCTGAGCTATACAACCTAAGAGCATAAGTGAAGTAGCTTCTTTCTTTTTCAGGGTGAAACATTAACGTGTGAGAGTGCAGTCCTTCTTGCCAAGGAAGGAGAGGCATCAGAGACCATGAGTGAGAATGGCCCTCATACGGAGGCGCCTATGTACTTTGAGGTGGAGGTGGATCAGCTGGAGCGGGATGACGAAGAAGATGACAAGATCCACTTCGGCAAAGACGGTGACCTAATTGCTGAACCTTCGTCATCCTCTGGTCGGGTCTATGACCGCACCACGGTCCTCATTGAGCGGGACCCAATACGACTGGATGAGGAGGGAGAAGAGGAGGGTCACTGTGGAGGGGATGAAGATGGAGTCACCTTCCTAACAGAGGGAGAAGGTGATGGAGATGAGGAGGAGGGATCGCTGGCCTTTATGACAGACCCAGATGGGATGTCACAGGGTTATGTGCACCACACAATTTCTCCTGACCAGATCCAGTTCACAATAAATCCAGGGTCCACCCCAATGCCACGCAACATCGAGGGGGCTACGCTCACCTTGCACTCTGAGTGCCCAGAGACCAAGCAGAGAGAGGTGAGCATAAATAAGTGCATCTTGTATGGTTCTCTTTCCTGTGTTTAGTCAGTTGATTTAGATGATATATAGCCTACAGAGCCATCTTTACCACTATTATGATCCTTTCTTTTAACAGTAGTCTATAAACATCTGAGGAGCACAGTTGTGGGACATTTGTGAGAGAAATGTTGCCAGATTCTTGTCTGATACAGGATTGTAGCTCACAACAGCTGTATATTTTTAATTGATGAAAGGTCTGGACTCCGGGCAGGTCAGTTCACCACTAGGACTCTTCCACTTCAAAGCCATGCAACAGATGCAGTAGCATTGTCTTACTGAAATATTTAAGGACTTTCACAAAAAAGACATCATCTGGGTAAAGCATATGTTGCTCTAAAGCCTGTATAGACCTTTCAGCATTGTCTTTGCAGATGTGCAAAGACAATGAGCTCTAATGTATCACCCACACAATCAGAGATGCAGGCTTTTGAACCGAGTGCTGATAACAAGCACGTTGGTCCCTCTCCTCTTTAGAGGTTGCAGGAAAAATGAGGATGCAACTCGACCTGAACAGTTAACTGTGTTCACAGACACAGATTTCTAAAAGTGTTCCTGAGCCCATCCAATGATTTTTGGCCTTATCCCTTGCACACAGAGATTTCTCCAGATTCTCAGAATCTTTTGAGGAACAATATTCTGAAATTGTTCCACAACTTGTAAATGCAGATTCTTTTGTAAATTGGTGAGCCCCTTCCGTAAAAGAGAGGCAGCTTACTTCTGAGTAACACTGCCTCTCTACGATCCTCTTCTTATACCCAATCATGGTGTTGGCCTTTTTTTAACAGTTCATCTGATTCACTGCAAAGTGTTGAAAGCGGTTTTGTTGCCCCCATCCTAATGTTTTTATGAAATGTTAAAATGTCTGCTTAAACATTTAGTAAGTTTATTGTGTTCTATAGAAGTTACACAAAAGTTTTTGTTCATTTTACACAGCACCAAGACTTTTTTGGAATTGGGGTTTAAAAGTTATGTAGAACAATAGAATTACACTTAAAACTGACTGCAAACTTTCCAGAGTAAAGCATTATGACTATATTGTCTTGATCATGGTATTTTCATACTTTAAAATCATATTATGTATTGAAGATTAATATACTAGTAAATTTAGATTTTGTTATCATTAGATGGGTGTGGTGCTGGAGCAAATGCCTTATTATTTCTGAATATTATTGGCAGAAACCTTGCTGCTTTTGTAGCCAGTTTTGGTTTGAAAGGTGAAGTTAAGTCAAGGTTTGATTTTATTTGTTAGCAGTGTCCGCTCAGTTTTTAACCCCTTTACCAACTGCAATAATAACAAATATCTAAAGAAAAAGATTTTGAGCAACCCTCTGAATTAAAAGACAACTATATATTTCTTGCAGCAGTATAGAAGCATACCGGGATCTTTTATTGTGTGTGTCTGTATGTGTATGACTTCATGCCACTTCTGAGAAATGAATTTAAATTTATATTGCACAACAGTACAATATAAAGTGGTGCCACACTCTTCTGCAGGCCTGGAATCATAAATAGTCATGTGCATGCAGGTCTTTGTAATATGTTAAACAAAGCAAATATGAAATCTGAATCCCCGCGGAAAGCGTGCACTGGGGTGTGGATGGTTTGCCCAATATTTGTTGGCCACGCTAAGCACTCCTCTTTCATAAACCAATTTGTAATGGAGTGGTCTCTTCCACTATGCGTGTGGGAAGCTGGATCATAAAGTGCTCCCTCGCAATGATCAAATTCACAGTGTGGTAGAATCACAATGGTGTGGGAGATAAATGCAGATCTGAGCTGCCAGCTTTAGCAGGGTTCTGCTGTGGGTTCGCGTAGATATTTGCTTAACAAATGATCCCTGCCACACACTAATAACCAAACTGAATGGTTTCAGACTACCATCGCTCAGATTAGCGCTTGTCAGCAGGACCGAAAGCTAAGTCAGCTGTGTGTAACTTTCACTGTATCACAGTTGTGATACTGGGTGTCTTGGAGTTCTGCAAACACTGCATGGTTCATGCTGAGTTTTCTCTGATGCATCTAATATTCTCATTTGCCTTTCTTTGATTTAAATTGGGCTACAATTTGTTTTTACAAGAATACTAAGAGGATTTAGTTTAGTAAATGAGGTGATAGGAAGGAGAGTCTCTTGTTGAGGAGGCCAGCCACAAGTTTTCTCCTCCTGGTTTTGTGTTCAATACACTATAGAATTTCTCTAAGCAGAGACTGGGCTGCTTTTATTCACAGTGCCCCCAGGATATTTGTGTGAGAGCAGAGCAGGAGACTGCCCCACTGCAATGGACATCGGTGCTGTGAAAGAGAATTGGGGGTTAGTCATCACTGATGTCCTTAATGCTCACCCGCTTTGTGTACTGATGGGAGGTTGAGTCATTAAGTTCAAATCCTATCCAAAAGGCCACCCTGAGTCAGACTGTCACCTCATTCAATGGCAGGGCAGGTTATTATTATTTCTGAGCTGGATTTACTAATTTCTCCCTGTCTTGTTGAAATGGTGTTGTTAAATAAAGTTAAAACACAGATTAACAGATTTTTATAAAGAGATTCGATGCAATCCTTTTCTTAGCACCAGCATTCTTTCACTATGTTTTAATTCCACTTACCATTTTTATTCTCTCGCTTTCAGGTAAAGCGGTACCAGTGCATGTTTGAAGGCTGCACAAGGACGTACAGCACAGCAGGAAACTTGCGGACACACCAGAAAACGCATCGGGGCGAGTACACATTTGTGTGTAATCAGCAAGGCTGTGGAAAGGCCTTTCTCACCTCTTACAGCCTTAAGATCCACGTCCGTGTTCACACCAAGGAGAAGCCGTTCGAGTGTGACGTACAGGGCTGTGAAAAGGCGTTCAACACGCTGTACAGGTGAGCCTTTTTTGTTGTCTTTCATGTCTCATGTTGCTGTCTTTACATTGCTGTGGAAACTTGAAGTTTATATGAAGTCACCTATATCATCACTGTAGGTTCCGTTTCAGTTTTGTTAGACTTGATCAAAAGTAGGTTAAGATAATTAGACCTAAGTGTTGGGGGCAGTACACAAAGCGTGATGCAGTAGATGTTTTGACACAAAAAAATGACTCAAGCGACTCGGGACTTCATTAAAAGAGGAACATATTTCAGTCATTCCGTCAGGTCTCTTGTTTGACCACAAGATATATCAGATGTACAAATCAAAGGGCATCCAAGTATCCAGTTTGCACTGTTTCAGTAGCAATGCCATGTGTCTGTGGCTTGATGCTGCTGTGCCATCATCGTAAGCTACACAGGGCTTAGAGCTATTGAGATTCCTGATCTAACTTTACATTGTGGATCGCATTAGTGGTTCGTCATGGTTTGCTTCGCATAATCAATCTTTGCATCAAAATAAAACTGGTCTTCCTCATTCACTGAAACTCCATGCGTTTCTTAGAAAAGATAAGAAGTATGATTTAAAAAAATGCACCAAAACTTAACAGAAAATAGAATTAACAGAGCACTGCTTTCCTTTTTACGTTGTGCTACATTCTTGGTTATTAATACAACTTTGCAGACAAGTAAGCGTTTATTCACCATTTACCTGATCTTAGTGCATCTCCTCGAACAAAAAAATCTTTCATTCCATTTATTGTATCAGCATGATGGATGCCAAAAACACTCAAAGTATTCTCTCTCTTTCCCTCCAACGTTTACCCAAAAATATGTGTTTATTAGACACTTAATTTTCGTATATGATTTGTTCTTGGATAAAATCTCTTGCACTGAATCCAAAGTATTTCCAAACAGCTGATGATGATCCACTTTAAGGGACAAGCTCTTCATGTTCTCCTGTGCCAGACATTTTTTGATTTTTGCTGTATATCTGATCTTTTGATGTGGAGTTACTCGTCCAGATCAGTCCAGCACTGCATGCTGTGTTGTGCAGGGCACAGCTGTGATTGACTGATGCAGGCACGTGGTCAGGTGCTGTTTTTTTAGGAAGGGCTTGGTTTGCTTTTGCTTTCCATTCAGTTTGCAGAGCATGCATTTTTAGTATCACTAGACCATGTTCATTTAAATGTGAGAAGCCAAACATCGTGATTGAGTTTAAAATTCTATTAATAGCCCCATTCCCCGTCTGACTCATCTCTTTTCTTTTTTTTTAAAGATTTTTTTTAAATGAAATGATAGTGTAGTCAGCACATGCTGCTGAATGCCACTGTGTTTACTTTGTCCCTCTCATATTTTCCCATTGTGGTTTAATGAAACACTATTTTCTCTGCAGGCTAAAAGCACACCAGAGACTTCACACAGGCAAGACTTTCAACTGTGAATCAGAGGGATGCACAAAGTACTTTACCACCCTCAGTGACCTGAGGAAGCACATTCGCACACACACTGGGGAGAAGCCATTCCGGTGAGCATTTCCTTTTTCACAGCAGGTTTAATTTTCTCCCAGTTAAGGTGAAGGAACTGCTGTACAAAACTTTAAGTGTATTTAAATTTTACTTATCCATGTTAACTGTCCGTTTTTCTTCATATAAGAACACAGGGGGGGCGATGGGTCATGACTTTAATCTAGAAGGATGATGAAATCCAGCCTTTAATGTTTTTCACTTTGTTTACATTTGATCTCACGCTGTTTTTTTTTATGTTTTTGCTTTCAGGTGTGATCACGATGGTTGTGGAAAAGCCTTTGCTGCAAGTCATCACCTAAAAACACATGTACGGACTCACACAGGTATACAGTGTTCTGGTTCACCTCAATTATCTAGGGAAGCTTCAACAAAGATGTATTTGTTTTCATTTCTTCCTGATTTCCATTTCCATTGTTGCCCAGTGCCTCCCATGTGTTGTCTGTTTAAATAACCTAACCTGAACCATCTTTCCTTCACACAAAAATATTTGTTTTGTCTTCCTTTCAGAATTAGAAATGGGGGGGAAGCAATAATTGAAAATGCTCTTTCCATGTGTGCTTGTATTGATTGAACAAATGCTTCCAAATAAGACCCACCCCCCAGATGGACAGCTAAGGCCAAGCTCTTTGCTCTAATGATTGCATGCTTGTTTAGGGCAGGTGAACACCTTTCCTACATGCCAGCTGTCAAACACACAGACAAATACTAGCTTCCCATGTATTTGGTGGGGTTTTTTCCCCTTATATATCAATATAGTAGATCAGCGGTCCCCAACCCCCGGGCCTCGGACCGGTACCGGTCCGTGAGTCGTTTGGTACCGGGCCGCGAGAGTTGAGGCTCAGGTGTGAAATGTATAGTTTTCAGGGTTTTTATCGGTTTTCAGCGTTATTTTGTTATCGTTTTTATCGTTAACTCTGTTTTCCTGGGTCTTTTCACGTGTGTTATGAATAAATCTTCTGTTTTTCGGTACCGGTACTAGTTTTATTTTGTTGTATTTATCCGCGACACCTTAAAGGCCGGTCCGTGAAAATAATGTCGGGCATAAACCGGTCCGTGGCGCAAAAAAGGTTGGGGACCGCTGTAGTAGATCATGTTCAGCTGAACAAGGAATGACTTGAACTGGCTTATGCTTTGTGTTGTTGAAAATGAAACAGTTACATGTACAAGAACAAGATGTATCAGGATATTAAAATCCAGCTACAGGATTCATTGTACTGTGTTTGTGTCCATTTGGCTGGATTTTGCATATTCAGACTGAGGAAAAAACAAAAGCATGTAGCTTAACAGTGATCACACTGCATAGGTAGAATACTGATTGGGTAATGGTAAATTACCCAATCAGTAGCCCCATAAAGTGCTATTTAAGTACCAATGTAACAATTTGTAAAGGGTGTGGAGAGGAAGTGCTTCTACTGTTTGCTAATTGGTTGAAAAGGGGACTTTACTGGAAACAAGAGAACCACAAAAAAATCGAAGATCAAAAATACACCATGAAAAGCACAGACATTTCTTCTGCACTTGGTTTCACTTCAGCTATTCGTATGTTATAACTTCATGCCTGGCTGATGCACCAACAGCAGCACAAGCAAGAATAGCCCACAGATTTTTATCACAGACTTTGTACACAGCGTCCATCTAAAAACAGCTCTCTGCAGAGAGACGGGCCACCCCAACTACCAGCAGACTGCGAAGGTGCTCGCCCTGCTGGCCCATCAATTCTGCTTAACTGACCACTCAAAGCACTTTTAACTATAAGCTTCCTTCACCCAGTCACATACAAGAGCTTTATTCTATACCTAACCTACACCTTTTCTAATCATCACACACACCATATCTTACCCAAGGACACTTTAGCATGAAGCTAGGGAGCAAACCACTGACCTTCCCCTTGGAAGACGCCCCCTACTACCTCCTGAGCCACAGTTGCCTCAAGGTTGAAAACAGGACAGTTTTCATTATTTTAACGTTTGGTTTTGCTTTACTACAAACAGTTTTGTATGTTTTGACTTCTGTTGTATCTGCAGCGACTTAGCTTAAGAACCAAGAATTCTGCGAACACAAACAAGAGTCATATTAAGAGTTGTTTCACATATTTCTAACACTGCCCCCTGGTGACAGTACATAGCTATAGCGTGTGTAAGTCTGCAAAGCTAGAGTAAGAGCAGGAAACAGCCATGCTGGTCCCTTGAAATTTTTATATTATTGTGACAAGAGTAAAGTTGACTTTTTAAAACCATACGGCTGCATTTTTTTGTCCGTTAAAAGTCATCATTTTATTAATAAAGCTGCAACTTTGAATTTGATTACTTTTTCCTGGCAGGAAAGATATAAATAGTAAAGAATAATAAATTAATTAATCAGTCTCAGTCTGTATTTTCTGCCTTTGTCTCTGCTCATTCTGTAGGGGAGAAGCCATTCAACTGTCCTAGTGACGGCTGTGAGAAGACTTTTAGCAGCCAGTACAGCTTGAAGAGTCACATCCGGGGCCACGACAAAGGACAGTCCTTCACCGTCTCTCTCGCCCATCCGCTCTCTGAAGTGAGTCACAGCACAGCGTCTTGTCAGAGTGTGGGCACACTTGGCACAGTCATTGTGTTCTCCTTGGACAGCCTCAGGGCTACATAACACTGTGCTCCTCGTGCCATTTACTGTATGCTGTGTTCTGAAGTAAAGTGCCCTTTTTTGTTGCTTTTCACATAATAAACAGTTGTGTTATAACATCTCATATCACAGGTATTACTACATGGTACATTGACTTTCTACAGAGCATGTCACCATAAAAGTAAAGTATTTAACTTTTCCACTTGTGCAGTGGCCTGTGTTTTTAATGGCAAATGTTTATAGACCAAGTAGATTACATTGTTCTTTCTTTAAAGGAATAGTTGTTAATTATGTCATTGTGTAATGGATTACCTTGTATGGTAAAGCCTAGATTTTTACCTATTTTTTACAGTAGCTTTCATTTCCATGACTCAGCACTTGTAGTGGCTACTTTAATCATGGACCTTTCGATCTCTTAATTGCAGGATGCAAATCACTCGCTGTGCCTCAGTGACTTGAGCCTCATCTCTACAGACTCAGAACTACGAGAGAACATCCATAATGTGAGTTTGAACTTTATTTCACCTTTGTCAAACAGACACTGTGTTGACACAGTAGAGGAGCTGTCAGGATGATCAGTGAGATGTCAGTTAAAAGATATTTTCAGTCTTCAGTTGTTTTTATATTCACTGTATTAAAATGTCATGGTTAAAACAATATATTCACTGAGTGCACTTTTTTAAAGGCTTTTGTTCATTTAAATTTTATTGCAGGCTCAAAATTTGGACCTCAACAATGCTACCCCTGTGAAAATCTTTGAGCTTATGTTCCAGAGTCCTGAAAATAGCATCAGCCAAGATGATGCTCATCCCAGCGGTAAGAATATTTCATTTAAAAATCGACCTGTTTGGGTTTTCTTCTTAAAGTTCTTGTTCTGAGAGTTTTTTTTCCCCCCTTTACCAGAGAGCCTTGCTGAGCCCTTCAGCTTGGACACTCCCACCCAACCAGGAGTGACAGAAGCCTCCTCTCTCATCTCTTTCTCTGTCAATCCTACCTCCTCATCTTCTTGTTCACAAAACGCTGCAGTCATGGAGGCTTCTTCCCAGCTCAATCAGAGCTCTTCCTCCCAGACCTCCACCCCTGCCTCCATCACTGCAAATGTTAGCACAACACAGCCTCCTGCTTTCATGCAGCTCAATGGGCCTCAGCAGATCTCAGACGTGCCACAGGCTTCTGTCCAGCCACAAAACCACGTCACCCCCCAGCAATATGTGGCACTGCCACCAACATTCCTACAGCAAGATAGTACTACCCAGACCACTCCACTACCACCACCCATTGCTACGCCTGCTCCTGCCCCTGCACTGACTGCCACAGCACCAGGTCCTGGTCCTGCTGTTGTTGCAGCTACCACAACAGATGCTCTAGCACCTGTGGCTCAACCTGTGCCTTTGGCCAATAATCCTGGTCCAAACTCTGGCCCTGGTCTGGCAACCACCCCTGCCACTATCACCATAGCACCCACACAGAACCTGTTGCAGCCCAGCTTGGTCATGTCTGACCAGAATCTCCAATGGATCCTCAGCAGTGCCACCAACAGCCAGCAGAACCCAGAGCAAGCAGTGAGTAATGATCCCACACAGAATCTGTTCTCCTCTTCATCAGTATGTTCACAAGAAAACAGGGTAGCACAAACAAACTATGAAACTAGGTAAATAAAACAGTAGGGAAAGTATGGCTTTTAATTCATACACAGTCCATCCCTTTTTGATACAGTCAAAAAAAAAAAAAACATGGTGTAATCATCTTGGGGATACTGATATTTATTGTTAACCCTTTTGGACTTTGGTGTTTTTGTTTATTCACAGCCACATCAAGGAGCTCCAAAAGTGGAAAAGGTTTTCTTCACTACAGCCATACCAGTGGGAGGTAATGCTGGTAAGCCACCGTGAAACCAATCTTGTGCTGTTGACATTGGTCAAAGACTAAGGAAATCATACATTTGTTTTGCCACTAAAATACTTGGGTTAATGACGATTAGTTAAATAGTATGCAATAGTTACTAGGAAAAGTATTTGGCAATATAAACGCGAAGTTTGAGGAAGGAAATGGCAATCTCAGGCTGAGGCTTGATAGTAACCATCTTTCATTTTTGCTAAATCTTTTTTCCACCTAATTAAATGTAACATTTTTGAAATGGGGAGGAAAAAAGGAAGATTCCAGCTCTTATGGTATGCTTATGGTCCTTAAAAGAACCACTGCCAGGTTTACCAGATGATGATGTTTTCATCAACGTTTACAGTTCATGTTGCTGATAGGAACATGTGGTCACCTAATCTATTGTAATGTTTCTATCTGTAAATATTGACAGGGTACAATCAGACAGCCTACTTTTGCAGACACCACTGTGGTTTTGACTAATTTATTTGCATTGGCCTAATCAAACGTAATGTTTCTGTTGTAGGTAACTCAGTCCAGCAGATCGGCCTCAGCCTGCCAGTCATCATCATCAAACAGGAGGAATCCTGCCAGTGTCAGTGTGCCTGCAGGGACTCTGCTAAAGACAAGAGTGCAAAGAGTGCCTCCTCCATCGTTTCAGCCCCAGCACAGCAGCAACCACCAGAGCCCCCTCCCCCGCCACTATCAGAACCTCAGCACCATTCAGCAACTTCATCTTCCTCATGCTGCCCCCCCAAGTCTTCCTCCAAGGTGGGTGAGGTGACACTGGAGGCCCCCTCTTCTTCTTCCTCCTCCTCCACAGCTCAGACTTTCTCCACAATAGTGAGCGGCACTGCCGCCAACCCACCCTCATCTGACGGGTTAGCCAGTATGGACGTCTCAGACTTCCTCTCCCTGCAGAGCCCTGAGACAGCCGCCAACATTGAGGCTCTGCTGCTGGTCGCAGACGACTTCAGCATGGCTACTGATGGCAATCCTTAAAAGAGCTGCCTTCGGAGTCTGGCACCACATGTTTGTCTGTTGCACCCACTCGCCCACAAGCGTCGATTCCACCCACACCTCGAGTCACTCTCCGAAGTGATGCCTCTTCTTTCACCCTATATAGCGTGTGCATTGAAACCCCCCAGTACATGCAGTGCATTCTGCTTTGTACGGCACTGGGGCACGTATAGTATATATACAAAGTATGTGTAACTTTTCTGTTGAGTCTCATTGCAGTAGTTGAGTTTTAGCAACTTAAACGCTAATTAATGCAGGGAAAAGGCAGTAGATCCTTTGTTGAAAAGATAAACTCTTTATAATAATCCTCACTCTGAATTGATTGAAATGACCAAGTGTTGTCCAAGCACTGATAATTTAGAGTTTCATTGTCCTGGCTTGAAGGTCACACACCTTAGCAGGAAAACAAAACTCATCTGTCCTTGTACTGTATCCTCGTACTGTACTACAGGTCCTAACAAATTCTTTAGGCTGGTATGCAAATAACCATAATGCACTGTATATGAGAGGATTTTGCTACAATTTTAATCAAGCATTGCTCCCAGCAAAAATTTAAAGAGCTTGGTCACACAGCTTCCCACGTGGCTGTCTTGTAATATGAAGTGATTTCCTCAGTATTTTGTTTGTTTTCTATGAAGACTAGTGCGGTCCAGATAATGTGATGATTCTTTTTTACTTTTTTTGAGAACCTGTGATCAGATCTGCCTGTCTCTTTAAGCGACATAACGTCAATAAGTTGCCTATAACTTAAACTAACTTAAAATTGTATATGTTAATTTATTTAAATGCCTGATTCTTTCAATATAATGATACTATCATCTTTGAGATAGCAGAAATAATCTATTAATTTATTCCAATCACATGTTGTTGTTTTTTTAAGTTGAGCTGCTTTTTTGTTACTGAATTGTTTTACCTTCATAAGAACGTAGTAAGTATTGTAAAACGAGGCACGTGTAGTAGACTGCACAGTCAAGCAAAATATCCTCTAGGATCTGCTTGTTTGCAAAAACTTGCCCACAACTAAACTATAAGGAACTACTGTCAACATCCCATCTTCTTTAGGGTTGTGACCCTCTCAGGGATGCATCAAGTCATAACTGTTCCTGGTTCCCACAATTTTCTCAGACATGCATTTTCCTTGCCGGACGGCCCACACTTGCAGTAGCCCTACGTTTTTGCTGCACTCTTCCCTGTTTATTGCACACTAACTTGTAAAGTTGGTTCTGCATATCGGTTATGCTGATTTGCAGCACCACTACAGAGTTTTTGTATAAACCTGCTGTAAAGTAGCATTTAAAAGATGGTGTCCTGGTGACAGTGTAAATATGGTACATTTTAGTGTAAACATCTTTGAAAAACTTGTAGATTATTCTAGAATTTGTATTTTTGTATAGACTTTTGAATTGCTAACTCTGAGTTTGAACCTAATGTATACTCTCTGTTCATTCTTCTCCCCGTCACGTTTATGCAGAAGATGTTTTTGCTGTGTTTTAGTTGAATAGTTATACAAGCCGCTGGGTTTCTGTATAGTCCACATTGTAAGAAAATATATGTAATGCATAGCCTCTGGCTCAGAGTATAATTTAACAGTATTGTTTCACATGGGACACAATGCAATGATGATAGAGTAAAGGCATTATGCCCTGTAAATGACAGTAGAGCTTCTTGGCCTTACAACATTAATTGTTCTGTAAGCCTCCTTGCCTTGATAGCCTCTGCTTTAGTAATCGGCTTGTTGACACTCTGTTTTCACATTTACCGACTCTCAGGCAGCCATTCCAGCAGCAGATCACACCAAGGCAAAAGCATGGAGATTTTCCAGTTGTGATATTGGGAAAGTCAAATGGGCTTTACCAATATAATATAATAATATTGCAGCATTGACTTAAAAAAGAAATTAAACTCAGCTATATAACAGATGCAGACATTATGATTCTGCTTTTAATTTCCAATTTGCAGAATCAATCTTTTAAAAAAAAAAAAAAAAAAAAGCAAAATTTTAATCTGGCTCCTCTGGTGTGTGATTTAGGAAATTTATAGGTGCCACAAGGCAAATTTCCTCCCATAATACAATATTAATTAGATGTCTGGAGCATCCAAATCTGACATTGACTCCAGTGGATATTAAAATAATTCCCACAAAGAAATAAAAATACCACCGGGAGTCGTACCTATTCACCATTATACATTTTCATACAGATCATTGGTGAACCCAACTATGCAATTTTAAGTGTGGTATTTACAAGTTCAGTTACTGACTCAAAGATTAAATGGTTACTTATGCCTCCCATTAAGTAATATTTGCTGCAATATAGCTTTGAGCTACAGTGCTCCTGTATATTTTGCATTGAATGGTGTGAATCTGGACTGTAGTGAATCCATGAAGTACTGTTTCACAGCCACCCTATCGCCTCTGTAATTGGTTTAATATCAGCTGGATTTGCATGTTTAAGTATTTGGCAGTTTTGTTATTTTAATCAGATATTTTCAGTTTTAAGCTTAAATATGTTTAGAATTCCATCCAGTTTCATCATTTCGCACTTTCGTACGCTTCAGTTTAACATGTGAATTATTGGTTTCTTTCATTAAACAGAGAAATTTTGCCTTTGTCGGCCAAGTTCACGTGGCTAATATTTACATCAGTCTGTAGTGTCAGCAAATCAATTGTGGCGACATTTGTTTGGAAGCAGATTGTTCACAAGTGTAGATTCTTTGGAATTTCTGCCATCAACATTTTCCACCAAACAGGCTATATTTTCCAGGAAGAGCTGGGGCAGGGAGAAAGAGGAAAATGACATGCTTCCAAAGGAATGTCTTGACACCCAAAGAGTGAGGAAATGTTAAGAATTTGTATTTTTTAAAGAATGTATAATGTGAAACTGTTTGCTTATGCGTTTCATATAAATATGAGTAACTTTCTGAATTGAGAGCAATATAATACTAATAAAACCTTATCCTTGTCACTGAAATGTTTGCTTGGTGAAGCATTTTATTTGTGTTACTTTAATAGAATTCATTCATTTAGTTAGATAGCAATCAGCAGTTGGGAGGGGTCTTCCTCTTCTCTTCATTTCTGGAGTGGTGCGGACACATCCTGGGGGGATTTCCTCTGTAACATTTAACCAGTATCATTTTTTAAAAAACCACTAGCCATTTGTAGTAGAATTCAGAGACCAGAAGAAAACTCACTTCTAGGGCATGACGCAAGTCCTTCAAATCATTCTCGATCTTTTTGCACAGGGCCATTTTTTCAGACAGGTCCAACAGTCTGTCCTCGATGTCCTGTAGAGCCTGCGGAGGACGTGTTGGTTAAAATGCCTAGCACCATCAGGCTAAAATGTCATGCTGTGACTCACATGTCTAGTCTCTGAGCCTGCCTCATCAACGCGCCCAGACGGTAAATCCTCTGCGCAACCTGCAAGTGTTCAAAACATACCTGGACAAACCCGCTGATAACATGAAAGCTGGAGGGCAGCAGGCGACCTTACCAGTTTCCGAGGCCATGATCAAATACACATTTGTCTTGCAAGCTCAGCGTGTTTCATAGAGGAAGGGCATTCGGTGTTTTTAAGCAGGTGTGCTCAGGTGATTTATATTTTACTAATTAGTGAATGACGAGGGAAAGAACTGTCTGCCCAGGCCACTCTGGACATATGTTTCTACCACTGGGGGAGAACAAAAAAGGCACCAATGAGTGAAAGGGTGTATTTCGGGGTATAGTTTCCCATTTTTGACTTAACTACTCAAAGTTCTGAGAAATTCACTTGAAGTTAATAATCTGTTTGGGGTTTTTGTTGTTTTCCCCCTATAAATAGCAAAAAAAAAGAGACATAGGTTTGTTTTTTCCCAGTGAAAGTGTCTCGTATTAAAACATTTTTATTCACTGCTGTTTTTCCTCTTTTTCCGTAAACGTGATGCATTTTATTTTAAAATTTTATTTTTGATATAATGGAAACCAGGCTCATAATTTTTATTTGCAAAGGGTAAAAAAAAACGAGCTAAAGAATGCAGTTGGCATTCGGTTTAGAAAGATAGAGAGAAATATCTCTTTAGAAATGCTATAAGTATATGTAAAGTGTGAAATTATACTCTGCATTTTTCCGTGCCGCTGGCTCTTTAATTGTTGTCGTCATAGATTGGGGGCGTAACCCGGAAGAATTCTATCATCTGGTCCCACGACAACGCGTTGCTCGTGTGAGACAGGGTAGTCCTCCGGATGAACGCTTGATTTTATGAAGCTGGTTTGTAGTATTGCTGCTGTATTAGTAAATACATCTAGAGGAGTTCACGGTTCAGTCGCAGCTCGTCGGATCAGTGCAGAGATGTTTAAAGAGCTCAAGACAAAAGTGTTGCGTCTGTTACCGCCGACCTCCAACGGACCGACGGTCCATCAGGACGAGACAGGTACATGTGTCTAACATTCAAAGTGGACGTAGGTCTCGCTTAGTGAAGCAGGGTGTGTTTGTAAACAGCCGGCTCTGATTGGCGCTGAGCAACGTAAACACTGCACCATGTTGCATCAGATTCTTGGTTTTCCTGTTATGTGTGACTCACAGCTAACCCGATGTGATTCTAACATCCAAAACTAAGCTCCAGTTAAGTCACAGTAGAGTGAGTACTGCCAGTTAGGATGAACTGCTTACTTTGTAGCTGTTTGCCCAAACTAGAAATTAGTGGCAGAAATTCAAAGTTGTACACCTAATTCTTGTTGTTTTAGTCATTATGTATGCTGTATTCCACTGTAGAAAAAGGAAAACAAAAGTTAAAGAAATTATTAAAAGCCCCAAACTACCATAACGTTCATGCCTCTGTACTGTGTGAAAACCTCAGGTCCTCATCTGGCTCTATCCAAATGGAGTTAAATTACGTATCTTGCCTCTTCGGATACTTGGGTTGAACTTCAGCAGATCCTGTTGACAATCACTGCTTTAACAGGTTTAACAGTTAAACAGGTGTAGAATGAAATGTACTAAGATGATGAGTGTATGTTGACAGGTGTTCCTAATGTTTTGAAACTGCTTCTACAAAAATTTGAGAAAGAATGGGTCTCTGAGCAGCTCAGTGAGTTCCAGCATGCTACCATGATAGGAAGCCACCTGTGCAATAAGACAAGTTGTCACATTACCTTGCTACTAAATATTCCACAGTCAGCTGTGAGTGGCATTATAACCACTCAGCTATGAAGTGTGATTTTTATCACTTCATGGCTGATGAAGTGTGATCACAGTGCAGACTCAGCAGATGCCGAGATGTATAGTGTGCCGAGCTTGCCAACTTTCTGCAGAGTCAGTTTCTATGCACCTCCAAAACTTCACATGGCATTCAGATTAGCTCAAAAGCAGTTCATAGAGAGCTTCGTGGAATAGGTTTCCATGGCTGAGTGGCTTACATCACCAAGTGCAATGCAAAGCAATACACTGGTGTAAAGCACGCTGCTACTTGACCCTAGAGCAGTGGAGACGTGTTCTCTGGAGTGAATCACATTTCTACATCTGGCAATCAGTTGCCAGGAGAACAGAACTTGTCTGATTGCAATGTGCCAAGTGTAGCGTTTGGTGAAGGGGGGAATTATGACGTCGGGTTGTTATTCAGAAGTTGGGCTTGGCCCCTTTGTTTGTTTGAAAGGAACTCCTAATGCTTCAGCACACCAAAACAATTTGGACAATTTCATGCTCCTGACTTTGTGGGAATAGTTTGGGGATGGCCCCTTACTGTTCCAACAGGACTGAACACCAGTGCACAAAGCAAGGTCCAAGGCATGGATGAGCGAGTTTGGTGTGCAAGAACTTGACTGGCCTGCACAGAGTCCTGACATCAACCCGACAGACACCTTTGGGTTGAATTAGAGCAGAGACTGTGAGTCCAACATCAGTGTTTGACCTCATGCATGCACTTCTGGATGAATCTGGATGGTTAAAATTCCCATAAACACAATTCCCAGCTGAGTTGAGGCTTCTATGGCTGCAAAGGCTGGCCTGACATATTAAATCCTCTGGACTGAGAATGGGATGTGTGTGTGAAGGCAAGCAACAAATATTTTAGCATTATAGTATATAGTGTGATTAGAAGGTAAGATTGCATCTGGAAAGGTGTTACATCACCTGTTCAATTGTGTGAGTATGATTTCATTAGGTTGCTTACCTATTCACACTTCAGTTGTGTACTTTTTTTTTTTTTTTAGCTACTTCAGGCGTGTACTTTTTGGTAGTCAACAAACATATTACACTATACATATTTCTTCCCGTTTTATCGCTCCCCCTAATGTATTTACATTGCATTCACGATAGCTGATGAGCCTAAATTTGTACCTATACATAAAGCTGGGGGAACATGTTTAGAGTAAAGCTTTTAATTTAGATGCCCTAACCTCTTCATACCATCCATTCATACTGTTGTGTCCTTCTGTGGATGACGTCTCATTAACACCCCTTGTTTTTGAACTGCAGATGGTGCTAAAATCCTGAGTTGCACAGTAAAGGCCCTGAAAGAGGGTCACATTGTTGCGGTGCCCACAGATACCATCTATGGCCTGGCATGTCTGGCCCAAAACTCCGACGCCGTCAGAAAAACGTATGACACTAAAGGACGAAACGGACTGAAGCCGCTGGCCATCTGTGTAGGGGAAATTCAGGATATCTATAAGTAAGTGTGCTTTTATTTCACTTTGATCAGGGCACATGTTGTGTAATTGCTTCATTCTAAGTGCAGTCCTCTAAGCCAACTATTTTGCACAAACATATTACTCATTTCCAGAAGAGTCACACATGCACGAGGCACAGATACCATCTCCACTCAAATAACACATTTTACATTTTGAGTAACAGGCACACCTGCTGTCAAAGGACACCTCGGTAATTATTATTCGCAACTGTATTCTGTAACTGTATTTTCTATCGCTGTGCAGGCATGTCGCATTTCTTTGAGATTTGTTGAAGCTTTGTGGGATTTAAAGTGAAACAAATTAAATCAGAGAATGGTGGATATTCCCAAAAAATATTCTGGCCTGAAAAACAATTATTTTATTATCAGATAGTTATTTTGGCTATCAGTCATTTGCTTCATTAAAATTCAGAACATGTTGAAATGGCCCAAAGCAATTTTTCCACAATGCAAATTGTGATCAGAGCAGAGAATCAAATAAAACACAGCTGCTTTTTTTCTTTTTTGCAGTGATGCAGTCATTAATGGTCATTTATGTTGTTTTCCTTATAGTTTTTGGGGCTAGATTAAACACAAGTATGGTAATGCGATGTCATGTGCAGGTACTGCAAGGTGAAGGTGAAAAAAGAGCTGTTAGGTGACCTGCTCCCTGGTCCTGTCACCCTGGTGTTTGAAAGGTCTGAAGAACTGAACACAGACCTGAACCCCTTTACCTCAGTGAGTTTGCTTCTTTTTCATTGAATAGTGCTGACAATAAATTGTTTGATCATAAGTGTGAATTGTTGTTTACACATCCATGTCTTCCTCAGCTTGTAGGTGTACGTATCCCAGATCATCCCTTTATGCGGCAACTTTGTCAGATGTGTGGGGAACCACTGGCACTCACAAGTGCCAACATCAGCTCACAGACCAGCACAGTGGAAGTACATGTAAGTACTAAAGTAAATTATGTTTTTGTTTTGTTCAGTTTCAAGTATGTTAACCTCCTAAGACCCGAACTCTTTCATGGCATGCATTCTTAATGTCTCTTTGCTATTTGGGCTGATTGGGACCTGATGAGTGTAAAAACAAAGAATTATGTTTTGTTTTTGTTTCTGAGAAAAATGAGATCCACATATGAGGACATTCGCTTTAAATTTCGATAGAGCAGTGGCAGTATAAGGTCCTCGTAAGTGGATACCAGGCCCTTGTAGAGCAAAATTTTGTATTTTGGTCTAGACAACCCTAAATGTGATGTCCACGTATGTGGACGCCAGGTCCTAGGAGGTTAAATTTCAAGTACACCTACCAGACACTTTATAAGTTAAACCTTGCTCGTACTGGATTGAGTTTAATTGTTTGTGGCAATATATATTACATGGTGCTGGAAACATTAAAGATTTTGGTCCATATTGGCATGGTGGCATCACACAGTTGCCCCAGATTTGCCACCTGCACATCCACGATCCCAATCTCTTTTTCCACCACATTATTAAGGTGCTCTATTGCATTGAAATCTGGTAACTGTGGGCTCCATTTGAGTGAAGTGAATTCACTGTGATGAAAAAATCACTTCACTTCATTCATCTTTCTTCCCCATTGTGATACTCGGTTTGAACTTCAGCAGGTTGTCTTTACATGTGTAAATCATTGACTTGGTGCCATGTGATTGGCTGATTAATTATTTGTATTATTGAGCAGTTGAACAGGCGTACTTAACATAGCAGTCAGTGAGTGTATGTAGCTCTGAATGTTGCTGGGTTTATCCTCTTAAGGAGTTCCAGGAGCTCTGGCCCAAACTAGCTGTGGTTGTTGATGGTGGACCGATAGGAGACCAGAGCCGCCTCGGATCAACAGTAGTCGACCTGTCAGTACTCGGCAAATACAGCATCATCAGACCAGGGTGGTAAGTTCATCCAGACGCTTGTTTCAATAGTTTCTCTCCAAGTGAGATAAAACTATCTGATGTAACTGAATGTTTAAGCATATCATTTAAACTCCTTCAGAGAACTTCAGGCACATTTTACAACTGACAACAAAATTGACTGGAAAAAAAAACATTTTCAAACCAGAACTGAGCAAAAGTAAACTGACTGAGTCTGATGTATTAAAATATCCAAAGTAAGCAGTCATACGTTGCTCAAGTCACCTGAATTAGAACTGGAAGTTATTCATATAGCACCAGTTTATTCCATGACTTGAAGAAGGGGAATGCATGCATCCGCACTGACTCACTGTTGCTTTGAAATACCCAGGTGTTTCCAGCCTCTCCCAGTGTTACAGCACCAGCTATAGTATGAATCTCCTAAAACAAAACTTAAATATTGAAATACCCACCACAAAAAATAAGGAGGCATTTTGCAAGAACAAGTCTTAGTTTCATTAAAAAAGCATATTTGGAGTCAGTCTGTCGCATCGTGTTAACACTCTTCTTTCTCACTCTGACCCTCACACCCCCTCTGCCCCCAAACGACCCATGTTTCCTCTGAAGTAGACTTGGTACATTAAACAAGAAATGACTTTAATTTTGATTTCAGTGCCCTTTCTTCTACGGTTGATGTGCTCGAGCGCAAATATGGACTGTCAGAGCACTCTGGGGAAGAATGACCTTTGAACTCTCCACACTCCAAAAATCACGCACAACCAGCTCTGACCCGGAGCTACTTGGGAGAAGATAAATCCGTGAATCAGCCTTTGCCGGGGAAGCCTGTATCTCAGGAGGACTGAAACTGCTGATGGACGATTTTGTTCCAGTGGCAGCTTCAAAGTCTTGGGTATCTTTCCTTATGTCTTAGATTAGCATATTTTGCATATGTTTCTGTCATTACATTATTTGGGAGTTTAAGCTTTAAACTATCATTTATACAGAAATAGGTCAGCTGTATAGTACTTTAAGTAATGTGGTCATGGGAGAAAGAATGGTTTGAGCCAGCCTTTTCGCAACACGATCAGAGCTGTAGTGAACACATTTTAATGGTCTGATTGAATCTGTGTGATAAAATAAATCAACTTTTTATTTAAGGGGGCTGTAAACTGTTTTCTGTTTGTTTGTTTGTTTGTTTGTTTTTTAATCCTCTTTTTTTTTTTTTTCTGACAGCGTGAAGATTGCACTTCAATTGTTAGCATCAACACTTACAGTAAATCCTGTTTTACATTGTAGACGACTAATACTGGCACATTTGGGTTGTTTCGGTTGGCACATGGATATAATTTGTAGAATTCCTCTCATTTGAATGTTAATAATTGGAGTACATGATTAAATCTTCAGTGTCTGATTGGACCTTGATTAACAGATGGTACAACATTGGCAAATCCACAATAAAATTATATATTTTTTCCCAGTCTCACAGTTTTGTCCATGCACAAGAAGCTATCTGAGATTTATTTCTGTCTTTATCCACTGGTGTCTGGATTTTCACTCAAAACAGCTTCTTAATGGAGAGTGAAATCAATGGAGCAATGTTAAGTGTTTAAAAAGGAGCAGAAACCACTTACTGGCAACCTGGACAGGGAAATCAACTTCGGATCATTCAGAGAACGCACTTTTATTCTCAAAAACGCCTGTCTCTGCAAAACCTTTCATTTTAAAAGCTATCAGAATCTTAATCAAGTCTATACAGAGTGTGCCCCAGAGTGCCCCAGTCAGTGGGCAGGTTTATATTCATTAATGCGTTCAATCACTTTGAGCCATAGACTTTCATGTCCTGACTTCTTGCTTCAGTGGAGAAAAAAAAAGCAGAGTCCCATATGCTTATAGTGAAGTCTTTTCATATAGGAATTACTCAATCTTCCATTGTATTTGGGTAGATATCGGGTCTGTGGTGTAGTACTTGACACGTTATATGGGAAAGATCCCCAGCTTGAGACAAAGAGGAGACACAATCCCAGCCTCGGGGACTCACAAGCTTGTGCTGATGAATGGGAGGGTTGTGTCAATAGTACCTAGAGTAAAATCTGTGCCTCAGGAAATAAAGGAGCGGTTGAAATTACCCAATTTTATTTGGGTAGATCAGAAATGAGTATTCTTGGTAGGTTAGTTTGTTGGTGAAGGATGGCAAGAGTAAAAGAGTTTATGAGATGGTAGTGAGACCTGTTGTTATATATGGTTTAGAGACAGCGGCAATAACGAAAGGGCAAGTTGTCACGCTGGAGGTGGAGTAAAAGATGTTAAGATTTTACTGGCAGAATGGACGGGATTAGAAATGAGGATATCAGGGTGACTCTCAGTTTGGAGGCAAGAGTAGAGAGGCGATGGTGGATGTGCTGGACGAAGGATGCTGAAGATTGATGCTTTCAGGCAGGAGGACGTGCAGATGGTTGGCGTGACAGAGGAAGATGTTAGAGATCGAGTGAAATGGATGCAGGGGATGTGCTGTGAGAAACTGTCATGTTCTGTGTTTTTACAAGTTGAGCTAACATGCTATAATGTTCCAAATTTACCTTTACAAATTATGATGTTGTGTGACAGTGACAAGTTGTAAAACACAACATCATCCCCATTTTAAAAAGCTCTCTGAAACTGGGTAAAGGGTCAAATTGTATGTTATGGATAAATGAAAACTACAGTGTCTTCAGTTCTATTATTTCACTATGTAAAGGGGCATGAGATGGTGGCTTACTGTATTTAGAAATACAATAAATTATCGGGCAGACATTTCAACGTACCAATTGTGTGGTGGAGATTAGAGATTAGAGACAGACCCACAGAGCATTTTACAAGTCTGGGTTTTTGATACGCTTTGTATCCTATCTTTGAATTTGCACACACATCTATAGGACCTCTCGCATCCAGCATGTTTAAAAAAGGTAACAGCATGTCCTTCTGCACTCAAAACTATATCAATCAATCACTCTCTTGCCTCCTCTTTCATGTGTGCACACACTTCCACTACGGCGTGCCGTTTCAAGTCAGTTTGATGAAAGCTCACATGAGCCACTGCTCCTTTTCTTTATTGAACTGCTCGGCCCAGCGGCGGGTCAGCTCCAGGTAGTGATCAGGCCCATGTGGCTGATAGTCCAAGTAAACCCGTGTCACAGTTTTTTTAGGCACAGCCCTTTCTATCTGCGTCCCCTCGTGCCATTCATTAAAAGATGTTATGGTGACAATCTCTGGGCGCACGTTGAGTGCCGCCTGCAGGGCTGTCTCGTAGTAACGTCCGTTCACCCTGTTGCGTGTGTTGTGGTTGTTCCATGGCCGAATGCTGGTGTCAATATAACCAGGCCCCACGCTGGGGATAAAAAGGAGGTTGTTCCCATCGCAGAAAGCTTTGATGGACTTCCAGTTCTGGTGAGAAGAGCCAAAGGAGAAGCCATTGGAGGCAAAGTAAGTGTACATGCCATCGAAGCCGCCTGCCAGGATGTCGTGCTTATGACGCTCCTCCACAATCAGGGCTATAAAGACGGAGTCGTAAGCTGACCCGCGCACACTGTGGGAGCCAGTCGGTGTCAAAAACTCAGACCAGGACTCGGGTGGAGTTAGGTAGGAGTCATAAATGTAAAACAGAGGAAGACTCTTCCCTGTGCTGGTAGTGAACTTGTAGAACGCTCCGTGGTCGCCATACCTTAAAAATAATATAATACAGAACATTTAACAACACAACAATAAACCCTACCACTGAGACAAAGAATAAAAATATTGTATACCATTTCTTACTTAAACTGAATATCTTTTCAAGGTTTGGGACTTCTGAGTTAGTAAATCTCCGAAAGGTCCTCTTTTTCAGAGCAACCCCACATGTTAAAGTTAAAAGTTAAAATGGCTTTTGCTTGAAGAACTCATCCATAAGTCATGAAACTGGCTTTATATAAGCTGAAATGCACCCTAAAAGTATTTCAGTGTCGTAACTGCTGTTTTTCTTGCTATGCATGCAATCTTAATGGCTTTCTATTTGAGTTGACTCAGCGATGAAGCACAGCCAGACATGCACCCACCTGTCAATGATGTACTTGATGTTGTCATGCACGCTCTGATCGTTTCGTCCTCTGTATGGTTGGATGTGGAATGCAACCTGGGAGATGATAAAGCAATATGCATGTTCATTTTCATTCATTATATAACTACATTATTAATTTATGTATCATTCAAGGTCAGCATTTACAGACGACCTTGAGAAGTATTGACTAAAAGTCAGGCGTTCCCAGGGGGAGATTCCTCATAGAAAGTTGACGAAAGTGACAGTAACTTCTCCTGGCTTGTAATCAAAGTCTGACATGTTTCTAAGACAAAAATAATTCAATAAGGCCTCAGTCACACAAGAGTAAAAATAGGACCACAACCTCCATGCAACCAGGGAAAGGTGGTTGGCGAATGATTGGATTGATTTTTTTTGCTATCTAGTTCAAAGTAGTTGGAGAGACGAACCATTAAGTGTTTTCAGAGAGAAACATGCATAAAACCTGAACTTTCACTGTATTATTTTGTTACTTGCTTCTTATTTTTCCATCCATCCATCCATGAATCCATTCATTCTCTTATCTTCATCAGGGTATGATAATCTGATGATCTTGGTAAAATGCTTGTTGTTATTGAAAAGAACTAGCGGTGCCAGTTTGCTTATAACTGTATAAGCAATACATTTTCCACATCTCAATCTGACCCAGTCTGTGGCTGACAGTGTTGCGTTTAATGCATGGATTCCATGTCTGGTTCCAGTACACCACTACAGGTCAAGTGTGGATAGCAACATATTTGCAACAGACAACAGATTCGAGCTTTATCATCATTAATCACATTATTATCTCAATGAGATTGTTGGTGTTTTATCCCCGTTTTATCACTGTTTTGATGCACCAACATGGGTTTGAAGATGGTGACTGAGCGGTCTCAGACCTGGTCCCTATCTTTGAAGTAACCATATTAAAAACAACGAGATCACAATTTGATTGGGCATGGATGCAACAATGTTGGTCACACCGCAATTCCCAACCACTGTTTTTGTAGTCTGATGGTATCACAGCTCATCAGACCTCTGAGCCCCTTTTCAGGAAAATGAGTCTCACAGTTATAATTCAGCAAAACATGTTAGTCATGCACCATTTTGACCTTGTGCAGCCCCAAAGCAATGCGTGGCATCAGGAGTCTGGTGCCTTTACCCTTGTACCTTATTACAGACTCACTGCAGTTTTCTAAAAACCCTTTAATAAGGCTATAACACTAAGAGGGCTCACCAACACAAATGTTACCCACTTACATGGACATCAAAGCACCATGTTTCCTCACTGCTCCGTGTTCACGACAAAATCTGCTACACTATAACTGTTTTTCAGCCTGAGTGGTCTGCCTCTGGAGACTATTGTAACACTCACAGTTAATGCGTCTGTTAGAAATGGCCGTTTACAGTTCATGAACAAACGCAGCAGAGGAACAAGGGATATGAAGTGACATGTACACAAAAAGTGCTTAAGTTGAATATTTTAAGGTGCGCCTGGAGAATTCAGTGACTTTGAATAATGCATGATCAAAGAGAAACACCACTTTTCCAGCACTGGACACTCGAGAGGAACAATGTGAAATGAAAATGTCCTTTTTGAGATGATGGAAGCATCTAAAGGGATGTAGGCTGCCATTGAGTAAGCTAAACAAAGATGCCTTAGCCCACTTTACATGATCCAAGTCTTATCTTTGTTAAAAATACAATGCTTGCAAAGCTCCACTAAAATATAGAATGGCATTTCACCTACTTGTTATTGGAAATAGATGTATTTTGTAGTTTTTCTATAAGATCCATATTGTTGTTATGGAGTTAAGTGTAGAGTATTAACGAATTAATGGATATGTGTCCTGGACGGTCGGGATGGATCCAAATAACTGGATCACTTCTGCTACTAATAATGATACTAAGTGCTTTTATGTACAAAAAAAATGTCAATTTTAACAGTGTAAGGGGCACTTTGTTTTGCAAAAGAGTCATTTGAAAAGAGATTGAGGAAGGAAGGTCTTGGGCATATGAGTAAATCATATTCTAAAATCAATATTTATGAAGCTAACTCTCTGGCAGTAACAGTGAGAGAAAATGATGGAGACAATAAGATAGTACAGTAAGATAAAGCCACAAAAAAATCTATGAGATATTACAGCTCGTGAAGCTGCATGATTATAACATGATTATAACAGAGGAAAATAGATACTACATCAGAGTGCAGGCCACTAGAAAACTCATTTTCCCCAACGCGCTGGCTGATTACATTTTTGGTAATTTAGAAGTAAATGAGACATAGTCAACGCATTTTAATACCTCATAAACATTGACAGTGCAGTCTGGAACAGCCCCGGTGTGATTTGTGCTGAGCAGAGTGAATTTAGTGGCATGTCATGCAGAAAGCGCAAAGGGAAGGATATGCACCAACACAAAAATATAGGTTCAGACCTTTTCTGACAGTTAGATCAATTTAATATCACTTTCATTCTAGAGTGAGTGAAGTCGGTGGATATACACCGAGGTTGTACAGGTTTCATGTACGAAAAAATGTAGCTACTGAGTGCATCGGGAAATAAGGAAGTGTGGCTGATGCCATCATAGGGCACCCATGGGCCATATTCCCCTGTGTAGCTTCATGGCCTACTTAGGAGATAGAACTTTTGCACCCCCTCAGGGTGCAGATTGTTCACAGGCTCAAACTGAGTCATGGGACCCATGATGCACATATCCCCTCTGTTCTTTTTCTCCTACCTCCAGTTTCCAATAATCCCCCTACCCTGTCCCCACCAAGCCGCCCCCACCCTGCCCTGGGCAAAAGGACTATTTCAGCTCCACTTCGAGCTGAGGTCAAGCAGCAGCACTGCTGTGGAGGCTCATGTGATATGCTCTCCAACATGAGCCGTGTGTGGGTGCTACTGAGATGCTATTCAACTTATATAATAAAAAGTACATTGCTTTCTTTTGCAGCATTACCCGAAGAGGGGTCAGTGTGTTTTTAGCAATGTGGCGTGGGATTGCTACCAGGATGGAAGCTGGATTTGTTTTTAGTGAGCTTGCTCGTCTCCAGTTTCCATTCACCTTCAGTCTAACTTGTAAATGTTCAATTAGGTCAAAAGCTGTATGCAATTCACTGTATTCCTCTTATCTAAACCTCCATCTATCTCTTTGGGTTCATATAAATGTGTTGTCAGCTCAGCATTACATCCTGCTGTCATGGAGACAGATCATGTCACTGGTCATTTGTAGCATTTTCCTTGTTTTTTATTTTTATTGATAATTTTACTGCATGTTTAAATGTCTGAATGCAAACACTTCTTTGATTAAAAAAAGCATGTTTTTTCAATAATTTCTTAATTTTAAAATGTACGTGTCATATTATTTTTCAGGCAAAAATGGTTCCAGCTTCTCTGATTTTATATTTTCTTTTTTGTTTATTCTTCTTTGCTACTGAATACTTAAAGGTTATGAGTAAGTGTCCCCTAATGGGTTAGTCTGTCCATGAAAATCTTGGAAAGTTAATTTCATATTCATCAGTTACGAGTGCCAGACTCCTCCTCAGTTTGGAGGATTGCTGCTGCAACATGCAAGACAGCTCAGGTCAAGAAAGGACAAAGGTGGAAACCAAGGTACGCATCATAAATACTGATAGCTCATTACTCCTGGAGGTTCCTCCCTTTGTGATATTTTTTTGTCTTTTTTTATGAATGTATTTTTCTGATATCATACAGTAGACTATCCAAGGTGGTGAGGACTCAAAACAAAACTGCTAATTCGCTCATGCATTTCTCAGATAAGCAAGCAGCTACTTTATGTGAGCTTCTTGAATCCTGATCTGATACATTTTTGGCTGCTGCCACTGCCCTCTGTGGGACCATCCATCCTCCTCACTTGGGCTTCCCTCCCACCTTTTGTCCCGCCTTTCAGTGGAAAAGAGCACAGAAATGATTTAAGGTTGTTTTTCATCAGAGTTCCAAATTATCAGAGCCAACGTTCTTTACCTTGTCAGCATTTTGCTAAAAATTATGCAAGAGGAAGCAATCCAAAGATAAATGTAGCTCTGTGCAGACATAACAGTTTAGGAAAAACAAGGAGAATTGGAAGAGGATGCTTGGAAAGACTCCGCTCAACTCTGAATTATTTCATTCCAGCGCTTTCTGGAGACTGCTCTGATTGTGACCTTCTGCGCGTTTTCATTAAACACAAGGATAAGCAGCTCGTTCTTATTTCAGTAAGATACTGTTTGATACTGTGTCACAATCTGTTTTTCCACGCGTGCTTTTATGAAAATGCCAGTCTTGCTGGGTGGATGATGACAATAAAGCGTGGCATTAAATTCTGTCTATTAGCTTCTCTACTGACAGCATTATGTGTAAAACCTCATCAACTCAGCCATGCATGTCTAATCCCTGCATTCTTGTCTTGCCCTTGTAGAGATGCATTATTTCGTTGCCTTCAACCAAACAGAAAAAACTCCCCAGTATGATATTAAATCTGACAGGCTAGCCTGACAACTCTTCTGCCTCTCATCGGAGTTGTTTATAGTGAGAATGAGGCCAGTTTGTGGCCACATCTCTGCTGAAATCAAATTATGTTATCTGCACAACAGAATACAAACACCAGCATGATAATAACTTGTGTTGCAATACTGATTTGTAATTAACCTCGGTGATAACTTTTGCAAATTGTAAATACAACTTGTGAATAATGATTTTTGGTCTTGTGCATTTAAAGGTAAATATACTTCAAGAGGCTCACATAAATATTATTACATGTGTACATATTTGTCATTTTTAAACTGTAAAATTTTTCAATTATAAAAATATTCAATTATAAATTACATATATTAAAAAAGAGCAACAAAATGTCATATGATATTAGAAAAATGTTCTGTAATTATTAAGATGATTAAATTAATGAATTAGATGTACAAATGCAGTGGTGTATTATTAATGGCACCTGCTTTAACATGGGAAAAGTCCTCAGATCTTGGCCCTTAAGTCATTGTTATTCTTCACATTAGAGCATACAGACCTGAGAACTTTCTTAATTTATTTCTAGTTCCTTGTTCCGATCCACAGCACTGCTGAAAATCCCGTACTGCTAGCACCTCACTCTCGTTCCCCTTCATTGTCTTTCTTCGCCCAATCCCTCCATTCGTATTTGGTAAGCATCTGACACGAATCATATCTGATTACAAGCAAACACTGGCTTTAATAAGCCTTCAATACAGTGCAGCAGGGGCACCAACACAGACTCAGCTATGTCCGCTGTCATTTTCCAACCTAATTGGCAATTGGTCATGTGGTTTTACCCACATTCTGCACCGCCTCCCACGGCTCTCCACCCCACTAATGTGTTCAAGAGTTCATTCAACAACTAATCCAGCGGCAACAGCAGCAGCTCTTTGACACATTTTATGCTTTAATGCTAGAGACGAAGTCACTGCAGCTGCAAGTATTCCGAGTCAAATCCTGAGTAGCAGTGAGCAGCTTTACAGGATGCAGCACAGCAAGTTGAGAAGGCCTTAGCACCCACAAATTCCACACATAACACTGGTTCGAGATTACTATCCTAAGCAGTGTTAAGCTCTTCATATGCCTCCGTGAAAGACCAGTAATCCTTCTTTTGGTCCCGTGTCACTGAGGTTTTAGAAAGGGTAGTGGACAGAAATTCCAATTTTTTTCACATTTGAGCCTCAACTTTGGCTCTTGCAACAGTTCAAAATAAAAATAATAAAATAAAAAATAGCTGAGTTACTTTAGGTCTGTTTTGCTCATAGAAATCATCAATTGTAAAGACTTCTCTTTTGAACCCACAAAAGCCAACACAATGAGCCACTATGAAAGACTGTAAGCAAGCCTGCACATACTAACGACTGTCTACGTAGCACTTAATGTCATGTAGATAATTTTGGGTGTTTAATCCACTCTGCAGAGTGAAACTCCACAGACACAATTCAATATGGCTCATTGTTCTCAGTGGAGTACTTCAGGGATCTGAGTTTGGGCCTCTTATGCAAATAATTCAAGTGTAGCGCATTCAGAACTAATACAAATATGATAAAGTGTTGTGTAATTATGGACATATTCTGCCATATACACTTTGCAACCATCAGCTCAACTATTTCTAAGTGTAAATGATAGATATGAGGAATTCTTAAGATACTTTGGACACTGTTACAGCTGTTAGGAATTAGGAGAAGCCTAGCTGCTGCCATCTGGCCTAGATTCTTTATCGTGGTGATTTGCTGTACATTAATCCATCAGCACAGTATCCATGCATGTTGGGCAGTGGCTACTGTTGTGTAGTAGTACTAAATTGACACTATGCTTTCCTTTTGAGAGGCAGTATAGCCATATATATATTTTCTTTTTGTTATAGTCTTTATCTAACCACAAAAATGCCCTATTCAGGTTAAAAATCTCCTCTGTAAGTGATTTGGTCAAATGAAATCTCTAGAGATGCATCTCCTGTATTTCTTAAAGGACATGCAGAATAGCTGCTGAGTGACAGAAATGACAAAGTCACTGGTTTGTTTTCCAGGAAGTTATAGTCCTAAAGTTAGAATGAATTTCATAAATCTAATTTCTCTAACAGAGTTCAAAACTACTGTAAACTCTGTTGTATTTCTATATGATCTGAGCTTACTTTAGTTATACTTTTATACTTTGGCAGTATTGTTATATAGTGTGCTATCTGATTTCCTTTTTATTGTTCTGTCTTTTAGAGTTTCAATAAAGGTCAATGAAGAGGAAAGAGAAAAAAGTTAATGTTTAAAATAGATGATTCATCTAAGAAACATCTCTCTCTCACACACACACACACGCACACACACACACACACACACACATATGCACACACACACACGTAAAATGTGCTGACACTGCTTACCTTGAGGTTGTGTCTATATGCTGCATCCAGTACAGCTGGTACCAAATCCTCAGCAGGTTCCCCGTTGTCATCAGCTACTCCAGGAGGATACCAGGACAGGACCAGAACACCTAGAGGGAGATAAGCACTTGATCAAAGATACGAATTAACACCTCAGAGCACCGTCATCTTCTGATGGGAACATACAAATAAAATGTATATGAAGCTCTAACAATATTATTGTATGGATTGCTGAAATGATGCATCGATTTCAAGCTAACTGTGTTTATGTGCAGTTATTGTTGTCTTGTAGTAATGTTGCTTTCTCTGCGATCATCCTTTAGTGTCTCTTTGTGGTTCACAGCAATACAGTACATCCGCTGATCTATGGAGGACAGTTAATTTTTTAAATGAATATGTACTTGTCATCTTAGGACTATTTATTATGCCTTGTTTTAGTGGCAACAGTTTGAGCGTGTGACAGCTCATAAATTCATAAACTCACGCTGGCTGAAAAATGGTTTTCTATCAGCCACAGCGGTGCCTGGCAAGAGGTAGGAACTGGCACACTGTATATGCACTCACAACTAATTTATTAAACTCATGTCCACTTGCTGTGGAGCTGTGGAGACTATTAGATTACAATAGCCAAACATGTCTTTGTGTATCAAGAAGACGGCTACTGCTATTCATTTTAGTGGCAGGAAATCAGTCACCAAGTCAAGCAGATCTATTTACAGTTGAGTATGAGGTCTCTCATTAAATGGAAGGTTTTAACTAAGCAACTTTGAGCTGGACCTCCCAGGTTTCAGGGTTAGATGGCCTTCTCATCACTCAAGCCGGTGTACAGTAACCTACTGCACTGCAGGACAGACACATCAGGGCCTATCATGTGTTGGCTGCTGATGGCTGACACACTGCGCTGTTACTTGACACCAGGGAACAAACTTGTACTGAATTTAAGGGAGCCATACAGTTCTTTGATGAGACTGCAACACAACTATTATCAGTTCATGACATTTAAAAGAGATAAAGGTACTTGCAGAGATACTTTGGGGCTTGGTGATGCTTTAATACTAAAGTAGTATAAGGTTCAGTTTTAATATAGATAGATAAACATCTTTAAAAACATTAGATTGCTTCTGGTGTACACCTAATGAAGGATGAAAGCGCAGCAGCAGATATTTGGGAACCAAGCGTGTGGGGAGCTGTCCAGTATATGTGTGGTGCTGAAAAATGTGCCGATCTCCTTCAGCAAAAGGGAGGCAGCTTTGTGCTTACAGAAGCCACATTTCTGTAAAGCTGCTGAGCACAAATAACAACACTCAGCTCTTTTTTGTGCGTCTCTCCGAGAATTTCAGGGTGCCGGTTTGCATTTTTTTTACAGTACCTGCTGCGGACGCTCCGATCTGCTCCATGTGGGACTCCAACACATCCGGATCCCGCGAGCTGTACGGATTGAGTTCGGGGTAGAAACTGGAGCCGATATCCTCGGGCGGCATGTGTTTCCCTCTCGGGTAGCTGGATGCGATCTTAGGGTCCCAGTGCGGGACTAGGATGTGATCCCAGTGAATGTATTTACCGTCCATATGTGGGTTGCCGTACCACATATAGTAGAAAATATGAACATCATAAAATATGGTCCCCTCGGGGCCGGTGTTAGACAACACGGCTTTGGCGTTGCTGCCAGGCGGACGGGCTTGACCCGGGGAAGCGGTCCCATCACGGGACACTGAGCGCCGGTCCATCTTTCCTCCGATCATCGGCAAGAGATCCAAGCCCGGAGCCAAGTCCGAGAAACCGTCACTGGGCTTCAGGGTCCTCAGTCCCATCATGGTCCCAAAGATGAACAGCGTGAAAAGAAACAGAGCTATGCACGCTTTCCTCCTCAGTCGTGCCATGGTTGGCTAGAGTGGCAGGAGCTGCATACGGCGCGGACGGAACCAAGAGCGCAAATTAAACCTGCGTCCTGCTTCTGCGGCCAGATGGAGTTCACCACAAACTACGAGCTACTCTCCGAAGTGTTTCTCGTCGCATCGGCTAAAGGACGAGTCTACATGATTGCACTCAAACCAGAGAGGACTACCCGACGTAGTTGATTAAGGAATTTTTAACTTTCTTCTGTTCCGCATTTCGATGAGCTGCGGATTTTTTTTTTATCACTGCAACGCGGATCTATACCTCTAAGATAAGCCCGAGCTACAATTTTTTGTTTTAAATGCCACAGGCCAGTTATTCCTAACTTAAGACTCTCCTCTCATATTTCTTTTCCACGCTGTCACTCACTAAGACGCTTCACCGCTCCCGTGGACCGGCCCCGCCCATCAGCTGCTCCATCCACCTGACTTCCGACAAAAAACGGTGTCTAAACGCAGGGGTGATGCTCTCTGTTGGTCATGCCCGGAGAGGCTTTAAAGCCTCCGTGCTTGGTTGGCTGGTGTTTTCTTATGGATGCCAAAGAGGCGGGACCCTTCTCGTGCACCGTTTCTAAAGTTTACTCAAAAAGAAAAGACTAAAAAACAACATGGTTATACCCGTTATATAGCCTACTGTTCTTATCAACAGGTCTGAGGCCACAAGACTATGACTCATCTCTTAAAGGTGACATCAACTACTATTTTCTCATAAAGTTGTTTTCACAGTTAAACCTAAGGTATTAGATTTTTATTTATTTTAGTCGGCACTTTGAACTGAGACTTATACTGACATCTAGTGGTCATTTTATAGAACACATAACACTTTGTGTTGTGCTAAAAAGTGATTTCTTATGTTTGTTTGTTGTTGTTGTTATATCGAATACCTTTATTTATATTGACAAATAGACTGTCGTAAATAGGATTTATGAAGGACTGATCTCTCAAGAAAAAGACATCTGTAATTCCAATGAGATTAGTCTTTCACTCTTTCTTTATTTTCTTTTTACAGGATAAATAAAGGATAAAACAGTCAAAAAGATTCATGGCTTTTACCTTGTGATAGGAATGTTCTTCCTACCTCAAAAAGACTTGCTATCATTCACGAGAGATATGTTGGACTTTTTTTTTTGACAAATTATAGACTAACACGTTGTTTATAACAGTTTGAATCTGGCAAACACCGGAAATCCGTTTTTGGCAGACGAGAAATAGCAAAAAAGTATGTTTTGATGTGCTTGTAAAAGACGGATAGGGAACTCATTAAATAAATGTGGCTTGTTTTCCATTTTTTTAATTAATAATGTAAGTAGTAGTAATAACAGTATTAGCTGTTGTTGTTGTTGTTGTGTAGAGCTTTTTTTTTTGGGGGGGGGGGGGAATTGTAAATAAACCTTGTCGCAAATATAATAAAGCGCCTCCTGTCGTCAGAACAAGGTATCTTTGCGCTCTGTTAGGCTTTTGGCTGGCATTCAGTTATATTGTCCAAAAGCACTGTCTTTCGGTCATGCTATTAGGTAGCACTTAAGGCTCTCTTACTCCACTATTGGAAGTTCTGACGTCCTGACACTTTATTAGATTGTTTTCTTTGCACAAGAACTCCAACATGAAGTGGCAATAAAAATATTCACGGCCTCTGTGATCATTAGCCAAACCTCTATAAAGATAAATGTAATAACAGTTAGTCAGTTAGTGAACTAGTTAGCAAATTATGCAAAAACATACAACTCGTGCCTTCGACCTATACCACTAAAAACACATTTTTCAAACGAAATTACAAAACTAAAAGTAAAAACTAAAATAAATACTAAAATACTGTTGATTAAAAAAAAGAAAAAGAAAAAAAAGAAAATAAACGTAACCACTGATTAATAATTTTCTTCTCTTTCTTTCTTTGAGCATGAAGTGCAGCTTCCATATTAAATTAAAATATATTATCCTGGGGCCACAAAAACACGTTTTGTGGGTCCACAAGAGGTCGTTGTGGTAATTGTGATAAACTGGGAGCCACAGCCTCCTCTCAGTCATCAATCACATATTTCCATTTCAACAAATAAGTAAGTAAAATACAACAGAAAACGGGTATATTCAATATTATTTAGTATTACCAATTTAGGCCAAATTAGTGACAGTAATAAATCGTTTT
The DNA here is from genome assembly GCF_051167445.1 of Perissodus microlepis. Classification (NCBI taxonomy): domain Eukaryota; kingdom Metazoa; phylum Chordata; class Actinopteri; order Cichliformes; family Cichlidae; genus Perissodus; species Perissodus microlepis. The sequence continues at coordinate 26,304,648 of NC_140471.1, read as the reverse complement.
TATTCAGCAAACACACAAATAAATTAGCAAATGCAAAACCGTATCTTTTATATTTGTTGGTGTAGCATAAAGCAAACGAATTACAATTTCAAATACATCCATGTGTCCGTGTTTTATAGACAACAGTATAATACATGTAAACGAACTTTGCCTATCTTATCTGTCATTTCCAAAACCTTTGTAAATGTAACAACACATAAACATCACCAGTAATACGTTAATAGCACCTTTTCAATCTTTTTATTTATTTTTTATTTATTTATTTATTTTTAAATTTAGGCTGAGATAAATTTGCTTATCCCCCCTCCTGTCTTTAAAGCATCACTCATTTTACAAGGACGCAATTCAACGACACACTTAACGTGATGTGATCGATCACTATTGAGCCATGATTTCGTTTTATTTTCGTGAGGTCGCCTTCTTTTTTTCTTTCTTTTTTGCATGAACTGCTTTGCATGCTTTTGTTAAATCCGAGTTGTTGTTGTTCTCTCTCTCTCCCTTTTTCTTCTTCACGCCTTCACCTTGCTTGTTTGACTCCTTTGAGCTCTTCCTCCTCTGCTGCATGTGGAAAAAAACCGTCCCCCACTCACAATTTCATCTGGATTACCATTAAACCCTCCTAGGAGAGCAGTTACAGGAATCTCTGATTATAAGGAAACCAACACACGTGAGAAGTAATATGACATAGATATAAAATGTAGATATTAAAATCCATTATTATTATTATTTTTTTTTAAAGAACATCTCAAACTAATTGCTTCAAGTAGAGTGTTATACACCATTTACTTCTGGCCTTTTCATCTATTACATGCAGCTTCACCTCACTATTTATATTTAAATGAAATGCTTAAATGCTTCAAGTCTTACACGAAAATATTTGTTCTAGTATCCGGTTTTATTTAAATAAAAGTTGAATTTTAGGCAGATAAATGCCTCACCCTGCCTATAAAATACATTACAGATAAATTTACAGTAAGTGTAAACTCACTACTAGAACAGATGCTTAGGTTGCAATATAAGGATGTTACACTGGTTACAGAAGTAGTGGTCAATCACAACAACAAAGGTGGTATAAGAATATTATGCGTATTATAGTGATTGGCCACTTCCCATGTTTGGGCTCGTCCATCACGCAATATGCAGTGTATCCCTGGGGACTGTAATTGTGAATCACGTGGACGTGACCGAGTGTTTGGGGGTTTTGTTGGGTGGGAAATGGTCATTTGTATTGACCAACAGAGCTGGCCACTGCAGGAGCGCTAAAAGGCGTCCAAAGAAAGGGGAGAAACGGCAGCAGTGGACACTGAGATTAAACCATAGCTCCCGAACATGGCAGAAGGTATGCTGGCAGGTTTTAGGGAGTTATCTCTGGGAACGGTTAGAGCGCTTTCTGGTGGGGCAGGATTTCGATGTATTGTCTAAGATGTTTTTTTTGTTTAGCGAACGGGGGGGTCGGGGTCTTCACAGAAAAAAAAAATTCTCCCGGTGACCCCGCACCCCTCATTGTTTAAGGGGGATAGGTTGCCAGCCCCCTTTTGTTTACCTCCCTCTCACGCTTTCCCTCTCGCTGCGCAGCTTCTGCGTTTCACAGCATTTTGAATGAAAGTGGCAATCTGCGAGGATTACCCAGTTTGAGGGCTTGAACACTGGATACTGTAGCTTGGGTGCTGATTTTGACTCAAGGCAGAACTGAAGACATGGGTTCCGTTTCTAAGAAGCAGCTCCGAGGTTGGGTAACTTGAGCTACATTTTGAGAAGTTTTTGCAAGTTAATTGAGTCGTTGTACCTGTGGACTGTGTGCTCGATTGCAGCGGAACGTTTTAACGCATTGTTCACACACTTGAACGTTAAAATGTGCAGTCCGTGTGTCTATCAGTGCTTTGCATTGTCTTTAAAATTTTGTGCATCTTACGGGAAGGGAGAATATTTTTGTTTCCTTTTTGCGCTAATGCACTAGTTCGTTGTGCATTCGCTGAAAAAAGTCGCATGTTTATTCCCCTTAAAAAGTTGGCTATAATTTATTTCAAATTTTGCGAGAAATACAGCCTAATCTTGTTCATTGTATTGATTCGTATTGATTATTGATTGGGTAGCCTAGCCTAGCCTTTCGATTTCAAAAAAAATCTTTTGCGTTTTTAAGCATCGTCACCTTCGCAGGTTTCAAGCTTTTCTGTAGTAATTGCTAAATTGTTTCATCGTAGGAGTGTGTAAAACCGAGGAGGATGAAGGACCGAGTCCCGAGGAGAATTCAGAGTCTTTCCACGGGGTCGGTGTGTGTAAATGGTTCAACGTCCGCATGGGTTTCGGGTTCCTGTCCATGACCAGCCGGGAGGGAGAGCCGCTGGACGAGCCGGTGGATGTGTTCGTCCATCAGGTATGATCTGCTTTTGCTCCGACGTGGTGTTTGTTTATTATGTGAAACGCAGCACTGGTGGTGGCGGTGTGTGAACCAGCTCCTTTGCATCCCAATAAAGATATCTAAAATGTAAAGGTAAACATATGTTTTCCATCTAAGCAAGTAAAATCTCTCCACACCAGGAGATCAGAGATCAATCTTATCTTCTTCCAGTCTTCAGTTTCTGTGCTTTTAGACCTAGTCCCAGCAGCAAAGGATTGTGGGCACAAGTTAAAACATTACAACAAACAAAAACTTAACAAATTAAAAACGTTAATCAGAAATCCAGTCCTTCAACAGGGAGGGCACTGAAAGACATTTAAAGATAAAAATTGCTACAACGCCGGAAACGTCTAACTTAAATTGATGCTTTTGCTGCGCGGTGGGTGTTTTTCCTTTAGGGGAACACGTGTTGCAGCCAGAGGGGAGCAGCGGGCCTCCCTCGTGGTTTTCAGGACGCTGACACAATGTGATGGAGAGATGAATGTGCGGTTTTTGTTGTTCATTGAAGCCAGCGCACTTTTAACAGGCTTACATCCATAAGCCTCCTGAGCTGCATGAAAACTGAGCCATTAAGGAGGAGGAAACGTTTAATTGATCTCCATCTGGAGACGTGAACCATCAGTGTGCATTGTTTTTGTGTGTGGGTGTTTGTTTAGATTTTCTAACCATTTATTTTCCACCTGCGAACAGAATTCTTTAACACATCATTTGAGCAACCTATTGGGGTGGTATCTAAAAAGGGTTACTGATCCTGATCACTGCTTTTCAGATTAAACACATTTTAAACAGTCAAACTTGAGTTGGCTGAATACAACACAGTCACCTCACACACTTTTCTCCCCCACCTGGTGCTGCTGTTCCTACTTTTAGTTTTAAAGTAGAGCTTGAAGGCTCATTCCAACACCTTTATTCACCTTAAAGTTAAGTGTGTGGGTGTGGGGAGGTCCCTTCTCCTCCTTTTTTATCTCAGTGAACGTCTCCATTTCTATCTGATAAGATAAAGGTTTCGCATGTGAATGAGAGGCATTCTCACTAGCTGCCCATTCACCTCAAAGTTCTCACCATAAAGTGATTAAAGGCTCTTTGCCGTCTGCTCAACCCCCTCTGTGTGTGTGGCAGAGGTACACTAGATCTGTAAGTCAGTGTAACACACCAATTTAACGAACACCCTGGTAAATTTCTTTGTTCTCAAAGCATCATGGGAAGATGTGTTCCTACATTGTAACACTTAGTTTTGATCTGCTTTTTGCATCATTTAGACTTATGCTAAGATTAAATAATGCATAATAAATAAATGCACCTACATAATATACACAGCTATAACACAGGTCTGCCATCCACATTTCATTATAATAAGTTTGCATGTCCTCTCAAACAGCTCTTGCTCGTTTCTGTCTTCCTGTTGCCTGCTGATGATGATGCATATAGAAACATTTAATTGTTCTGCGGAACAGCTCTGATATGTTTTTTGACTATACACAGGAAGCTGGTATTTGATTACTCATATTGCAAACCAAAAACATCAGTTCAGTTGGCAGAAATGTAGATTAGTGCTCCAGCAGTCACAGGGACTCAAATGAAATTAGAACCAGCGCAGGTGCCATCAATATAGATTCATACAAACTGTCATAAGCTACTTAAAAACATTAAAATCACTGTTCAGAGTTATTGAACTGAATGCCTTTTACAAATGGCCACATGTTTGTCTTTTAGTTTGAGCTTCCATTTGACCATTACAATTATATCACTGGTGTCATTTTAGCCAGTTATTTCTCTTACTGTCTTTTAGAAAACCTGGACACATCAGTGATTAATGTACAGGGGTTATTGCAAAAGAAAAGGCCTCAGTCCTAAAATTAGTGGCCGCGTGTCAAGGAAAATTAACTCCCAGGGTCCTCTGGCCTTTGTGCAGGTGAACAATGGGGCCATGCATTCGAATGAAGCACCCTGTGGCCGTGACCGAGCCCGTTTGTCTCAGTGGTAGTCCCTTTGTTGTCCCTCACTGCTCTGATGTCTTTCTCTGACTCAGTTGGCTTCCAGTCATCTTCTGTTTACAGGTCCTTCACTTTTAAATGGCCCCATCCTGATTCTGTACCTGCATGTGAGACTAACCTGGTGTGTTGAGGGTCCGTTACTGGGGTAAGGAAGGTCACACATTGAAGAGGAAATGGGTTAACGGCCAGCAGCACAGAGAGGCCTGATGGGACTGGGGCTCTATGGACGTCCACGCAATGCCACTCAATTGTCATGGCTCACCAATCATGTTTCCTCGCTGCTCAGGACGTTGCAGCAGATGCTCAGCTGTGACTCAGTGTTGGAGGATTAGAACACATCACTTTTGTTTGTTTTGTTTCTCACTGATGGGGGTGTTGCTAGTTGGCTCACTTGGACCCCCGCCTGTGTTTGTAACGATTTAAACCTCAGTTTTAACCACTGGTGTGTCCTAATTGTTGTTTAATATAAATCTGCGTTTTGGAGATTAACTACTTGTCTCCTTTTAAATTATAACCTGTCGTGGAATATGATTCCCTGTGGTTTGGGCAAAGAAAGAATGCAGACCGATGGTCGCACATAAGAGATGGATGATAACTCACTCCAAAAAAAAAAATGAATAAAAGAAAATGGGATTAATGCCTATCAAAACAACCCCCGTAATTAATGGATTGGTTTTCCTTTGCCAGCAGTCTGCGGTATGAGTGACTATTTAATCATATAGTCGCACTATGGGAATTTTAGAGAGGGGTTTCCCATGTTGTGTTAGCCAGTCTATGGGATTTATCCTCAAAACTGCACCACACCTTCCCCTTTCCTTCATCTCTTTCCTTTCTTTGGGAGTCCAAAATGTTTCTATAAGGACACTAGTATCCAGAAGATGATCCTATTCAAAGGTCACTTCAGGTGAAGGCAGTATCAGTTAAAATACAGTGGATAAAATGACTGATTAAGCCAAGAACTCGTAAGATCAAAATCATCATTATATCCAAGTACCGATATGAAAGAGAGCTATCAATCATTTTTGCATTCCCGAAACTTTTATCTTCCACCTCTTTCTGCCAAGCAACTATTCATGGAATGTCACCCTGACCCCCAACCTCACAGAGAAGCTTCTCCCCACCCCCAACTCGAACACCAACCCCTGCATCCTGCAGTTTAGGGTTAGTGGTGGTGGTCAGTGTGTTAGAAGAGCTTTGTGATGTGGGTGGGAAGAGGGATCAGGGTGGGGGCAGCAGTGTGGAATTTCTTTTAAAGGGGGGGATGGGTTGAAGGTTATCCCCACCAGGTTTACCACTCAGACAACACCAAATAGACAATGCAGCGTTAGGGAAACAGTGCTTTGAATTGCAAATCGGTGTGTGCATACTGCTGAGTAGAGTGGGAACAGCAAGCTTTGGTGCTTGTTTGCTCATCATCAGGTGAGGCCTGGCGATCACCTTAAAATACTAAATGCCTGATAAGTGCAGTTGGCCTCTTATGATATCACACAGTGAGGAATGAGTGGGGGTTGATCTCAAGGGTCAAAGTCTCCACAGGCTCAACGTGGAGGTGATTTGGTGTGATATTAGGAGTTGTAAAACATCCAATTATCACTCTATATATCATACAAGATATCTACATGTGATGGAGAAGAAAACAAATCGTTTATCAATCAGCACTCTCCCCATGTTGTAAATGCTTGAATATGCTTGAATGGCCAGAAAACTCAAATTCATGAAACAGTTACGCTCATGATGGAAAATCTCCCTATGTTCCCTTTTCAGAGTAAGTTGCACATGGAAGGCTTCCGCAGCCTGAAGGAGGGCGAGGCGGTCGAGTTTACCTTCAAAAAGTCATCCAAAGGTCTGGAGTCACAGAGAGTGACCGGACCAGGTGGCATCCACTGCGTGGGCAGTGAGCGGAGACCCAAAGGCAAGAAGGTCCAAAAGCGGCGTTCAAAGGGGGACAGGTACGCATGGATGAACTGGGACACAACAAGAGAAATATCTTTAATTTCTTAGATGTCTTTCAGTTCCATCTTCAATTATTTGAAGCATCTTGGTGTCAGATTAAAAAATAAAATTAGTGAAATACTTCTATGGTACACTATATGCAAACTGTACTAATAACAGCAGAAAAAACATCACTAACCCAATATAAAATAGCTCTAAAGCTAATTAAAATTAGCAGTAAAACTTCAACACTCATAAACTTTACACAGTAACACAGGAATCAAATATTTCAGTTTTACTTTTTACTTCTTTAACAACAGCAAAAAATAAATAAATAAATTAAAAAAAAATCCTGTACTTTTTTGTTGAGTTTGAAGTAGATACACAATGATGTTGTAGTTTCTCCCTATTTTTCTTCCTCTCCCTTGACCCCAACCCCCACATCTAGCCCTAGTAAGGGTCACATCAGCAGGCTTGACGTGTGACCTGGATCAATAACTGTTTAAATCTGCTGGCCCCTGGTGAATTCAAACCAACCCACTCTCCATCTCCTCCAAAACCTCTACCAACCTCATTTGATAAAAGCGTTGACTTCAAAATAACTTTAAATTCCTGCTTTAAAAATCAAGGTGCTAGTTTGATGTTATCAAAATAAAAACATGTCGATTTTTTTTAAAGGCATTTCTAAAAGAAATTTAAAAAGTGATAAATTTAATATGTCAGTACTAATGATTAATATGTTATAAACGGAGAAAGCATCAGCTTCTGTTCAGAAGGGGAAAAAATTTCTCATGAAGATCAAAAGGCAAAGGCAACAATACCCCTCCCAGCAGAAGAAAAAAGAACTAAGGGGGCCTTGATACTCGGGATAGTCTTTGAATATTCATTTAATGCAGGGTTAGAGGTGTATCAACTTTACCCCCTCTGTCAGTTGTGATTACAGCCAGAGAGTAGTGAGTGTGAAAACAGATCATTACTGCCTCAAAGAGTCCTGGGAGGGCTGCTGTGTTCAATACCTCTCCCTAGACTGTGCTGATCCAAAGATATCATTCCCCTTCAGTGTATTTCATTATGCAACACTGGATTGGGTTTCATGGATGTATGCGTGTGAATAATTGATCATATTTATTACCTATATGGAGATAATTATATCAATTTTTGCTTCACCGGGGTAAAACACGGCACCTTTTTGAGGGTGTGTGTACATATACATCTATATATTTATATGACTGAAACAAGGGGAAAAAGCCCTCCTGTCCATTTAATTGATAACAGATGTAAGAGCCCTGCCAAGGGGGTGAAGGGTCACTGTTGTCATGGCAACGGTGTATGAGTAAAAGCAAGAGAGCTGGGGGGCTGGGATAGGATTGGGGAGGGGTTGGGGGTCAGAGTTCAGAGGTCATTACTGCAGCTTTTTTAGACAAAGGGACCACTTCCCCTTCCTTCCACTTGCTTTCTGATGGATGCTGATGTAGGGAGCTTCTGTGATGTGATGGTATAGACCTTGACACCACCCCCAACGACCACAGCTACAAAGCCACACTGACCCTTTGGCAGCCGCCCTTATCCAACCTTATCTGGTGCTACAAAGGTAGCAGAGGGTCCACAGAGCCACATACTGACCACCCCACGCCCACCACCCATCTGTCTTCTGCCCCTGTACGCGTGGCCATGCTATAGATTACAAACGGTGGACGGTGGACACCTTATCGGCCTACCTTTGATACAAAAGCGTCTCAAGCGGTTCACAAAACTTAAAGATCCATGGTAACAAGGTCCGCATAAAAATACCAGGTTCGCCACCCAATTTATGTCTTCTAAAAACCCTCCTAATCAAAACAGACGCTACTGAAATTTAATGGTATTTTTGGTCAAATAGAAAACTTTTACTTCTACTGTTTCCCTAAAGACTTAAAGTATGACCAAATGCAAACGTATTCATTTTAGGTGACATGTTGCCATCTAGTGGTAACTTAAAAGCTTTAAGTTGAGGGCTTTACGCTGTAACTTGCTGCAGCTTGAAAACCTCAACATGCAAAAATGTCTCTTAGTTGTCACATTAGTTACTACTTTTTGGTTGGTATAGAGTTTGATATCAAGCTGGAACATTATCTGACCTTAAAATGTTGTTTTCAGATGTTTAATCACAAGCAGAGTATTATTGTATCACAACATTGTGATAACCTCCACATAATAGGTTGCTTCATCTCTTCTGGATATGGAAGCTATATCCAAATACAGAGATATACTTGTGTTTGCTGCTTGTTTTCTTGAGACCACTGCAGGTTCAATAGACGTCTTTCTATTCTTTCAGATGCTACAACTGCGGAGGATTAGACCACCATGCCAAAGAGTGTAAGTTACCTCCCCAGCCAAAGAAGTGCCACTTCTGCCAAAGCATTGACCACATGGTTGCCAGCTGCCCAATCAAAGCACAACAGTCTTCACCGGGTTCTCAGGGAAAACTGTTCTCCTCCAAAGGAGACGAGGAGGAGCACAGCCAGCAGGCACCACCTACCGAGACCTCTGATTAAACACAGGATCCGACTCTGGGGAAGCACAGAGGCCAATCAAACTGCTTTGATGGAGTGGAGGGAGACTCAATCCCCTTCCACCTGTTGAAGCTGCTTTTGGAACTACCTCAGGTTAAAAATACTCTTGAAGAATGTTGCTGAAGTCTTTTTTTTTAATTTGGTTTTTATTTGGTGTAACACTCAGGAATACTGCTGTACTATTGCACTCAGGACGCTTGCTTAATGTATGAATCACTGGTATTGGGGATTGGAGATTGTAGTGAGCAATGCTATGTAATGGATGATCTTCAGGAGTTTACGTAGATTTCTGTTATATAATAATGTGCCTCTGCTGTGGGCATTATACCTCTTCTTCTTTGAGTAATACTCAGTGTGTTTAGTATAGCTACACTTTTGCTGCCTTACCATTTTGTTTCCTTCCTGACTGTTACACCTCACTATCCGGCAGGGCGTAGATGTAACAGTTAGTACATCTGTAATGAATGTTAGAGTTTGCATATCATACGGGGATGGGGGAGGGGTTTGTGAAATAACATGGGGGGGGTTTAAGGGTATATTAGCAATGTATTGGCAGCTGCCAATATTGCAATTGACCATCCAGTTTTCCTGGGGCCAAATGAATGTTAGACCAGAGGTGCTTTCCAGCTTTTGGTCAGGTTTGTTTTTTTAAATTTGTTTTTTTTTTTTTCATTTCATTTTTTGTTCATCCAGTATTTGGCTGGCTATCTAAAAGTACATGGTTTACCTCACTGGTCCATGTTTGGTCTGCTAGTAAATCTATCATCCTAAAAGCCGATGACAAACCAACTATTCTCAGAATACAGCTTCAGAGATTGTGATTTGAACTGGGGTTAAGTCAAATCCTCTTTGCACTACAGTATTTACACCACACCGCCATACTTCCTTAAAGAGTAACTCAACAGTTCCCTGACTTTACTGACCTCTAGCGGATTGACTTGTCACTTCACACGTCGATGGATAGGTTTACCAAACACTTTGTGAAATCAGTCTCTGGTGAGCATACATCAGACCACATCCAAGCCAGGCTCTCAGCCTTTCATATAGTCTCAGAATGGGAGGAGTTTGTGGGGTTATCTTGAGTTGAGGTTGGCGATTATGTCAGGGCTGTAACACATTAAAACATGTGAAAACAGCTTATGAAAGTGAAAGCAAACTCTGGGTAGAGTGTTAGAGAAGTGAAGTTAACAGATCTCTGTAGTCTGTTTACCATATATGCTTAAGGCTGAGAGCTCGGTCTAGTGTGCCAACCATAGCCTAGTGTGTCTTTCTGAAAAACTGGTATAGGGTTTCGGTAATTAACAGGAAGAAAGAGGTTGGGGGACTATTTTTTACAAACCCTGCCCATTTTCTGACAGGAAGTTTTCTTTGGGCACACATACTACACCATACCAGCTGTCATGTGTTGCACTACCTTGGGATAAAACATAGCAATCAAAATATTGACCCAAAGGGGGCAGCAAAAAAAAAAAGTTTCTCTTCATTTTAAGTTGTTTTCATGGGAGTTTGAACCATTGTCAACTTTCCATGTGAAGTATCTTCTAACTGCAGTGGCTGCTGTGTATAAGAGCGCTGTTTTATAATCACCTCAATTTGGATTTGAAAGAACTTAAACCAATGCGACACAAACCCCGTTACATCTACGTCACTTCTGGTAAGATATTTGATCTGGACTTAAGTTAGTAAAGGGTCTGGCTAGCTCTCCTCTTGCTTGAGTAAAACTGAGGCAGAATCAGACAGTGGGAAGCCTGGTGTTTTTGTTTATATCCACTAGTAGGTAGTTATTTAAGACATTACCTCCCTATAACCCTTAGTAGGGTAGTAGTTCAGGAACACCAAGCCTGCACGGAGGAGCATGTAGGTCTAGCTAGCTAATCAGCATTTTACTCCCGTTTTACAGGAGAAGCTGACTGAGTCTTTTACACCCAATTAATATATATGTAAAATTATTCTAAAGCTTTTTTAAAACTATCATACTTATTTATTTTCATCCAAAAGTGCTGCAGCTTCTCCTTCCGCTCCAATTGAAGCCTCGCAGCACTGAATGTTCTAGTAGACAGCAGAAAATTGGCAAATATCATTAAAAGCTACATATGACTTGAGAATACATTGGGGTAATACATTTTTAACATCAAGGTACTCATAATACTTTGTACATATGTGCTTGATAATTCATTGTCATTTAATTTAATATGGATGCAATGCAACAGAAATATTGCAACCAAAAGCGAACAATATACAGTGCATACTGTACAGGTACACAATATAGGAACCGATGTTAAATGTGAGGGTGTTTTTTTTTTTTAAATTTCCTCTTCCTTGTGTGATTTTCTTGAGGGGGTTTGTTTTTGTTTTTTTCTTTGGTGCACAATTAGCCTTTTCAGAGGAGAAGCCCGTTGTTGTTAATGCCAAAACCAATGCAATATTACTCTGCACTAATCGTAAAATGCATTAATATTTGTTCTATTCAGTTTAATCACTTTTGAATATGTTTCCTATTTTATATATATTTTGAATTTTCACAAACTACACACAGTTGGTTGCTGGTTAGGAAAAAAAGATACCTCCGCTCTTTAGGCTCATCTCAGGAATTACCAATCTGAAATCTCAGGGAATGCTTCAGATTGATTGGAAGGAGTCATGGGGTGTTAGTTCAAGAAAAAGCAGGGATTAAATGCTCATTCGCATGATGTGAGGTGTGTGACGAGGAAGCCAAAGTGAATGTCTTGGTGCAACAGTTTCAGTTTTTTACTATAATACAGTTTTGATTATGAAAACAATGACTACATGATGATGATGTGAAATGATTGTTGCTTTTTGACTCTTTCATATGTCCATGCACCCAGTGTGATGATGTTCTTTATATTTTTTCCTCTTTCAAATAACTTGCCAATGATATACGATATGAAGAAAATGTTCCACTATTATTGTATTTTTTTTCCTCTATAATCGTTGTAGATGGGTATATAGTAGAATATTGTAAAGGGGCTGGGGTTAGTAGTGTATAATCCGGTGTTGTCTCATCTCAACACATCGATCTTTGGTGTTTCAGACTATCAATGCTCATGACAAAAAGAATGTGTGTCACGGATTGTTTCATACTCTGCTGTTAGTCTTCAAAGTTTGACGATTGCTAAATTGTTTTGATAAACATTTTTTTTAAAAGGATGGAAAAGGTGGCGTGCTGAGAGTTTATTTTTCTGCACACTTTGATTTTTGAATTTACCACAACTGCAGTGCCAGTATGTCATCAAAGTGTCGCACTGTAATCACTCACACTCTAACTGGTTTACAGGAATTTCAACACTGACCAGTAAGGGTAAATGAAAGTATTTGTTTTCAAAATATCACTTGGAAACTAAGGAAGGTCCTTTCAGACTTCTGATTGTAACAAACCTCTTTGGCCCCTCAGTGGTGTGCTGTTGTGATTTTATTGTCAGGTGTTGGGTTAGATGGGCTTTAAAATCCAAGGACCCATGAGACTGTGTGCTCAGAGTAACTTTTGAAGCTCATCAAGGCATCCTGTAATACAGTAGTGTTAACTTGTGCTTTTAATGGTACATCTTACTTGTGACCGTCAGCCATTTAATTTGTGGTGCTGTATTTTATCAGGTAATGGCTACAGCTACTTTTAGAAAGTGATGAATGTATAAGTGTTTGTTTCCATAGAACTACACTTAACTTGATCTCAGGCAATTTAATGGCAAGTCTGTCAACGATGAGCAGCATGTAGGATTTTCAAAGTATTACTGTGATTATGTTTTATACATTATATGTAAAGATCTGCTCCGTTTCCTAATAAATATGTAATATTCATGATTTTTTTAATGCCTTCTTACTCCAATCACCCAGTCACAAGACTTATCACACTCACTAAAGTATTAACAAAACTTAGAAAAAGTACCAGAAGCACAGTCTAAAGGTTTTCCAATACATGAAAGAGTTTTCCATTGACAGAATTAAATTAGCTGGTACTTAAATATCACCTTTCTACTCAGTAGAGTGCTTAAAGTGCTTTCTACTACAAGTCTTATTCTCACATTTATTCAGTTTTATCTATGCCTAGGTGTTTGCTCAGATTCACACACACTTGCCTGATGAATGTAACTCATGTTCAGGAACTTTCCCAAAGATGCTTCAGCACTGGAGGAATCCACAATATTCTGATTGGTAAATGGTCCACAGATTCCCATTGGTAGTGGGGTAAAAAAAGCACATACTAGAAGATGCAATGCTGAATCCTGAAGCAACCTTGAGCATTCATTAATTGCACCTTGCAATACAACGTTGGACACCCTATTTCCTTCAGAACTGCCTTAATTCTTTGTGGCGCTGATTCAACAAGGTGGTGAAAACATTCCTCACATATTTTACTGACATCACAATGACATCATAGCACCACAGAGATATTGCACATCCATGACTCAACCTTTCCATTCAACCACATCCCAAAAGTGCTTTATGGAACTGAAACCTTGTGAGTGTGGAGGCCAAGTGGAGGAAAGCAGTCTGAGATGATTTGAGCTTTATCACATTGCTTTATCTTGCCTGAAGCAGCAATCAGAAGATGGGTGAATGTTCCTAAGGGAAAAGAGAGTCAAACTCAGTACAAGCAAAGTGTACCTAATAGAGAGCCCAGTAAATATATTTAAGTAGGCTAAGAACTTCTGTGGAACTTGAGCACGTTACATCGCAGTATTGTTGTAACCCACCCATGTCTCGTGATGTTCTTAAGTATGACTCAGTAAAGGAAAATAAAAAAGAGAAAACTGAGTAATCCGTTCCAATAATCTATTTTCGACATTTCCCTTCCCTGAAGTGAAATACTGAAAAAAAACCCAACCAGTTCCTCATATTTATTTCATCCAAAAAAAAGGACCTTCTGACCGTGTGGAGAAACGCGGAGTTCATCTCTCATCCAGCAGGGGGCAGCTCTGTGTTTACATTTTCAATGACACAACCTGACGACTACAGTCCAATATGGCCGTAGTATGAAGAGTGCAAGCTCAAGTCTGGCTTTAAACTACAAATATTATTAAATAGTCGGGTTGTTTTAATACTTTACAGCTTTGTCCCGAGTAGAAATGTGGGTGCCACTCCACGCAGTCTGTCTAAGAAGCCAGAGAGTTTGCAGACGAAGCGTCGCTGCGGCTGTTTCACAGTGTTTCAGGCACAGAGACGCTAGCGTTTCCCACTTCAGCCATTCAGCCGGACTCTCCGCACAAACATGCAAGGCACTTGTGTACAGAACCCACGGAGACCCTTCCCGAGTCGTTCAGTAAGAATATCTGGCTAAACAATAAGTGTGCGTATGTTTCTGTGACTGTGGGAGTGAAACGGTTACGGTTAAAATGTGGCTAGCCTCGCTCAGGACATGCTCCCACAGTTCTGGTGTAAAGCTCAGGTGTTTTGTCTTATAAAATATATACAACCTATTATTGTAAACCTCAATCTCACCTTTATGAGCCCTCGCCTCCTCTTCTTCTTTTTTGAAATTTGTGGCGGGAAGCAAACAACGAGTCGCTGCGTTACCGCCGCTCACCGGTATGGAGTGACAAAAACAGGAGGAAAACATTTATGTTTCTATGTAAAGATGTTAAACGTGGCTCGATAGCAATGCATTCCTGATTTCACTTCTAGAATATCTAGAGCCTAATTTCCCATTTTCTTCTCCTGAGGATTTGTAATCATCTGTCTTCCCTGTCTTTCTAACACTTTTGACTTGGCAGAAAAATGTAGGACCCTTGGGTCTCACAGTCTTTAAGAAGTCTATCTTCCTGTGCAGTGCCTGCTCACTCCTATCTCCAAGCTTTATGATTCAGCTGTCTATTTTATATGATCTATAAGTGGCTCTGTGTGGTGTGCTTATTGTTTATTTCTTTTTCATGGTGTGTTTGTTTCTATATTAATGCAAGCACGTAGCCTTACACTTCCTCCCAGGCTCGAGTGACACTCCCAATCTCGTTGTATCATAATTACAAATGTAATAAAGGCATCCTCTCTATTTTCTATTCTATCCATTGAGCAAAGGCCCAGTTTTGGTGATTTTGTTACTGTTGACTAATTAACTAATTTATTATGGACACCAGTAGAGATGAACTGTGTCTTGGGCGTTTAGTCTATCTGTATTTATAAAGCCTGCCACCTAACATAAGACAACATGTCATGCAAGCTTACATGAATAGTGACTGATTGTGCAAAATGTATTTTTGGCAGGTTGGAGGGTGTAGAGCTTCCTTCCTTAGGTGCAAAGGATGTCTTGGTTAAAGTGCTGGCTGCCCCAATCAACCCATCAGACATAAACATGATTCAAGGTACTTGTAAGCAGGTAGTAACAGTCATTCATCAGGGCAGTTTAATGTGTGGCATCAGGATCAGGTCATAATCTGATGGGTTTTTTTTCAGGTACTTATGCTATCCTGCCGGATCTCCCAGCTGTTGGTGGCAATGAAGGTGTGGCCCAGGTCGTAGAGGTGGGCAGCCAGGTGAAGTCCCTCAAGACAGGAGACTGGGTGATCCCGAAAGATGCTGGTTTAGGTAAGGACTCCACAGTTCTCAAAATGAAATCTTCAGAGTGCCACTTTAGCTCCCAGCTGAAGGTGGACCTCCTCCTCTGAGCCTTTAACTAATCACAATCTCTGGCCCCCACTGCATGCTAAAATCTATCTCTGGTAAACATTGCGCTCTAAGTGGCGGGACAGCACCTTGCATGGTGTGTGAATTGGAAAATAAAAAAAACATTTTATAGTGCTTTGTAGACTGTTTCCTTCCTGTGATCAGGCACATGGAGGACACAGGCAGTGCTGCCTGAGGAAGATGTTATCTCTGTACCAAATGACATTCCCCTGGTGTCTGCTGCCACACTCGGGGTGAATCCCTGCACCGCTTTCAGGATGCTCTCCGACTTTGAAGACCTCAAGCCAGGTAACTAATCCACTCACAGTGGATTATTTCCTTCTCACCAAATTTAAAATCTTGGATTATTCATAGCGGTGTAGAGGTACTATATTCCCACACCTTAAATTATTTTTGCTTTTACAGCAAGACAGACGAACCAATTTTAGAAGTAAAAAATAAACAAGATTAGAGGGTGCATTATTCCATTCTAAGTATTTGTGGCCAGCATGTAACCATTTGTCCAATCATTTCTGATGTCCTTTTAGGTGATTCTGTGATCCAGAACGCTGCCAACAGCGGAGTTGGACAGGCTGTCATACAGATTGCTGCTGCAAGGGGAATAAACACTATTAATGTTATAAGAGACAGGTGAACTCAATTCTTTCATATTAATGCTTTTTTTAAAATATCAATTTTCTTTTTTGAAGACTAGGGCAAATTTCTTGAACCCTATGGGGATTTTCCATCTTTGTAATAAAATTCTTCAATGTGCCTTCACTTTCAGGCCAGAGTTCACAGAGCTCAGTGATAAGCTGAAGGCTTTTGGAGCTAGTCATGTAATCAAAGAAGAGGCCTTGAGGAAGCATGAGATTAAAGAACTCTTTAAGGTCTGTAGAGATATGATCTTGTAGTTTGTCCCTGCTGGTGAATGAACGTATCCAATTTATGAATATATTTTATAGACTTGTCCGAAGCCCAAACTGGCATTAAATGGAGTTGGAGGCAAGAGTGCAACAGAACTTCTCCGTCATCTACAGTGAGCATACTTAATAATCTCTATTAGTATTATACAATGTAGTTGCACTGTAGAGAGCAGGGAAAACCCCAACTCTATGTATTTGCCAGATTTCTTCCATATTTCAGAATCGGAGGGTCAATGGTGACGTATGGGGGAATGTCCAAACAGCCAGTTACTGTTCCCGTGGTAAGAGGAAAACTGCATTTGCCGTTTTTACACAGTTTCACACTAGACAGAAGAGGTGCATGCATCATAAGTGTGAGGGTGGTACTGACACTTTTCAACCTCTTAGATGCAGCTAAGAGGTTCCCAAAATCATGAACAGTAATTTTAAAGTTCCCTTTCACAAATGTGAAATATTGTATGTTGATGTATTTTTTTTGCTGTTGTTGCTGCTCTTTCTAGAGTGCTCTTATTTTCAAAGATGTGAAGGTTCGAGGATTTTGGGTAACACAGTGGAAGAGAGATCACTCTCATGGTAAGTAGGCATGGAGTTTCAGATTGTTTGAAATTAATCTAAAAAAGATAAACATTTCCCTGGGATGTTGTTTTTCCTAGATGGAAGGGCATTTAGAGCCATGCTGGATGAACTGTGCTCCCTCATCAAGCAGGGAAAGCTGACAGCTCCCGCCTGCACTGAGGTGGGTCTGCAGCAGTATCACGCAGCTCTGGATACTGCTATGCAGCCTTTCATATCAACTAAACAGGTTTTGGTCATGTGAACTAGCTGAGTGTGTCAACTAACCACCGGATGCTTAAGAACACTGCATGCATATTTGGGTGAAACCAGAGAGCTGTGACATTCTTGCTGATATGTCAAACAAATCCACATTCTCAATAAAAGTGTATTCACATGAGGCTCAAAGTCCAGCGTCCGTCATGTTCTGTAGTGACACTTTACAGCGTTTACAGGCAGCTATCAAAAGATTATTAAGTCATTATAACAAGATATGAAATGGCAGGAGTTATCACAGAACACAGATAATACAACTTTATCTTATAATATTTTCAAAACTGATTGCTTTGCTTTGAAGTTGCATGGACAATGGAAGTAATGTTAAGACATTTATTATATATAAAATCTTGATATAATCGATTTTTTTAGCTAATGTGCATGAAATTCATAAGATTGAGTTTTGGATTGACAACAAGATACAGTAGAGTTTACACAAATAAAACTATGGTAGCTGACCTTTAGAGGCACAAGAATACTGTGTAGTTTTGAAACAAAGTATTCAGCCAGTACCCATAAATCAAGGTCAAGGGGCACACCAAAGATTACTGAAGACAAAGGTTGCATTTTTCCATAGTTTAATTACACACTGGAGCATGACTCATTTCATTTATAGATATAATATAACTGAAAGTATGAAAATGCATTATTATAGTGCTACATGTTAAATAGTGACATTTAAAACAAATACTTCCTGCTACTTGATGTCTCTCTTGAATTATAATTTAAAGAATGAAATTCATTACAAATGTTGACACCAGAAAGCTATTCTCAGATTCCTCTGCTAAAAGTGTGTAGTTTTTAAGGTGGAACGTCATACAGCCAGTCGGAAAGTTAGAGGGGGAGTTTGCATTGCTGAATGGGTCAGTGATACACGTGTGGACATGATTTTTATAGACTTTTGAAACAAAAGATTATTGCATATTTATAAATTCTGAGGGAGAAAGCTTATATGTTGGTTTAGGGAAATAATAAACCCATACTGAGTACAGTTTTGTTATAGTTCAAAATAGTATTGAATTAATTACTCACGGGCCACCACCAGACTTAAAGCCACGGAGATGAGTGGCAGGAGGCCACCATGGATGAAAACTGCCCCCTCCTTAACGAGGCAGTGTTCATACCTGTCAAAGTCTACCTCTCGTGCTGCGCACACGTGGTCAACACGGCAGTCGCTGTCACAATCCCTCAGGTCATAGTTCACAGAGTTGAAATCATAGTACTTCTGCAGGTAGCGGGGGTCATCAGCTACACGCTTTAGAACCTCGTGCATGGAGGCTGGAGAGGCATCTGGTACTCTGAAACTCTCTGTGAGGCGATACTCTTTCTCCCAGCGTCCCGTGGCTACATTAGCATGAGTAAGGTTCAGGTAATAGGTCACCACATCCTGCATGAAAGAAAGCATGTGGTTTAAACACAGAAAGCAAACAATAGAAGCATTACAAGATATTTCTGAAGGTTTTACAATCTTTTAAAATACAAATATATATTTATATAAGTTGCATAAGAGCCTATTTTTAGGCTCTTGATTGCTACTTTTGACTGCCCCGTTGCCACAAGGAGCGTTTCACATGCTTGATTTGGCAGAGTTTTACACCGGATGGTCTTTCTGGAGCTACAATACAAGGGGATTTTTGTATCTGGCTGATAATGAACTAGCAACCGTTCACTTGCCAAGCAAATGTGTTAACCACTACACCACTAGAGGAACATAAATGTCTAATGAAAATTGTAAAGGCCAAAACTTGCCTTGACTAGCAGTGTTTCTGTGTCATATTCAAAGACACGAATCCCAGGATTGTTCGCTCCATCCTTAACTCCAGGAAGTGTTGTTTCCCACGGTGTGACACCAGGGCTGAGGAACATGGTACTAATGGGAGAACCTGTAGAAATGGACAAGATATCAGCTCTGATAACAACAGTATTAGTGTGTGTTAATGTTAATGCTGGATATCGGAGACGCATTCCGGCTAAGTGATAAACAGGTAATACTAATACAAGGTGAAATGAGTACTATTACTGCAGTGTGGCTTACCCTTTGTGTTGTAGAACATACGGAAGCTATCAGTGTGATGATGGCCAAAGAACTGGCCTTTAATGACAGAATGATGCTTCTCAATTAAATCCAAATATCGCCGGTTGAACTTTGGTGTAAACCATGGTTTACTTCTTTTCTTCTCGAAGAAACCTGGAGGAACGTGGCCAATGATGTAAACCTGATAAACCAAACAATACAGAGTTAACTAAAATCCAATCAGGACCAAATCTCTTTTTTGGAGGGGCAATTGCTTATACAGGGATTGTATTCATTACAAACTCCATCTTTTACTGAGCTCTAGTCCCTAACATCCAAACATCCATGAACAAGATGAGATGCTTTGCCTTCTCTTTGTTGTTGGTTGCCTCTGTAAGAATCTGATCTGACCAACTAAACTGGTCCGCTGGGTCATCCATGTTCGTGGTCAGCTTGTTCTGATCATAGTAGAGATTGGTGTTAAGGACCAGCATCCTGAAACCAGTCTGATTCATGAGCTTTTCTGTGTAGTATCCACCTGTGCAAGAGGAACATCCCAGATAATGTGTGTTTAAATTTTTCCTGTGCATCATAAGCTGATGTATTCATTCTTTGGAAAGTAATTGCACATATATTTGTAACTATTAGAGAAAGCCTTCTTCACCTTTTTTAAATGTTTCTTTTGACTTTGGATCCAACCAGCCTTGCCACATTTCTGCTATTCGGTCATACATAGAGCTTGGGGCTGCAGGAAGCTGACTCTTCGGGTGGTAATCATGGTTCCCCAGGGCTGAGTACACTTTAGTGTCTAAACAAGACAATAATGTATAAAAGACATTATTTATTAGAAGTAGCCAACACTGTCGTATGTGTTGACCTTGCATGTTTCCGCCTGATTTTGTAATTACTTGGAAACACTTGATTTATGATGTCAGTGAGGTTGTTGATAATGTTGAGCACTGCCTCTTCTCCCAGATCTTTATTATCAACATGTGGAGTGTCATCACTGAGAAGTAACACAGCAGATTGTTTCAGGATTAATTGCAGTCAAACATTATGTCAATACCAAATACTAATCTGAAAATATCATGACTGTAAAGGCAAACAAGCATTTCTTTCCCCAGATATAATCTTGAGACTAGCACTGTCTTGCAATATTCATTAAAAAAAGTAACATACCCAGTCCATACGATGAAGTCCGGGTTTGGTAGAATACTCTTCATTGCATAAACAGAAGAGTTGATCAGGTGCCATGGCGAGTCACAAACATAGTGTCCAAATTTACCAGCATTGGCTGCAGGTCGTTTGCCACTGGATGCGCACACCAGTGCAGGATTGTTGTTGCTCAGTTCGTACGTTGGGTCCCAGTGGAGATCCGTGATGTGCCAAAAGTTCCCTGTGTAAGAACGATGCGTAATGGCATCCAGTAAGTTACCCCGAGATTAAGATATATACTTGATTTATCTGACGCTTACCCGAGAGCGCAAAAGCCTCTTTAAAAAGAAAGCAAGACAGAAGCAGCCTTACTGCCGACATGTCGAAGCCTTTGAGAGGAAGGAACATCCGACAAAAATCAAGACCTGGTTTAAAAGGTATGCCGTAAGTCTATAAAGGCGAAATCATGATAAGATATGACTGGTCATGACGCGTCTGAGGCTTGAAGGTGTTTGGATCCCTATGTGCAGGTGATACTTCGCTATCAGTAATGAAGTTCAACCGTCACCCTGTGATGCAAGACTACGTTTTAGCCTGCATACAATAAAATAAAATAAAATAAATAAAAATAAGTATCAGAATAAATCTAAAGACAATAAAAACCTTCGGCTGAGAAAAGCTCTATACACACTAATCTGTGAAGCTATTTAGGAGTCGAATTCCTGCTTGTAGACTACGCCTAGACTATTTTTATGTGGACTAAATTTAAATTTAGTAGACCACCTTTTACAGTTACCTTATTTGGGCATGCGCTGTTTAAGAATCCAATAAATATACATCCATTCATAGCAGGAGTATATAGACACAGTATATTAAAACACATCTACGTGCGAATGTTTTCGCTGTTACACTGTAATATTTCACTAAATACAAACGGATTTTATTCATGGTGCCCTCACGTGATACTCGTGTTTCCCCAAATCGACGCTGTTATAACTGTGGAAAATCTGTTTCTCAAGCTGATGATGCAAATAAAAAAATGTTTTGCTTTGTTTTGGTTTTGTTATTATTTGTTTCGCTTATTTCTTTTTACAGTAAAGGGGCATTTTGGGGAAAAGAGTAGTTAATCATCGTTGGAAATTTTGCAATGTCTGTCTGTTTTTGATAAACACAGCTATGGGTTTGCAAATGTTCTTTGGAAATGATTTATTATAGCAATTGCAAAGCCGCAAAACCGAGCGTGAGCACGTAGTGCTTCGGGAAGTTCATGAAAGCAACCCTAGGACTCTTTCAAAATCATTCCCTGATGTTTCTCTTTCAGGCAGACGTAACTCCCAGGCTATGGACTGCTTCATTAAGTAATATAGCAAATAATAATAATAATAATGATAATAATAATAATGTTAGTACATGTTAAACAGTGGTTTGGGACCAGAGTTTGTGCTTTTGCATTGGTCAGTCTTGGCGCTAGAAGGGGAACGATAGCCTGACAAGCAAAAATTAGGGCTGAATTACTTCACGTAGAAGATCTGCGTCATCATAGATTTCGCGGGAGTTCCGCTGTGCGCCTGCGCTGTACATTGAAGCTTGCGCGCGGGATTAAACTAGGAAGAGGACCGGAGAAATACGTTTGGCTACATACTTTACTGCACGTAACATTTTACGCCTTACTTTAATAAGTTAAACAAACAGCGGAAGCATGTGGAATCAGGGTGAGTTGTATTTCGACACCGTTGTGTTTATAAAGCAGCCATATGGGCTCGGTGTCGCTGTGTTGTTTCGGTCCACGTTAGCTTGACTACAGACGTCTTTGTTATTGTGTGTTGAATGTGAGTGAAGGTGGGTCAAATGAAGATCATGTTTAATAAACGATTTCAATGACACAGTTGTTTACCACTTTATACATTTTCAGGAGGGTACAGTGAGTCCAGTATGGCTGGGGGCTACACTCAGTCTCCAGGAGGATTTGCATCACCTGCCTTATCCCAGGGGGGAGAGAAAAAGGGGGTCTGTACTTATATCTACACTTAAAAGTCGGAATAATTCACTAAAGACTTGACACAGAAATAAATCTGTAAAAATTGTGCTGAAAACCAGCAACACCATACCTTCATTTGCCAAATGAGATATCCCCTCTTTGTACACATGTTGACTTCTGTATAGCGATGGAAGCACAAATTGGCAGGTCTCTGCTGCATGACAGTTAACCCATTTGTGTTTGGGTGTATGTCTTTGCAGAGAACACGTGCCAACCAAATAATCCCATGCACAGTGTCTCAGCTAATGTCTGCTTCCCAAGCCGATGAGTCATTCAGAGTAGGAGATGTGGATGTTGCCCAGGTGAGCCAAACCATTCATTTAGTTCACTAACTAGTTACTTTTTCATCTCTTAATAGCATTAGTTTGGTACTCTGTAATACAGTTTTTTTTACTTCTGCAGTTGAACAACAGCAACTATACACTCCCTTTTGAATACAAGTTACTTTTGTTTACAGAAATTATGTTGAATATCCATCTATGTCGATTGTACTTTTTTTTAAAAATCCTTTTAAATGTTTAAAATAAACATCTATCTAACAGTCAGATCAAATGCAGAATTTGAAATCATTTTATGTTACAACATTTTGCAGTATGGACGTAATAACTATTCTAATATTTCCAGATTTCATAATAATTGTGGTCTGTGTCATAGGTCACCATTGTGGGGGTCATCAGAAGCACAGATAAATCCATGACCAACATCCAGTACAAGGTTGATGACATGACAGGCGCTCCCATGGATGTGAAGCAATGGGTAGACACAGAGGTAAGTATCCACCATCACAACTCTGCTGCAATCTCAGTCTGTATTGAAACATGAGGTAATTATGTGTATATAAACTCCATTACATAGTGAGAAAGCTACTATACTATAATATCTGTTTAGCATTACATTTCTTTAAGTAGAAGGCCAAGCGGGAAGGGCAGTAGTAACACAAATCCTAAGGAAAATTAACTGGAATTGGATGAAAAGGATCAAGTACGTGCTTTTTATTTATACAGGACCAGAGTGTGGACAGCACTGTCCTTCCCCCAGGCACATATGTCAAAGTATCTGGAAATCTGCGCTCTTTTCAGGTGAGTTTAATATCCGCCACCTATGACCGCTTATTAGTTTAAAAGTGTGGTTGCTATCAAACCCCATCCACCGTCTACTACAGGGGTGTCCAACTCCAGGCCTCAGGTTTTAGATGTGTCCTTGATCCAACACAGCTGATTTAAATGGTTAAATTGCCTCCTCAACACGTCTTGAAGTTCTCCAGAGGCCTGGTAATGAAATAAATCCTTTGATTCAGGTGTCATATCTAAAACCTGCAGGACACCGGCACTTGAGGCCCTGCTCTACTAGCTTACTTGGTGGTTGGGTTGGTGTTGTGGCGTTCTTCAAAGTCAATCAGCTGCTTCCCGCAGCCAGACTGATTCCTGCCCCATTGTTAACTGCAGCTGGTGGTGTAATGGCTCATGTGCTGCTCCAGTGAGCTCACAGAAGCTAAAGAGCAGAACGAGACATAACAGCCAGCTGGAGTTCCAACAACTGGATGAGATTCACCAGCAGCTGATATTGCTGAGTTAGTTATTTATCAGTGAGGTTTATTGTAAAATTAAATCAAAAAAGAATATATTTGTGTGTGGATAACCGCGCGCACACACACACTCACACTCACACACACACACACACACACACACACACACACACACACACACACACAAACACACACAAACAGACTGAATCAATTGGAAATGGTTAATTTAAAGTAAATGCTAACAACATTTGCACAGTACTCAGAATCAAATAGGAACTTATGACTTGCATCATGATTTCATTGAAAGGCTACATGACAGTGTAAAATTTTTAAGCGGCTGTATGATTTCTCAATGCACAAACATTTTTGACAATCTCATATTTAATCTTGTTCATTTAAACATTTATTAACCTTTGTGTGTGTGTGTGTGTGTGTGACATGTGTCTAACATGTGTCTAAATTACACTTGGGCTCCACTAAAGAAGGCTTTTACACCTTTACCAACATAGATTTGTTTCGTCACTTGAAATACTTGAAGTGGATGTTGCTCGCTTTAGTTCCTCTCTGAATTCATGATGGCGTGTCTATTTTTTTGTGCCTTCCTTTCTTAGAACCACAGGTCTGTTGTGGCATTCAGCGTCAGGCCCCTGGAGGATATGAATGAAATCACCTCTCATATGTTAGAGGTTGTCCAAGCACACATGGCACTCAGCAAGCCTCAAACTATGGTGAGAAATCTTGTGCTTATACCTTCACAGCCTTTAATGGTGGCTAAACAAGTGAAAAAGGGAAGTTGAGATGGGTTCTATGAATACCACTTCTATTAAAGATTGCTTAGTTTGTTTGCCAGATTACTAAGAAACAGTACAGCGTTGTCACATCTTTTAGTTGTATTTGTGCTAAGTGTGAGAGTGAGCTCCTACAGATAAATGGTCACAGACACACATGATTTCAGTGAATGGGTATAAATATCCAAGCCCAGTCAACACCTTATCTGACTTCTACAGCCTGGCTATTTTTTTTCTTTTTGTTTTATGTATTAAAACCATAATTCTAACAGCTTTGAGAGATGATTTTAAACACATTAGAGGTCGTACAGAATGATTGTTTTGTTTTAAATGGCTTAAAAAACGATTTGCAGTCAATATAGAAACACATTAGAAGTGAAACTGAGTAATGACATAATAAAAATTAAGCTTTCTAGATAACTATTGCTTCTGCAGCGCTGCAAATTTACTTTTTGTATCCTATGTTCCATAAAGGGCATAGTCTGCTTCAGTATACATGGCTTTAACGCTCATCAATCCCTCTAATACTCTGTAGACTGCCGGAACCCGTGAGGTCAAACTCAGACTGTTACTGCCACCAAATAGGCTTAACACTCACTTGTTTTAAGTGCTCTATATTTATTTATGAAATTGACCAACAGCCTGTTATAAATGGATTGGCTAATAATAGCCAGGGGTACCTTTCCGTTTGAGATACATGTCTTTTTTTTTTTTTTGATGAATGTGTATCAGGCGGTCGTAATCACATTTTCAGTGTCATACTTTTACATATCTGTCTCTGAAGGTTGTTCTGTATCCTTTATCAAATCTATGTATAATGTTGAAAACGTGCAATTTCATTCTCTTTCAGTCGGGTGCCGGAGGAGGAATGAGCAGTAGCGCCATGCCCATGTCACGACCCACCATGGGAGGCATGGATGGGAATGTAGGAGGCTATGCAGGTGCCAATGACATGACCAACAATGGGTTAAGTGCAAACCAGAATCAGGTGAGCCTAAATAAATCAGACAGCGGTAACAAGAAATTCACAGTTCTTAACTATCATAGATAAGCTGTGGTGAGAAATGAAGGGGCACTGTATCTGAATGCAGAAAAGAACAGCTATTACACCCGTTTATTTATGTAAACCCAAACAGTGATCGTTGACTCTTACATCCTGTCTTCGACTTCTTTGTGTGAACTGCATCAAAGATTTGTTGTTTTATAAAAAACATTTTCAGAAAAAGAAGTCAGTAGACTGGAATATAGCTTCTTTTAGCAGTGCGTGTCAGCTTGCTTACCCTGTCGACTTTTATCTCTCAAGGTGCTGTGTTTGATAAGAAGCTGTCCAGAACCGCAGGGTATTAGCATTCAAGAACTAAAGAAGAGACTCGGCAGCATGAGTATTGCTGTGATCAAGTAAGTTTTAAAGTGATAAAACAATATAAAATGAAAGTTACTTTTTGACTGTTGGAAAAGTAGAAAAGCTCTTACATACACTGAAACAGACCAAGAGGCAAACTAAGCTGCATCCACTTAAATGACGTTTAAATTATTATTTTACTTTTTACGTTGGGTTTGTACCGTCATAAAAAGGATGGTTTCAAAGAGAGAGATGCTCACACAAAATTACAACATACACTTTTCCAAATAGCAAAGAGATTTTGCAACAAAGTTTCACTACAAAATGAATCCCCACAAGTTAAACTCTCAACCCTTTATCTGCAAAATGGACTTGGTCTGAACAACACAGGTGGTACAAGACTATTAAACAAACTGAAACCAAGAGAGAAGGCCTGTAGTGGCTAAAGTGTCAAGAGTTAACACATTATTTGTGATGGAGAGTTAACTTTAGATGTGTTCTAGCAAGCTGCTTTAATGCTCTAAAACACTTTTTAAAGGACAAGCTGAATGATTTAGTTTGGCTTCTTGATATAAGTACGGTAGCTTTAATAAGGGATGGTGAGTGTCAAGATAACAAAGTTTCCTCCTTATCTTATTACGGATCAAGACCACATTGTCTTTGTCCTTCAAGGCTTACTGTTTGGGTCAGTTTATAAAAACTTGGCTCTCAGCTACTTTCTTTTGGTGCATCCCACTATGCAAGATTTGAGCAGGGACAGTACAACCTCAGTTTAAAAATAATAATAATAGAAAAATGCAGTTATACCCTTTTGGTGGTAGCAGTACATACGTTATGCAAACTACAGGAAGTGTATGTCCAAGACTTTAGAATGACCCGAGTGAAACACCCACTGCATGCTAATTTGGTAGTTTTGCTTTGTTTTCTGAAATTGTACCAGGATGAAAAATGATACAATAAAAGAAAAAAATCTAATATATAATTATATATTAGATTTTTTTCTTTTATTGTATTTTTTTTAAAGAGATTTTCCTTTAGTGTACAGGAAATGATTTGTCTACTTGGTACTCAGTTCACAAATATTTAATTCATGGTATTATTATTAATAACCCTTCTGATTTTTTTAATTTGACTTTTAGCACTTCTAAAATGCTGTTTCCTTTTGCTTTAACAGACAAGCTGTGGAGTTCCTTAGCAACGAAGGTCATATCTTTTCCACCATCGACGAAGATCACTACAAATCAACTGACAGTGATGACTAGACTAATTCATCTTGTTACCATGAGTGGGGTTATGTATTTGAAATAATTGGTACATCATTTATTACTGAAAACGATCACATAAGTAACAACCTCCCTGAGTCTATAATGCCACAGAGCTGTGCGAAATGCTGCAAGTCTGTCGGCACTGTGGTCTATGTTTGTTGAAGAACACGTGGTTTACAAATGGTGAAACTCAAGGTTTACACATCCTGTATTCCTGATGTTGCTTCAGCCATTTCGCCCGAAAAAGTTTCTGTCACTGAGATTATTGTTGGCAGTTACTACTTTCTTTCTGTTTATGCATCTTTCTTCTTCTGTAAAACATCTTTCTTTCTTTTTAAAGATTTGGAACATAAGTAATCCAACTTTTTTTTGTCTATGTAATTTAGTTTTGCCAAAATAAATTGATTATTCAAAATGTATTTTTGTTCTGTTGGTTCAGTTTATCAAGTTGTATAAGCCCCTTTTTCTGGTATAGTTGTGTGTGTGTGTGTGTGTGTGTGTGTGTGTGTGTGTGTGTGTGTGTGTGTGTGTGTGTGTGTGTGTGTGTGTGTAAATATATGATACATTAGTATACACACACATGTATGTATATATATAATGTGTCTGTGTGTCTATCAGCGTGGGGATTTTTTTTTTTTTTTTTGCATTTTAGAAAAACTAACATGCGTAATTCACATTTGCTTTCACACATCTAGCTGTAAAACCACAAGCTGACTTTAACACTTATCAAAGAGTTTCACACACATCTTTATAGATAATATAAGGTCAAAGTTTTACAAAGTTGGAATAAACCACGTAGGTCCAGTTTTATATAGAAATCATACTTTATGATAATGTCTAATAGAAAATTAAAATCAACCACACATTTACATGCATTGGAAATAATCTTTCAAAGAAAAATGGCACAAAATGGATTGTCCATCGGTTAACAAAGTTGCAAAACATACTTTCGTTTTCAGTGAAAATGTTTCTACTCCTCCCTGGAGTTAATTTGCAAAATAAAAAAAAAAGGCAAATACATTTCTGTTCACAGATAAATAGTTTGATGTGGTTAGAGGGACGGCTTCTGCTACCGGTGTTGCAGCGTTACAATGTTGCGGTTTAGACAAATGCCTTCCATCAATGAGTGGGGTGAGCTATTTCTCTTTAGAGTTTGCATCTATGCAGTAGGAGTTTGACATACACATATGTTGTATACTTGTGCAACAGAATACAATCCATTGAAGCCAGTTTGAAGCTTATTAATATGCATTTTTGAGAGAAGTTATTGATTTAACACTGGTAATTTTAAAGGCTGTAATTTATGGTGTCATGTTCGACTGCATATTATCCTATAGTTTGTTGCTGTAACTATGCACAAGAAGGCATTATATACAGTAACTAGCTACTTAGTACCTCACAATATAAATACGGACCTGTACACGAAGCTGAAAGACATAGCCTCAATTACTACATGGTTAAATCAACAATTTCTAAACAAGTTTGTGTACAACAAAAAGTGTTTGAACTACAAGAGTGGTATGTGTTCAAAGTTTGAATACACGATTACTGAAAACAGTGAAGTATAATTCTGGGTATAAAGTTGAGGTAAAAAGAAATTTTGCTGACCACGTGAGAAAACAGATGTGAAAACACCACCAAGTTTGTATTTATTCTGGGCTAAGCTGTTACTGAATGATGTCATGTCAACCAGCCCTGCACAGCACTTGTAGGATGGGGAACAGTTCAGTTCTCATTGCTCAAGCAGGATTTTTCTCTGTTGCAGAAGATGTAGAAGATATTTCCTTTAGTAGTACATAACATTTTCTTGTGCTTTCTTCATCATAACAGCCAAAGTGTCATCCACAGTTTCATAGTCAAGGTCACTGTCCCCATTTTCATCCTCAGGCACACTCCCTGGTGGAAAGATTATTGTTAGTAATACTATATTTCACAATATTCTTATATTCATCCAAACTGTCATTTATCAAATGTGCCGCACACTGAATGTCTTCCTTTCAGAAAACATGCGATTTATGCACCACCAAACATTTATGCACCACCCATCACATACACCACCTATCACAGGTTTTCACTTCACTTTCTGATGCAGCCAATCTTAATGACTAAACACATTTCACTTCTATAGGAAGATTGTCTCCTGAGATACTATTGGGTGATGGGTTGAATCTTATACAGGAACACACTTGGAATTAAGACGTCATTGTGGATTTTGTTAAGTGACGAAGAGTAATAGTAAGTAAATAAAAGCATGAATATATTAGAAATGATGAAGTCTCCCAAAACCATAGACTTTCTCAATCTGCACATGCTGCTTACGGTCTGTGGTTATTGTATAAGTTTGCGTCTATGATTAATGGACAATAAACATGGTGTGATAAACACGACTAAATTCTTATTATTTGCATTTAATGCATCCTAATGCATTATTAATACATTAGGTAATTTGTATATTTACATATGCATATGCACATACTTTTAATTGAATATACTTACGTATGTGTTTTTTACATATAAATTACACATTACTGAGACAATAAGACATTGATATGTTTTTCATTACTATTCAGTTCATGTTCACTGTTTGGTTTTGTGTATTTGTAGACTACATGGATACAAGTACTGGGTCACCTGCACATTACAGCTACAGGAGCTGCTCAGCCATGAAAACCCATGCCTTGAAGCTCCACGCACACAGTTTTTGTGCTGATGTTAATGCCAAAGGAGGTTTGGAACCCTGCAGTTACTGACGTTACAGATGTTTGGCAACTTTTACGCACTGTGCACCTCGGCACTTCGCAACCCCGCTCTGTAACTTCACGGTCTGCTACTTCATGGCTGAGTTGTTGTGGTTCTAAGACGCTTCCACTTTTCAACTATATGTTACAGCGGATGGTGGACTATTTATCTATTGACACGAGCTCTTTAGAACAAACCATTCTTTATCAGATGTTTGCAAAGGCAGACTGCATGGCAAGATGCTTGATTTTATACAGCTGCTGAAATGGGACTAAAACCCTCTGAATTCAAAGATGACACAAAGATTTTGTGTATATAGTGCAGGTGAAGCTGATTTTTAACCCTTCTTCATATTCATTTACTTTAAGTTTAGTTCTGTGCGTTATGGCAGAAAAAATGTTACTCTGTGTGCTTTTAGTGGTCTTGATGACTTTGTGAATTCTCTGTGGCTCTGTGAACAGTCACGCTCACATTTGTCTTAGAGATGTAGAGGGAAGCCAAAGTCTGCCAGTATTCTCAACTTTTTGGGGTCTTTATATAAACCCTATATAAACTCTTTCCCATGGTGAAAATGTCTCAAATTTAGAGGTTGTCCTGCAAACACTGCTTTAATATAAACATAGAGAATGCTTTACTAGTCCAGCAGCTGCACTATAAGTTTTGCAAGAGACAAATCGGTGGCTCTCTTAAAACATTATATCAGACAGAGCCCCACCTGTTTTAGCAGACTCCTTCATTTGTACATAAGTGTTTGGCAGAGCCTTGCCTATGGTTTGGTCAGCCGCTGAGAACTTTCGGGGCACAAGTGGTGGGGGCTCATCTTCATTAGCCTGCACAAAAGAGGAAACTTCTGTTTTATTACATGCATGGCGTATTTACCACAGGAAAAAAGTGGAAGCACCAATTTGTTATTTTTGCTTAGTTCATTTCCTGAAAATCACATTATGAGAATCTGTATATTAGTTTCACTGTAGTGGGGTTTCAAGAGAAACCTGACATGACAAGAAAATCTAGACAACCTAAGCTGAGCTGTAGCCTTTATAATAATAGCTTTCGAAAATGTTATACAAGCATGAAAAGAGTCACTCACGGGAGGTGGTGGAGCGGGGGGCCTCTTTTTGTTATTCAAAGTCAAGTCGCTGAACTGTTTGGTTGGGACGCTTTTGTCTCCTTGATGTTTGGATTTGTTTGCCTTCTTTGATTTCTTTGTTTTTTTGGGAGGTGCCGAAAATGACATGTTTCGCTTTGGTGGTCGAGGTGGCGGCTCCGCA
This sequence comes from Perissodus microlepis, assembly GCF_051167445.1. Taxonomy (NCBI): domain Eukaryota; kingdom Metazoa; phylum Chordata; class Actinopteri; order Cichliformes; family Cichlidae; genus Perissodus; species Perissodus microlepis. The sequence goes on along the minus strand of NC_140471.1, from coordinate 26,273,266 downwards.
TCTGAGTTACCAAGTTTGCGAAACTCATAAAAGAATGTGTCTGCAACTTCGGTAACTCTTTCCACTTGACACTTGGGGGGTTGATCTTTGGGCCAAGGGAGGGGGTCTGTAGTAAAATAGACAGACATTGAGAGCCACTGCGTTGGGATCTCGAAACAGTACTCTGGCTTGTGTACAAAGCTTGCCTGAATGGTGGGTTCCAACATAGCTGCCTCTATTCTGAGACATGAGAACCCATAGAGGGGATCCTTCTCGAGTTCTGTATCACGGCCCACCACTTTAACATCCAGAGGCAAGTTAAACTCCTTCCCCAAGTCACTGAGTTTGTACTTCCTGTTGTCACTGAGTACTTCCACAAAGTGACCCTCCATGTAAAGAGGCATAATAATCTCCTCCTTTTCATCCTCCCTTTTCACCTGATCCTCATCATCATCATCATCATCCTCATCCTCATCGTCCGACTCTTGAAGGCGATAACACAAAAGAGCCTCTACCGACTGCTTCTGTCCTGCTTTGCCTTCACAGGGTAAAACCATCCTATCGCAGCGCACAACCTCAAGCTGTTCCCCCACACTGAGGGCAGGGAGTCCCTCCTCTTCCACTTCCTCACAGTTCCTTGTTACGCTGACCTTCAGACCTGGCGCGTGGATTGAAGCAACGTACAGCTCGTATACTGAATTAAACTCTCTTGGCCGTCTCCGGAAACGTCCACCATATTGCTGAGACACCAGGAAGTACTGCGGTGTTTTCCTGCTTTTCAAAGTGGATAATAAAATCATGGGCGAGGTTCCTTTTTTGTGAAAAATCAGGTGCTCATTCTTGCGAAGCTCCGGTAGCCAGCCGCACTTGAACAGGGAGCGCGTCTCTGGGTCTTCGATGATCTCCACCACTCCAGGGAATGATTTATTCGGCTCAGAGTGGACTTCACTCAGAGAAAGGGGTACAATAAAATGCACATCTTTACACAGCTCGGTGACATCGACCACATCCACTTCTAAGCTGGATGGAAACTTCACCACATTCTTCCTCACTGTAGACAAAAGAGAGGAAGGCAGTCAAGCATATTAGGTATATTTAACTTTGGTATGAGTGCAGTACAGGTGAACTATGCTTTTTTTTGGTTCTGAATTTAAATTCTTGAGGTTACAAATATAAGCAATCATATAATCATAAGCAATCATAACAGTGCATCATATAGATTAATTGCTTTTAATGATATGCTGATGTTTTTCAAGGTGGCATTAACTTTAACTGTTTTATAGCATGGTATGTACTATATGTCATACTATCATTGGCTTCAAGTGTAAAATTTTAATATGCACAAATATTGTTTATGTAGTGCATAAATGTGCACAGATGTAGAGGAACGATAAAATGTCATGAACCAAGTATTTTCAATTAAGGTGGAAGTTAAAGTGGAAGTTCACAAACTTTGCATTAACATAACACACGGTGGGGTTCACACACAAATAACAAATCCTGATCAACATTATGTTAAATAGTAGTTAAATAGTTAAAAAGTAGGTTATTCTTACAGTTCATGACGGCCTGGACATGGTATACTGGACTGAGCATAAGAGGCCGATCACACTTGGTAGCATTGACAAAGCGAAACCTTCGGCTACGCAGGGACGACGAGGACATGATCTCCCGCAGGGTAAAGCGCTCCTCACTCTCACACTCATAGAACTCCCCTCGGAAAGAAACAGGGATGCACACTTCAGCTGAGGCTTCTTGTTGTCCTCGAATAAGGCAGCGGACTTGATCCTCTTGATCCTTGTGTTTCTCAACAGAGAGCACAGTCAAAGCTGTCCCAGCTCCCAGTGCTAAATTGCCAATGGTCATCTTGGAGTGGCTGGAGAAAGTGAAGGGAAGAGAGGAGTCGAGGCCTACTGGCCTCATGCTGACCATCTCCTCTACCGTACTGTACGGCATCTCCTCTGGCACGACCCTGAACAAGCCTGAGAAGAAAAGAAAAGTCATTGTAGTTCTACAAAATAGATTTAACCATTCTTACAAGAATTTCTCTAGACCAACCTGTGTGGCTGATAGGCAGCTCAAATGTTTCATTGTTTGCTACGTCTTGACAGGAAACTGATAGGAGCTCAATTTTAGTGACCTTTATTAGATCCCCAGTGGAAAAGCACACTTCACTCCCAGAAATTTCATATATAGAACCTGGAATGGAAAACAAGAAATTGAAGGAACAAAAATGATTAAGATTTCTTAACCAGCACATGAACGCATACACTCTAATGGGAATTGTTTCCAGTTGCGAGCCATGAGCAATACAACAAATGCTCACTGTTCTTTTTATATATAATAACTTCTAATTTAGGGTTAAAAATGTACAAAATGTAAAAGGAATGTACACTAGATTGTAACTTTAAATTTATGAAAGACAGACACAACACAGAGAAGCGCACAGCAATGAAGTAATCTATAATCTCGTAAGTGCTGTCCTTCTGTACACGCCATCTCACTGAGGAAAAGTAATAATAATAATAAAAAACTACCTTGGAAATATACTCCAGAGCAAACTTGCAAAATTTTTGGCAGACAGGTATTGTCCAATGATGCGATGAATTCCTGAAGTGGCAAAGCAGTGGCGCCTGCCATCACTGCTGCCTCTGTGTGTGTGCAACCAAAAATGAAGGCAGGCAGCAAATGACAAGCGCAGCACAAAACGGGGGTGCTTTCTCAGTTAAAAACCACAAAAGTGAATGAGGAAGTTACAGGATCTCTTTGCACAACTTGTGCATTCACATACGGGGACAGAGCAATCTGGCAAAGCCTCATTGCTGTGAAGATGGTGAATAAGTATCCAAAAGAATGTTTTATTAAATTTTTGGGATTACAGCATAAAGCCTGCTATGAAAAATAAAATAAAACATCCACACTCTAACTTTGAGCTTTTTATATGTCTTCATTTTTTGGGTCTGTGTGGGTGTGTGTGTGTAAGAGTGAAAGAGAGAGAGGGAGAGAAAGGGGGAGAGGACGACAGACTTTAAAAGGAGCAAATCGCAATTGCAATTTTGTAGTGTGAACGTGTTATATTTCTTTTTTCTTGTTTGATAGTCAGGGTGCTCTACTTAACGGTGTGGCCAAAATCAGTGTGAACACATTGCGCAAGGTTTAAATAAATACATGCACTATGATAACCTTTAAAAATGCAAAAGAGCAACTCTCAGAGCACAGATGCGAGGACACACTGATAGCTTTTCTTCACTAATATTTCAGGCTCTTTGTGATATTCGTTTTAGCCATGTGTCATCTTTCTCTTTCAGCACTTCCTGCTCTTAGTGCTTTTCTAAGCCTATGACACTTCTATCTGCAGCAAGGAGAGGCTAGATATCCTCCCACCTTGACATATCAAGGAAGGCAGGCAGTGGTTTTTAGCGTTTGACTCAACTCACAGTTTCCAAGAACCACAAAAAGCTCTAAAGATCAGTGCTTGACACAGAGTCCGCCCACACCAGCTATTAGTACCGTTGCCCCAAATAGATAGACCCACAGTCCTAGCTTCATTCAAACCACCAGCTGCTCACGAAACAAAATATCAGTTATTTTATCTGATTTGACCTTTTAACAGTGTTAACTTAGAAATTTGGGGAATAGGGACCCCTGCTGGTTCTTGTGGTAACTCAAAGTTGGTGTTAGTTTAATTCCCCCCCCCCCTCATGGGTTTGAACATTCTTAGAAAATTCATGTATTATTTTGTATTACCATTTATTTTAAGTAAAAGTCGGAGTAAATGAGAAAACGTAGTCTAATATTCTATTCAATGTTTGGCAGTACTACAGGACTACATTTCCCAGTAATCCGAAGTGACGTTTACCCAGCATGCAGCTCTGCTTTGAGAAGCTGAGGCAAGATGGCGACTAAAATAAGCAAAGACAGTCCCCCTCCTTTTGATTGTCCATCATGGTGAGAAAATGCACGTGCTAAAGTTGTAGCCGTTAGCTTGTTATGTGATATCAGGTGCAAATGAGCAGATTAGCATTCACTTAATTATCAATGTAACTTTCTACAGAGGAGAATAGCTGGTTTTCACAGTAGCTAATGTTAGCATCTGAGCAGGCTAACGCTGGTGTGTATCTACAAATGGCGTTGCCTCTTTTTTTCTTATTAAGACCCGTCGTTTATGTGCAGTTTTAATTCTGATCATGAAAAGAGGAAATAAATCACATGTATACGCAGGATATAATTTAATAAGTTTTTCTGTATGTAAAAGTATCAATCTTGAACACGTTTCTATGAGTGCAGAGGTGAGTGACTCGTTTCTATGAACAAATCCTTAACTGCAGCAAGGGGAGACAATGGAGTGTAGCCATTTATTTAGAATAATGATCCACTGTCCACGTATAACATTAACTTAGACAGTTTTAATGTTTAAAAATGTTTTCTCTTAGGGCAGGCAAACCGCCCCCTGGGCTCCACCTGGACGTGATGAAGGGGGACAAACTGATAGAGGTAACTGGAAGTTTGGAGATGTTACACTAGACCAACAATTTATAGTATTGCATACTTGTGAACTGCAAGAATAATGTTGGTAGTAGGGTTAATTGAATGCACCAGATACGAGCCTGACAGTCTGCTTTGGCTGCAGGGCTTCAAACGGTGCGACAGTAGAATCAGCCCTGAGTTTTAAGCTTGTCAGTGGAAGCAACACTGTGGAGTTATGGCTCAGAGGCACAGAAATGTTATTCAGGCTCCTTCACTGGCTTGTTTTCAAAGCCAAGTCACTAACTCGTGTCTCTCCTTCTAGAAACTGATCATAGATGAAAAGAAGTACTACCTATTTGGGAGGAACCCCGACTGGTGCGACTTCACCATTGACCATCAGTCGTGCTCTCGTGTTCACGCTGCACTAGTCTATCACAAACACCTGAAAAGGGTCTTCCTCATAGACCTCAACAGCAGTAAGACATGATCTTCAGTCATACTTGTACACTCTACGTCACTGTCTGAAAAAGCTAAGGGCTAAAAATGAATTAAATTAATCTATTACGTGCAGCCAGTAGTGCTCATAATCGCTCAAATAATTTGTTGAACAATAGACTGCTGGATAGACAAAAATAATCCACAACAATATTCTAATTGTTTTGATAATCAGCTAGTTTTTAAAGCAATAATGCTAAGCATCAGGGTCAGATTGTAATTGGAAACCTTATTGTTTATTTAGGGTCCTGTTTTTGTAATAAATGTGTAATTCGGACTATATAAACAGACAGGAGACTGCAAGGTGGTGGTGAGGTGGTAGCTAAGCTGCACTGGATGGTCGTCTGTACGATGACTTTGGAAATCTAGAAGAAGAGCAGAGTGATGGCAGAGCCAAAGATTCCATGGTGGAAGTTTATGGAGGAAGAATGCTGGCGTGGAATTTAGGGAGGAGTTGAGGAGACAGGCTCTGGGTCTTAGGGGAAATTTACCAGATGACTGGGAAAATACAGCTGAAGTGCTCAGGCAAAGCTGTTTTGTGCATCGTCTGGACAGAGCAAAGAGGACAAGGAGACTTTGTCATGGAATAACACAGTACAAGAAAGTATTCAAATATTCAGTAGTCAGGGAGATGAAGGAATTAGACAGGATTACTGGTTGCTAGGAATACAGCACACTGAGGAGCGAGTGAGATGTAGGTAAGGCTGGAGACTAAGGATGGAGCAGATGACATATCGGTTGGCTAGGCAGCGAAAGGGAAAGAGTGGGTGGTGGCTGCTAAGGGGAGCACTCAAAAGAAGTAGTTGTCTTGTGTAGCAGTTATGCATTCTCTCTTTCTCGTTTGTTATAACCAGCTGCAAAAAATAAATAGAAACATGATATGCCAGCTGGCAACTGAGTTTTGGCAAGAAAGTGACACGCATTGGACCTTTTTAAAAATATTAGCAAAAACGTATTAATGAAAATGATGTTATAGATGATAAAATGAAGAATGGACTAAAAATCACATTTATAAGAATAACTGGATATAAAGAAAAATTGCAGTTTGATCACACCAGACATTATGTGCTTAAACGTGTTAATGCAGAGGTCATTGTTATATTAGTATTTAATATTGCTGGGTTAGGCAAGTCAGAAAAGTTACCAAATATTGACAAAATGTATTGTTTGACTACCTTGAATTGTTGTTGTTTCATTATTACATCAGGCTTAGCTACACACATCAGTCCTAAAACTGTGCTTGATGTCATCATTTAGCACACGGTACTTTCCTTGGACACATTCGGCTGGAGGCCCACAAGCCTCAGCAGGTTCCCATAGACTCTACAATATCTTTTGGGGCCTCAACACGGACTTACACCATCAGAGAGAAACCTCAAACCCAAGGCAGTGCTGGCACAGGGGACAGCAAGACAGGAGATGATGAGGAGCTGAAAGGACTGCTCGGGCTTCCAGAAGAAGAGACAGAACTGGAGGTACAGTTAGTTTATATTCTGAAAAATGAACTGCACGGGAAAGGAGTATCATGGCTGATGTGAATACCTCTCAGGTCCACAGTATGTATTTTGGTGCACTAAAAAACACTAAATTAGGTCTGTTTAAATAGGCTAAGCTCTTTGACATAAATTTGTAAGCCCTTCACTCATAATGCAAATGATACTGTGATACTTCTTCTGACTAGAAAACTCCACATGTTACTTTTTATAAGTTAAGCTGGGCTTACACTGTGCGATTTTTGGCCCATTTTGATCCGATTTTTGAGTCGTGCGACCGTTTTGGCAATCGGCCCGATTTTGGCCTTCATCGTGCGTCGTGCATCGTGTAGTATACGCGGGGAACGAGAAGTGATTAACACCTCCCGACCAGCTCCCGATCATCAATCGCTTGGTTGGGAGGATTTCAAACAGGTTTGAAATCCTCACGACCGTCGTGAGGGTGTCACCGCAGCCGCTCACACTGCGCACGCGCAAACGCATAAATGTCGGTGAAAAAGACGGAGCAGCACGGCAGTGCAGCGTGTGATCTGGACACAAGCGATGGAGGCACAACTTGTAGAACTTTGGAAAGCTCATCCGAGCCTTTTCCATGTGGCCTCACAAAATTATCACGACCACGACAACCGTGAAAATAGTTGGATCTACACTGCTGCTCAATCACAGCTGGCTGATCAATGTTTTTCATTAGCAATTTAGCAAAGTTGATGGTGGTGGTGCGTGTCTGTGTGAGTGAAACACAGAGAGGGAGAGCGAGCGACAGATTTTCTGTTATAACCTTCATTTTATGGGCGCACAGTGTGAGCACTCAGGTCGCATCAGAGCATCGGGCCATACAGTGTGAGACCCTGCATCGTGACCTACGAACTTATAACCCCTGCGGGTCAATCATACAGTTTCAGCAGAAGCTGAATAACGCGACTGAAAAATTCGCACAGTGTATGCCCAGCTTCAGACTAGCTTTAAAATACACCTTTGATCTTATTTAATAATCAGGAATTCTTTTTTTTTCTTCAAACTTTATTGAGGTTTGCTTCGTATATACATTTTCCAGCCTTACCACAAACCCCGTGTTGACACCGTTTAAATCTATTTTATTTATTTTTTTGTAGATGTTTTTTTGATTTATCAGCATCATATGACATGTTTGACATTGGCTTGTGCATATGTTTAATATTCTCCTTGACTTTATAATACTGTTTTTTTCTATCAAGTTTGTTCCGGTATATCGTGTTGTTATGTTGGGATATTTTGACATTCATGCAGCTATTTTGCTCATATGTAACGTTTTTAACCTGCCAGAACCTGACAGAGTTCAACACAGCTCACAACAAGCGCATCTCCCTCCTCACCATTGAGGAAGGCAACCTGGAAATCCAGAGGCCCAAGAGGAAACGAAAAAATTCCAGAGTTACCTTCAGTGAAGAAGATTCCATCATTAATCCAGGTACTCAAGTTAGTTACCCAAAAACTAGTGGATTGTTATTTTATTTACAGCATGTACATGAGAAGAAAATGAGCTTTGATGATTAGATTAGTTAAGATTAAGCCAAATAAACTAAATTTGGATACTTTTCATTCCAGGCTAGAAACACATTAATTAATGTGGGTTTGCAGTGAGGTGGCTTATGGCTGATATGTCACTGATCAAATATGTTGATTTTGAATTCTAATGAGAAGAAATGCCCCCAGCGCTAATGTATACCAACTGTTCTTTAAATCTTTACAGAGGATATAGATCCCTCTGTTGGGCGCTTCAGAAATATGGTGCAGACTGCTGTCATCCCTATAAAGGTGAGTTTTGATGTCAGATACATTTAGCTGACAGGATGGTTAAAGAAATGTAATTTTAAGGTGATAAATGTGCATTTTTTGCAAAAATAAAAAGTTGTCCTGTGTAGCTCACTGGGTGGCCCCAGTATGCTCAGTGTAACACTACCATTTGCAGTGGTCTAGCTGTATGACTTGGGAAGGTAAACATGTATTAAGTGTATGAACTGTGAAGCTGATGCTCTGCTATCCCTGCTGTAGAAACGGAGATCAGAGGGCCAGAACACTTTGGGTTTTGATGACTTGACTTCAAAACGCATGCACGGCTACGGCTTTGGTGGTGGTCTCTATGGGGACTTGCCTCCCACCAGTCATGAGAACCAGCCGATAGGAGCTCCAGGAGGTGTTGCCATGCAGGGAGGGCTTCCTCTCCCTTTCCCTAACCCAGCACCAGAGGTAGACCTGGCCCCTGAGGCTCCACAGCCACCTGTCACTCTCAACCCCACACCTGTTACAGCTCCTTACCTACCGGAGACCCACAACGAGCCACGAAAAAAGAAGTATGCCAAAGAAACTTGGCCAGGCAAGAAACCCACCCCTTCACTACTCATCTAACCAGTTTCTCAAAGCTGCTGACTCTCAGGTTACCAGCAGAAACATCAGGGACTGTGTCCTGGACGAGATGGAGCCATTCACTTCCATTTTTTTTGTTGTTTTCTATTTTGTTTTGTTTTTTTCTTTTAATTTGTCGTGTACTCGTTGTCATTACAAGAAGTCATTACACAAGTTCTGTTTTGGTCTGTCACAAGATGTGTCTGCATCTGTTAAACTGGTAGCTGATAAGTAGAAGCTTATTGATTGCAAAGAGGATTAAAATACATTTAGAGGACTTAGCATCTGAGGCTCAAAGTGGCAGGTATGGTTATCTGAGTGATTCTTTACGAAGATATGGTGGGTCATCGAGTATGTTTTTGACGAATTTGATGTAAGGTTGTATTTTTTCTACAATTTCAATATTTTTTTCACTTCTTTAGAATGTTGAAAATACTATTAAAGGAAAGCAAAACGTACTTTTCTATCAGATTTTACTGTGATGAGTCAGGGGGGCCAGAGATTGCAGATATGAACTGAATTTCTGTCAAAACACAGGGCTGATTTTTATCATGAAAACATATAATACAAGTGTATTATTGACTGCAAGCTTTTCATTCCATATATTAGACCAGCATCATATGAACCTAAGTGTCCTGCGTTTTTTCCAACAACCCACTAGGTGGTGGCTTGTGCATTTTCAGTGACACTGGCTACACAGTTACAGAAATCATCGTTATATATGTGACATCACATGAAAGTGGAGCTTCAAGCTTCTAAACGTTCACATGTCGCTGGTAAGCTATTTGCCCCGTCCAAACAGTATTCTGAACATATTTGTTCTTTGGCTTTTTCAAGTATATTACTTTTAAATGGTTTGTTGCCCACTTTTCCACCACAGGTGTAATCTCACAGTTTTGTTCTGCTCGGCATTTAAGTGAACTTTTGCTAAGCACTAACAGAATACAGCTGAGTATACACTAGCACAAGAACAAATACCAACTTGAAAGGCAAAATAAAAGGTTAGTAAAAAGAGAATTTGGATTTAAACTATTCTAAATGTCACGTAGCATGTTAGCATCTCTCACATGAAACAGTACAGTGCAGTTTATACAACGTATTACTGTTTTGAACAAATCCAGCAACGGTTATAAGTTCTCTGTGTCAAACATGTAATCAGCTGGCTGTAACTGGTTAATAAAGACTGTGGCCAAGTTTAAGTCCACCATTAAATTGTGTTATATCTTATATAGTATAGTGGTTTGGATTTTTCTCTTTCAAATGTGGACAGAACAGCCGTAGTAGTAATTGAGAGGAGAGGGTAAGTGATTTGTAGCAAAGGTTCCTAGCTTGAATCGCAGATTAAATGCTGTGGTCTCAGCGCATCATGCATTCTGACCACAAGGCTGCCACATAACATTGTTTCTTTTTGATGTGGTGCCTGGTCTGACATCAGCCAAAAAGTTAAGTCAGCTTGAGGTTATTTCTGCATGAGGCAGCGACAGAAGATGCAATGCATTTTAGGAATTTTCGCAGGAAATTCAGGTGATCAGTTATTAGGATCTTAAATCAGCGAAAGGTTGGCAATCTGAGATCAAAAGAAAGAGGACGTCATTTCATTTTTATACAACCTGTACTGGTGACTTTTTGTCCTTGTGGGTGTGTGGATTTTGTAATATGACTGTAAATAAAAGAGTACTTTTGACTCATGAGCCTTTCTGGCCCTTCTTGATACTTTCACCCAATTGTGCATGAACCTGCACATTGCAGAAGGGGATTATAGCGTGTCTTTGTGACACTTCTGCACACGCTTTAACGACTCTTGTTGTGAAATTGCTCCAGCACCTGGCCTGTCTAACAGCAGAGGTAGGCAGTGAAACTGAAGTCGGGACTTAAGTGCAGCGGTCTCGCCCCACATATTCACTTCTATCTCTGCCTACCTGAAGCGAGATGATGAACCGGGTTTCTAGTTTTCAGAAGCATGTACGCATGCTGTCTAACAGGGCTGCAGGAGACTAAAAAAAGGTGTAAATGAAAACAGAAACCTTTTCACTTGTACTGAATGATAAGTGTGCTCCACTCGTTGCTAGAACAGGTTAATTCTCTGGCTTCATCATGTTGTCTTATAGGTGCTTGCTTAAAAACTTATCAGATGGTTGTGCCAACTTAACTTTAGAAAGATCTCCTGAAGCTCCCATTTAGTTATTAATTTGCAGTTTTCTGACCTGCATTCAGTAACTGATGAAATGTGAAACTACTCCCTCCTGACTTTGAAACTGTTGTGGTTTACAGTATCTTTGACTTAAGCAGTCTCTGTTATTGGTTACTGATTACCGACCAGTCATGTCTTTTTGAATGTGTTGGTAATGTACACCACCAGGCAAAAGTTTGGACACACCTTCTCATTTAATGTTTTTTTCTTTAAATTTACTACTTTCTGCATTGTAGATACATACTGAAGACATCAAATATATGAAGCAAGATGTATGTAATTATGTAGCAAGGAAAAAGTTGATAAATAACCGTAAATATGTTTTATATTTCAGAATAGCTTCCCTTTTCTTTGTTGACAGTGCTGCAAATCCTTGGTATTCTCTCAATGAGCTCCATGATGTAGTAACCTGACATGGTTTCACTTCACAGGTGTGGTTGGTCAGGGTTCATTTGTGGAATTTCTTGTCCTCTTAATGGGGTTGGGACCATCAATTGTGTTGTGCAGAAGAGGAGACTGTGTGAATCAGGCCTTTATGGTCAAATAGCTGCTAAGAAACCACAGCTAAGGAAAAGCAACAAGCAGAAGAGATTTTTGGGGGGCCAAGGAACACAAGGAATGGACATTAAACCAGTCTAAATCTGTACTTCGCCGTGTCTTTGTGCGACACAGAAAAAGTGAACGGATGGTTTCTACATACATGGTTCCCACCTTGAAGCATCGAGGAGGTGTGATGGTGTACGGGATGCTTTGCTGGTGACACTTTTGGAAATGTATTCAAAATTAAAGGAACACTGAACCAGCGTAGCTAACACAGCATCCTGCAGCGACATGCCATCCTGTTCTAGTTTAGCTGGACCATCATTTATTTTTCTACAGGACAATGACCCCAAACACACCTCCAGGCTGTGTGAGGGCTATTTGGCCAAAAAGGAGAGTGATGGAGTGCTGCGCCAGATGGCCTGGCCTCTACAGTCACCTGACATGAACCCAATGGAGACAGTTTGGGATGAGATGGACCACAGAGTGAAGGAAGAAGGCCAACAAGTGCTCAGCATCTCTGGGAAGTCCTTCAAGACTGTTAGAAAACCATTTCAGGAGATGACCTCATGAAGCTCACTGAGTGAATGCCAAGAGTCTGCAAAGCAGTGATCAAAGCAAATGGTGATTATTCATAGTTTTGATGCCAAAGGAGCTTGCAAAGAAAAGCGTCTGGACTTCTTTAAGTTTACTTGAAGACGTTTCACCTCTCATCCGAGAAGCTTCTTCAGTTCTAAGGTCAAATGGTGGAGAGTCCCAGATATAAACCTAGTGGGAGTATCCCCCCACAGAGGGACAAAAGGACCCCCTGATGATCTTCTAATCGCCTGAGCCAAGGTGTGAAACTGGGTGTGGGTCCCAATCAGCCAGAGTTTCGGGTGTGTTCATTGTGAAACCTGGCCCCACCTTATCATGCGAATTCCTGAGGTCAGATGGCCCAGGATGTGAGTGGGCGTTAAGGCGTCTGGGAAGGGATCTCAAAACTGGATTATAGATGGCAGAGAGTTGGTGTCGTAAACCCCCGCCTCTGTTCAAAGATGGTCGCTCACAGTGGACATAGATGGCTTCTTTCACTCCTCTTTCAAACCATCTGTCCTCTCTGTCCAAAATGTGAACATTGGCATCCTCGAAAGAGTGTCCTTTGTCCTTAAGATGCAGATGGACTGCTGAGTCTTGTCCTGTGGAGGTGGCTCTTCTGTGTTGTGCCATGCGCTTGTGAAGTGGCTGTTTGGTCTCTCCAATGTAGAGGTCTGGGCATTCCTCGCTGCACTGTACAGCATACACCACATTGTTAAGTCTGTGTTTTGGCGTTTTGTCTTTCGGGTGAACCAGTTTTTGTCTGAGCGTGTTGCTGGGTCTGAAATGCACCGGGATGTCATGCTTGGAGAAAACTCTCCTAAGTTTTTCTGATACACCGGCTACATAGGGGATGACAATGTTGTTCCGTCTGTCCTTCTTATCCTCCCTCGTTGGTGTCTGGTCTTCTTTTCTGTGCCTCTTTGCTGACTTTAAGAACGCCCATTTAGGATAGCCGCACGTTTTGAGTGCTTCCTTTACATGTGTGTGTTCCTTCTTTTTTCCTTCAGGCTTAGAGGGAACATGTTCTGCCCGGTGGTGTAGGGTCAGAGGTAAAGGTTTTGTCATTTTTCTTACATTTAATTAACCATATACAGCACTCCAGTGTGAATTTGCCTCGATATAAACTGATATTTCAGATTTACAATAAGCTGTATATATGAGGAAAGACTCTAAATGCAATGCGAGTAATTTGATACATTGTCCACATTTTTAAGCGTCAACTTTACAGTCTGCCTCTGTAAAATAAGGTTATATTCCAGAGATAAACTTTAATCACATATCTATGAATTGCTTTCATGCTGACTTGATAAGACTTCATATAAATGCACAAACATAGATAAATGATCTTCATTATAGGTCAAAGAGAGCTCTCTTTTAAACAATAGAAGTAATACGGAAATATGAGCTCAATTAAACCTTTTTGATTGGGTTGATCCTGACTACTAAAATACAGTGAAGAACTTAAAAAAAAAAAATTGTTATTATGTTTTGTTGGAAAAAGAATGCTAATTTAATTTACAGCACAACACCAGTCCTCTTCCTCTATCTTAAAATAGAAATATTAAATGATGGAGTGTAAAACTGAGACAGAAGTTGTATTTACTAGAATTTTATCTACAGCTTTACACTGCAAACGATGTCAGTGCAATGCCATTTACTAAAAAAATCTGTTATGTACTATAAAAAAAAACCCCAATAAAACCCCCAAAACAAATTCTATTACTTTCTGACAAAGTGCACAAGCTTCTCCTTTAGTGTTTTAGTATAAAAAGCAGGTTTTTTTCAACAAGTAATTTCTCCTAAAACATAAACTACACAACAGTGTTCATTAAATTATATGTAAAACCTCAGTTATATAGTAGAAGTATTTCAAATCAACATAAAGTATTTACTTTCTAAATGCAGTAATTTTCAGCATTTCTTGCAGTTAGTGCACTTTAGCTCTCTGCGTCTAAAGGTTTGATCTTGATGTGGATGCCATTGAGTGAGCGGAGAACCAGTCGAGGGATGATCTTGGGTTTCATAGTGGGCTCCGCTATCAGCTGGTATCGCTTCAGTGTCAGAGCTGTCACCACTTTCATCTCATTCATAGCAAAGTTCTGACCGATGCAGTTTCTGAGGGAGGAAAATATTAAATGTAAGAAATATACAAGTGAATATTCTAAAGAACTGAAAAATGATGAAAATAATTTGATCCTTCTGAGATTAGGACATGAGGAAAATGGACAGGAGGGATGAGTATAGTATGTTATTTTTTAACATTCAGGGCGAAAGGTGCTTGTATTTTAAATGGGATCAATCTTAGATTACAGTAAGTTCACCCTTTCCCCTACTTGCTTTAGCCTATTATAAAGCCAGTTTTTATTGTGTTGATGGAAATGGGGTCAGTGCTACGTTACACATTCACATACTTGAGACTACTGCAAGCAGTCTCTATACAGTGATATAGTTTCAGGTGAGGACAAACCTTGGCCCAGCTGAGAAGGGCACAAAAGCATGAGGAGATCTCTTGGCAATGTTCTCTGGTAGGAAACGCAGAGGGTCAAAGACCTAATGTAATACAGGACAAAGAAAGAGAGCAGTGTTATGTGTATTACTTATTTTCTGAACCTCACCGCCCTTATCACTTGCGCAGAGAAAACTGCATTCTGACACACATAATAAAGTAAGTCATTAAACCAGCTTGAATCTGTCCTGAGGTCCACTTTGGCACCAGGGACCTACCCACCTCAGCAAATACAGCACTAGTAATTAATTTAATGCCCCAGTTTCATGATTCCTTCTTCAGTTATTTGATATATTGTATGCAGCCTTATGAGCAGAGTGCTGAAAAACTTCATAATTTTATTTCATCATAGATTCTGTTGATGATGTATTCCATGTAGTAAGTCGTGCTGGGAATAAAATTGTCTTTACTTACATTAGGGTTTTCCCAGACAGATGCATTCCTGTGAATCCCATACACACTTATTCCAACAACAGAACCTACATTTGAAAGAAATGTGTACTTAGTTTATTATTATTAAAATACTATAGGGTGTGTCTCGCTGAACATTATTTTTCAAACAAAACAAGCATACACCATATCGAAAAATTTATTGTGACATAACTCATAATTCAGATGCAGGGGTTTTAAGTCCAGTTGGCACAGATACATAAAGTCAATCAGCTAGCCATGCAGCGTGATCAAGTGTAAGTGGTATTATTGCACATTGAAAGCGTTTAAGAACTACAGCATCTCAGCCATGAAATGCCAGACCATGTAAACTTGCAGAGTGCATAAAAATCTCCAGCGCTCTGCTGACTCAGTAACCGAAGAGCTCTAAACCTCCTCTGGCATCAACATCAGTACAAAAACTGTGCCTGGAGCTTTGTGGCTCATGGGTTCCTGTGGCTGAGCAGCTCCTGTAAACATAATGTGTAGGCGGCGTACTTTATGCCCACGTTTTAGAGATCTATACTAGCTTATAAAAAAGATACTGTATGTGACAATACAATCAAATAATACCAGTGTGCCCTTTTAGAATAATAAATTAATAAGTACTAAGTCAATATAGGTCCTTTATTGAATTGTCAAGAAAAGTAATTTATGTATGTAAAGACAAACAACGCCGGTTAAGAGTTTGTGTTTACCATGTGGCATGAAATGATTCCAAAAGCATTATTAAGTGAAGACATTTAATGTTTACTCTTTGATAATAACAACAGAGTAAAATCACTGACCTGCAGGCACTGTTCTCCCATCACAAAAGGTTACAGTTTTGGTGGTTTTTCTGGCAATTCCTGGTACAGGGGGGTAAAGGCGGAGAGCTTCTTTTATGCACATTGTAGTGTATGGGATTTTACTGAGATCCTCCCTTAAAATGAGACAGACATGCAATGTTAGTGAAGTCAACTAATAAGAAATGTATCTTGTTTATATGTCTCCAACTTGTTTCCCTATTGCAATGTTGTCCTTTCATAAGCCTACCACTCCATGGTTTCCTTGTCATGCAAGGCCTCCATAATCTCCTTCCTGCAAATCTTCTGATGTTCTGGGTTGCAGGCCAGACAGTAGAGGATGAAAGACAGGCCACTGGCTGTGGTGTCATGGCCCTCAAACATGAAGGTGTCCACTTCTGCCCGCATATCTTCATCTGACAGACCCTGCTGGTTCTCATCCTGGCGTTGAAATAAAGGATATTTACAGTTGATAAAAGACAGAATGGACTGCACTATACTCTAACTGGGCTTCTCAATAAAAGTCCTTTGTTACTTTTACTGTTCAGGCTCATTATATTACTGCATCACCCGACTTTAACTCAGCTTTACCTGGATAACATTCATCCTTATACAGATACCTTTATAAGATTGGGAAATTATTCAACAGCCTAACTATGAAGGTCCACTGTACTTCTTAAGCCATATATACCACTAAAATGTTTTTAGCAAACACCTGTCATGCAGTTAATGATTCATTTTTGAGAATTTCATTTTTTCCTGCCAACTACAACAATTTGCTATGATATACTCATAAAGGAAGCTAAGTCTAAGAGAATAAACATGCTAGCTGAGACAGCCCCTACAAGCTAATGTTTAGAGAAGTTTTTGGAAAAAAAAACTGGACAAAACACTAACCAGTGTTGATCAGTCTCTACACAAAAGAGATTTTGTATTCAGGTTGCTGCTCACGAGGGTGAAAAGGCTGATCATCGTCTCTGTGTCAGAGGACATTAACATGCAGCTTGGTAACAGCATGCATCTTTGCTTATTTGCTGCATGCATATGCTATTTCAGCTTTAGGCCAGTACTTCAGATATCTGACACGATCTCAAGTTGGCACTTGCCTCATTTTCTGTATGACCTTTATGCAGGAAAACACCAGTTTGTGACTTGCCTATACATTAAGCAAATCCTACAAAGGGAAATGTGTTGAAGTAAGAGGCTGAAACTGATGACACATAACATACTCTTGCAAAGAGAAGGATGTCCAGAAAGTCCAAATATCTCTTTGCCTGTATTTGTCCAAGCTCCTTCTTTTCCTTTAGTGCTTCTTGCCTCTTTCTTATAACTTCCTCTTTAGAAAAGAATATAAAATGTAAGCATTTGTAGATCTGACACTATAATGTGAGGCTCACTGATTTTTGGCAACGGTTCAGATGAATCAAAGCAAAGCTTACCTGTATGACTGAGGGTCACCTGACGTGCTTTTCTGTATCTGAAACCATGTGGGCTAAGGTGGAAAATGAGGTCACTGTGGTACGGAAACATTCTGAGTCGAAGGTTAATTAGGAAACTGAGGTCATAAACTGCTTTGATGTATGCATTTGTTCCACTGAAATGACAAAGGAGGCAAACATTAAATGCAGATTTACAACAACAAACGACTCAACATAAAACTGACACTTTAAATGACTCTTTAAAAAGATTCATCTGGGCTCACCCCTCTGTCTGACAGTTGCTGTAGCAGCTGAAGGCACACTTCATAATGCTGTCCAGTGTCATGAGGCTCACGTGTTTAAACAATTCAAAAGGCTCATTTGTGCTTGCATAACTTTCCCACTTATCCTGCCAACAATGAGAGAACAGATGTGATCTCTCTGCAGGATACAGACACTGCTCCTGCTTTACTTCTATGATATTTACTGACACGTGCTGGCCAACACATCATGACTTTGACTTTTTATTTATCAATTATGCAACTAAATTGTCTTTAACGTACCAACATAGTCTCAGCAGACTCTGACATCAATTTTACGTATGGTTTCAAAACATCATAATGGAAACCTGGTGTTAAGAGCCTTCTGTGGCGGAACCACTTCTGACCTTCTGACACCAACAACCCATTTCCTGAAGAACATGTGCACGAGTGAGGAAAGCAGCAAAACAAACAACTCTGCACTTTAACAAAATGCTGGAGGAGGGAGACAAATGAGCCTTACCAATCCAACCCTCAATAAACCGGTAGCCAAAATCATCTTTTGGCTCTGTTAGGAAACAAAACAAATAAAAACGGCATTAGGGACTTTTAACTTTACTGCACAGTTATAAATGTGCATCAACACAACAACTATGCAAAACATTTCTCACACCTGATGATGTCAGGATAGTTTTTGCATAATCTGGATGCTGAATATTGATGATACTGACAAAGGGGCCAAACCACATTGGGAAAACATATGAGTACTCCTGTCCCCATTTCACTACCTTGTCCATATCGGTCCCATCTTGTTTAAACTGAAAGAGAAAAAGTACAACTGAAACACATCACAGCAGGCAGACTTGACTCGTGTAAATTGTGTTGTTTGTCATCTGTGTGTGTCTCTGTTTGCAGAATGGTGTTCTCCAACATGGTGTGGTCAGCTTTACTGGACGGTTACACATGTTACAGCTGCTGCGAGTGTGTTGATACAGTTACCTCGAGAACATGTCCAAACAGCCAGTGTGGCGGCGGCCCCGAAAAAGCTTGGAAGTTTCGCAGTGCTTCCCTTCTTTTCGCAAGTAGAATTGTTAATTTATACACCACGACAAAAAGACAGAGAACAGCAAAGACGTAATGCATGTGAGGCCAGCCCAGCTGAAACTCCGCGAAAGTTTTAGTTAGTTTCATCTCGCAGGTATAAGTGTCTTCCGCCTCCGCGTGCAGGAAAACTTCCCCAACAAAGCGCAAAAGGTGATCTGAGCTCACCTTTCTGATAAGAGCTGGAGGAAAAGCGATGTTTTCAGTGCTTTCTCCGGTAGGCGGGGAATCTGACATTCAATAAAACGCTGACTTCATGTCCTGACGGAACTGTCGGCGTTTTGAGCGCAGGAGTGCAACAGCAACATCATTACGGCGGAAAATGAGAACTGGGATGATGAAGATGCTAATATGGGAAATTTAGAGTATGAAATTAAAAATAGATTATGAAGACATGTGCGGTTAAAAAAATATTTACAAATTCTATCAAAAATAACTTTGTTTGTTAACCGAAAGAATTTCTTCTTATGTAAAGTGAACATCACACGCAAAAATGTAGGTTTTCCTTTTGGCTATTCTGTTTGCCTGTCAAACACTTGTTTCTTCATGTAGTTACTAAATACTTTGAGGTTATTTTAAGAATTATGAACACAATAAAAATCCATTTAATTCACTTTATGATTAAAAAACCTAACAAGCAAGGAAATCCTGGACAACGCCTCTAACTTTACATTGTTACATTGTATGTATGTAATTTTTTGTAATCTGAATCAATAATCCAGAATACATATCATACTTAATTCCCAAAGTGTAATTGTGTCAGTTGTTGTACTTGGCAGCTAATAAGTTGGTTACAAGTGCTTTGTTTGCACATGAAGTCCAAACTCCAGTGAGTTTAATCGTACAATAAACTGTACAAACAGCTCAATCACAGTTTTGGTTCAACCCCCACAAACATTATCTCAGCATAAAATACAATGTGAGAACATATTAGGCATCTATATATTAAAAAAGAAACTGGTTTGCGATGCACATTTTGTGTCTTAACACCTACTAAATGTAAGAAGTAAATCATATGCCAGACCACATCAGAAAAACAGTGTGGGTGACAACCTTGCTAAATTTCCTCTGTACTGGCTGTTGGACCACTTCCGATGTGTCAGGCTCATTTAAGCTGTTAAACTCAATCTAAAACCTTTTGCTGAGAGGCAGAGTTTGTGTTCTGTGTTTTTTATGAGCAGTAATGGTACAGCCAGGATGCTTCATGTTGGGTTTTATTTCTGCGGGGACAGGAATTTCTCCCATATGAAACAGAAAGGCTTCATTTTCATCTTTTTACTTGTTTGGAACTTCTCTACTTTCTCAGGAAACAGTGAGTATCTGATCAAATCATTACTTAACTAAATTCATTATTCAAATTGCTCAATTAAATACAATATATTTAAAATACAATTGATCAACTGACTGTTGAATGTTTTATATTTTTTTCAAGTGACTGTTAATATAAATGAGCAACGTGATATTTTGCAAGTCGCAGCACAACTTAATTTTTCGCTGGGATGTCAAGCTGTGATACCGTGTCAGCATTACAGCCATCGATCAGAGTCTTTCAAATGGTTTTACAAGAAGGACCATAGCAGTAAGCAGGTTCAGTTATTCTTCCGAGATAAGAGGGGAGTGCAATATCATCAAATGTCCAATCCCAAATTGAGAATTGGATCCAATCATTCCTTGCTCATCAGCTCTTTTACTGAGGATGATGAAGGTGTGTACTGGTGTGAAACCTGCCAAGAAACATGCCAAAGGTCCACTGACATCATAGTCAAGAAAGGTTTGTCCTGCTGTCATATTTTTCTCCGTTAAGGCAGAATCTACCTGTGATCATGTAAAGATTTTTACATTTGTCAAAGATAATTATCACAATCCTTTACCTCTCTTTTTTCAGAGACATGGAAAGAAGTCAATGAGACAGTTTACATTGTTGCTGGCAGCAGTTTTCAGCACACATGTTCAAGTAAACTTGATAAAATAAACTTTTGGACTTTTGAAGCAACGACTGCTGTTGGGAAATCAGAAGTAAGAGCAACAACAGACAATTTGACTTTCAACAAGTCTATATATATTGGAAATGTCAGAAGAGAAGATGCTGGGAAATATACCTGCTGGATGAGTAGCTGTGTCGGACACAGTATTAAGCGAGTCACTATCAATTTGTGTGTAGTTACAGGTGAGAAACTAACACACAAACATCATTGTTTCATAGTAGAAGATAACCTGATGTAACCTTTTGATCTTTACTTACAGTATATGACAGTAAGGATTCATCTGCATCTTGCGCTGTGACGTGCGGCATGAAATCAAATAATCCAAACAGAACTTCAACTACATCTGTGCCTGTACATCCACACGGGTCCCTAAAGTGCAATATAGATTCAGTGTTTGATGGATACACTACAGTTGCTACGACTCACACATCATCATTTAGCACAACAACAGGTGGGTGTTTAGCCATATGCTGTTTGTGAACCTTTTTCACCTGAATCAAAGAAATATTAATATTTAGCTTTTGGTTTAACAGATTTTCAAAAAGAGCCTGAAGACTGGATCCCACTTATTTGTGGTATATCAGTATCATGTATCATTTTAATGGCACTTATAATTTTTTGCTTCAAATCAAGATTACATTCAGGTAGGCTATGCAGCTGCGCCTAACTTCCACTTCCTGTGTACATTATTGTTTTTTTATTAAATGGTTTACTTGAAAATTTCCCCCTCTGATTCTGAATATGCTTCTGCTTCTGTCTCACCAAAGCATTTCCTGTTCAAATTTGTTGCTGTGGCTTGAATAGCAGGGTAAGTGTCTGTGCTGACATCGAGGTGTAACCTAAAACTCTCATGCAGAAATTAAGTGTGTGCGTGTTGCTTTGTCTGGGTAATGAAATTTATTGCTTTTTACTGCAGGTGGAAGAAGAGTCTTCAGTGGTTTATTCATCAATTATCATCAGGACACCCGGCAAAAGAATTAATCACATGACCTCCAGTGATTGTGTTTATTGTGAAATAAAAGTATAGAAAAAAAAGTCCAGGATAAGTGCAGTCACATTTATTTATATAACACATTTTAAAACAATATGGATTGGTCCAAAGTGCTTTTCAGTTGACTGTTAAAATAGGTAAGGTCATTAAAGGGCACTGGTTAGAATTATACTTTCCATCCTTGCTGTCATTTGATGTAGTAACTGATTCCTCAAATTACTTGAATTGTAACTTCACCCACACGCTTCTCAAGGGGAAAATCTGAAACCATGAGTCTTTTTTTCCAACAAAGGAATGATTTCTAATCGAATCTTTAACTGAACTTTTACCTAATTCTCTGAAGGCAGGGCGGGTGTTTTAAAGTACATGGATCGAGATAATTTTAATGAGAAGCTTTCAGTGCGATACAGATGTTATGTAACAACATTTTGTTGTTGTTGCTCAGTACAGAGGTGAGGTCCATTCATGAACTGCATGAAAGCACAGTTTCTGATTACCTTGCAGATCAAGTTAAGATAAAACAAATGTAGGTAAAGAAGTTCTTTAAAGTTGACATCAAAATGTTACGGCAATTAAATGCTGCTTTCACAAAGAGGAACGTTATTAGGTACATTAATTTACTCGAGCTCATCAATTGAAACAAATTTATAAACATTTTTTTTTGTTGTTAAAAGAAAAAAAATACTTTTTACGCTAAATTTATTTTACAGCTGTATTTTGTCTTGCAGTTTTAGGTTTTACATAATCACCATATAAAATATGACCACAGTAAAAAAGCATCTAAGCAAAAGGTTGCATAAAGAAGGCTGTTAAAACTGTTAAAACCACAGCGGTACTGCGTCTGCAGTGTTAATCAATAATGATCATCAGTGATAGTAAAACAATAACACCCTGCAGACAAAAGGTTATAGTATGATTATTACTGTGAGCAATATGTGTGTTCATACTGTGAGGACATTCTGCTGAGGATAGTCACTGAAAATAATATTTTGGATTCTTTTATTTGTTAAAGTGTTTTATTCAAAGTAAAGTATACAAAAAAAGTGAAAACAATAGAAAAATAGTCTTAAGAAATAAACCAAAACTCACTAAATGTGTTGTTTAAAAAAGCAACAGACATTAAAGAAAATAAAGGAAATGTTTTAATTTTTGGTGTTTAGTCAAAGATGGAAACACAAAGAGGAGGCTGTGGTGAAAATGACTGTGAGTCAAATGTGTTGTACTGTACTGTTTTACTTATATTTGACCGATGTCACTAATACCACCCACATCATAAAAACAAAAACTCAGACACAGAAACTAATAAAATACAAACTTAACATTTAACAATTAAAAACCAAACTGAAATCAGAAAATCCACCCTGAAAACTAAAATAACATCAAAATCAAAGGTGGAAAATCCTAAACTAAAATAACAATGGCAGTGTTAATAGCAGTCATCTCTGCATAGCCTAAATTGAAAACAATTTGAGTACCTCACGCACTTTTTTTAAACACCACAACACCAACCTACAGAGACAGACAGGACATGACACACAGGACAAACCACTACATCACGATCTGTCATTGGTGGCGGTGTGCACAGCTCTAATGAAAACAAACCCAAATAAGGCAGCTGGCCCAAATAATATCCCCAGGCATGCACTCAGGGTCTGCTCATCAGAGCTGGATGGTGTATTCATAGACATATACAATCTGCCCATCCTTTAAGTCCATTACCAGTGTGCCCCTCTCTAAGAAACATGCTGGTAGTGGATTTAAACGACTATCATCCTTTTGGACTCACACCAATTGTGATGAAGTGTTTAGAAAGGATCAAAAAGACTGTCCTGGCTACTCTGGACTCTTTACTTTATGCATGTGCGTGTAACACCACAGTGCATCAGTCTACTAGTGAGTCACCATTTGCTCTGATGTTTGGCTGAGATCCCCAGCTACCTGTTGAGTTTTTGTTGGGTAGGATGCAGGAGCCTGTGGTTGGATTGCAGAGCATCAGACTCGGCTATGTCATGCTTTTGAACATGCTAATAAACGCTTGGAGGCTGCAGCTAATTGGCGTATGACATGTCACAACCAGCATGTGAGGGATGCTCCCCTGCAAGAAGGTCAGTTGACTTACCTTAAGGAGGTTGGGCTTAGAGGCCGTCATAAAATTTAGGATGTTTGGAGTTCAGTGGTGTATCAAGTGCTAAAGGCCCCAGACCAAAATGGATCAGTTTACAATGTTACTCTGTCGGATAACCTTAGTCACGTGAAACATGTCCACCGTTCACTACTAAAGAATAAGGTGGAGTATGTGACTACTTGTCCTCCCAGTGCTCCAATCCAACTATTAGAAACTATGCAAGGTGGTGAGTGGTTTTTATTGGTTTATGAACCTACTCCAGCCCCAAGCAATTGCCAACAAAGACAGGAGACCCCTACCTCCTGCATACCAAGTGAGCCAAAACCCTCAACGTCCTCTGTGGTGCTGGTCTGCACCGATCAGCTGCCAGTTACAGCTGGTGTTCAAAATAATATTGCTTCTTTACATAGGACTACTCGTGCTAATGCTGGGACGCACTCGAATCGGCATCATCTGCCCCAGGCAGTAGGAAGTAGAACAACAGGGGCTGTGAACTCCCAGGCACCTGTGCCTAATACATCTACCCTGTTTAGACCTCGGCAGTGAGTGTCAATCGTCGGGACGACGATTCAAACCCCAGGGGTAGATTGTAGTGGGTTACATTTGGTGGATGTTGGTTCATACATGGTGTCTGTGAACGCAGCATGAACTTTCACCCCTCCTTTTGCTGTTAATCAGATGTTGGTTATGAGCGACATCCGTGGTCTATTCTTGAACTCTCGCAACTTGCACTCATTACTGTTCAAGGTGGCAAAGCTCACAGGCTGTTAGGTATTAGAGACTGGATTCATTTCCCGTGACAATTGATGAATTTGTGTAACTATTAAAGGGTGGTAAGTGGGATCCTCATGGGTTATCTACAATTTAGAGTATAGTAGGGTGGACCCCAGATGACTTTTTTCAATTCAATTCAGTACAGTTCAATTCAATTCAATTCAATTCAATTCAATTCAATTCAATTCAATTCAATTCAATTCAATTCAATTCATTTTTTTTTTTATATAGCGCCAAATCACAACAAAAGTCGCCTCAAGGCGCTTCATAGGTACAGAGAAAAACCCAACAATCATATGACCCCCTATGAGCAGGCACTTTGGCGACAGTGGGAAGGAAAAACTCCCTTTTAACAGGAAGAAACCTCCGGCAGAACCAGGCTCAGGGAGGGGCGGCCATCTGCTGCGACCGGTTGGGGTGAGAGAAGGAAAACAGGATAAAAGACATGCTGTGGAAGAGAGACAGAGGTTAATAACAGATATGATTCAATGCAGAGAGGTCTATTTACACATACTGAGTGAGAAAGGTGACTGGAAAGGAAAAACTCAATGCATCATGGGAATCCCCGGCAGCCTACGTCTATTGCAGCATAACCAAGGGAGGATTCAGGGTCACCTGGTCCAGCCCTAACTATATGCTTTAGCAAAAAGGAAAGTTTTAAGCCTAATCTTGAAAGTAGAGATAGTGTCTGTCTCCCGAATCCAAACTGGAAGCTGGTTCCACAGAAGAGGGGCCTGAAAACTGAAGGCTCTCTCTCCCATTCTATACTCTAGGAACAACAAGCAGGCCTGCAGAGCGAGAGCGAAGTGCTCTAATAGGATGATATGGTACTACAAGGTCATTAAGATAAGATGGGGCCTGATTATTTAAGACCTTGTATGTGAGGAGCAGGATTTTGAATTCAATTCTGGATTTAACAGGAAGCCAATGAAGGGAAGCCAAAACAGGAGAAATATGCTCTCTCTTTCTAGTCCCTGTCAGCACTCTTGCTGCAGCATTTTGGATTAACTGAAGGCTTTTCAGCGAGTTTTTAGGACATCCTGATAATAATGAATTACAGTAGTCCAGCCTGGAAGTAATAAATGCATGAACTAGTTTTTCAGCATCACTCTGAGACAGGATATTTCTAACTTTAGAGATGTTGCGTAAATGGAAGAAAGCAGTCTTACATATTTGTTTAATATGTGCGTTGAAGGACATGTCCTGGTCAAAAATGACTCCAAGGTTCCTCACAGCGTTACTGGAGGCCAAGGTAATGCCATCCAGAGTATGAATCTGGTTAGATACCATATTTCTAAGATTTTCAGGGCCGAGTACAATAACCTCAGTTTTATCTGAATTAAGAAGCAGAAAGTTAGCAGCCATCCAGGTCTTTATATCTTTAAGACATTCCTGCAGTTTAACTAATTGGTGTGTGTTATCTGGCTTCATAGATAGATAGAGCTGGGTGTCATCTGCATAGCAGTGAAAATTTATGCTATGTCTTCTAATGATGCTGCCTAGGGGAAGCATGTATAATGTAAACAGAATTGGTCCTAGCACTGAACCCTGTGGAACTCCATAGTTGACCTTAGTGTGTGAAGAGGACTCTCCATTTATATGTACAACCTGGAGTCTATTAGATAGATATGATACAAACCACTGCAGTGCAGTACCTGTAATACCTACAGCATGCTCTAATCGCGCCGATAGAATATTATGGTCAGCAGTATCGAACGCTGCACTAAGGTCTAGCAGGACAAGCACAGAGATGAGTCCACTGTCAGAGGCCATGAGAAGATCATTTGTAACCTTCACTAAAGCTGTTTCTGTGCTGTGATGAGCTCTGAAACCTGACTGAAACTCTTCAAATAAGCCATTCCTCTGCAGATGATCTGTTAGCTGTTTGACAACTACTCTTTCAAGGGTTTTTGATATGAAAGGAAGGTTGGAGATTGGCCTATAATTAGCTAAGACTGTTGGGTCTAGAGATGGCTTTTTGAGTAAAGGTTTAACTACAGCCACCTTGAAGGCCTGTGGTACATAGCCGATTATTAGAGATAGGTTGATCATATTTAAGATCAAAGAATTAATTAATGGCAGGACTTCTTTGAGCAGTTTTGTAGGAATGGGGTCTAAAAGACACGTTGATGGTTTGGAGGAAGTAATTATTGAAGTTAACTCAGAAAGATCAATTGGAGAAAAAGAGTCTAACTTAACATCAATGGTACTAAAAGTAGCTGTAGATAATATTACATCTGTAGGATGATTATTGGTAATTTTTTCTCTAATGACAAGAATTTTATTTGTGAAGAATTTCATGAAGTCATTACTAGTTAACATTAAAGGGATGGTTGGCTCAACAGTGCTCTGACTTTTTGTCAGCCTGGCTACAGTGCTGAAGAGAAACATAGGGTTGTTCTTATTTTCTTCAATCAGTGATGAATAGTAAGATGTTCTGGCTTTGCGGAGGGCTTTCTTATAAAGCAGCAAACTATTTCTCCAGGCTAAATGATGATCCTCTAAATTTGTGACATGCCATTTCCTCTCCAGCTTACGAGTCATCTGCTTTAGGCTACGTGTTTGAGAATTATACCACGGAGTCAGGTACTTCTGATTTGAGACCTTAGTTTTCACAGGAGCTACAGTATCCAGAGTCAAATGTAGTGAGGAGGTAAAATTATTAACAAGATAATCAACCTCTGTTGGGGTAGCGTTCAGGTAGCTGTTCTGCTCTATGTTGGTACAGGGCATTGAAGATGATAACAGTGTAGGGCTGCTCAATTATGGCAAAAATGATAATCACGATTATTTTCACTGAAATTGAGATCTTGATTATTTGACGATATTTATTTAACAATAACAATGTATTGAATAATGACTTTAAAGGTTGTCAAAAAATTATATAAAATAGTGTGCAAATACTGATAACAGTGCAAATGTTTGCAATATAAAAAATAAATGAAAAATGTAAACATCTATGTTTAGTGAACTTTGCAGTGTTGCTCTGTGGTGCAGCTACAACACTGTAGCAAAGTTTACACACTATGTCTACTTGATCCACGTCTGACTCCGCGAACCCATAATGTTTCCACACCACTGAAGTTTTTTTTTTTACCTCTCTTTTCAACCAATGGCAGTCACTCTCCTCTCCAAATAACTTCTGCTTAGCTTTCCGAGCTTCCCTCGGGTCCTCTTAATTGTTGTGACACGTGTTCGAAATGCAGAGAGGTGCGCTCGATTTGCCACACGGAGCAGCGCGAGAGTAAAGCACGAGGGAGGGGCTAATAATCGGCTCAGTCATTTTTAATGATCGTTGAAAGCCCAGATCGTAATCGTGATTAAAATTCGATTAATTGAGCAGCCCTATAACAGTGAGTGGATTATATTCTTAAACTTAGTTACAGCGCTTTCAGAAAGACATCTACTGTGATAAAGTCTACTCTCCACTGCTGTGTAATCAATTATTGTAAATGTAAATGTTATCAGGAAACGATCAGACAGGAGAGGGTTTTCAGGAAACACTGTTAAATGTTCAGTTTCTATGCTATATGTTAAAACAAGGTCTAGAGCGTGATTAAAGTGGTGGGTGGGTTCTTTTACATTTTGAGAGAAGCCAATTGAGTCTAATAACAGATTAAATGCCATGTTGAGGCTGTCATTTTTAGCATCTACATGGATGTTAAAATCACCCACAATAATTATTTTATCTGAGCTGAGCACTAAATCAGATAAAAAGTGTAAGTCCCAGGTGGACGATAGATGATAACAAGTAAGACTGGTTTCTGAGTTTTACAGCTGGGGTGGACAAGGCTAAGCATCAGGCTTTCAAATGAATTAAAAGTCTGTCTTGGTCTGTCAATAGAAAATTGTACTTCGTAGTCAGTATAAGCTTTTAATGAAATAAGTTTGTATATGATAGAATACTACATGATGACCTCTTTATAACCAGAGGTGGGTCGAGTATCCAAAAATTGTACTCAAGTAAGAGTAGCATTACTTTAAAATATTATTACTCAAGTAAAAGTGAAAAGTAATCGTCAACAAAGTTACTCAAGTAAGAGTAAAAAAGTACTTGGCGAAAATCAAGTGTTTCAGGTAGCAGGGCTGCCCTGCTACCTAAAAAGTTTTTTTTTTCTGCTCTACACTTTGAGTAGTTTTGTCCTTACTTTTGCTTGTTAATAACAAGCCTGTGGGCTTTTGTAACTGGTACAACATTTGCACTAGCTACTGTAATCTCTCCTGGGGTGTAACCCCCTCCCCGGGTGGCATTATCAACACCATTTAGTCACATTTACCGGTATTCTGCCTTCACACCACCACACATGCATACAGAATCAGTCCAATCATCTGTGAAAATGCTGTGAAATGACTGAAGCTGCATTTAATGCTGTCAGACTCTCTGAGAAGCTGCTGTTACTCAGACTCACACCCTTTCTCTGTAACTGAGCTCTGAACTTCCTGTAAGATAGACCCCACTCAGTCAGAGTTGAAAACCAGACATCAAACATCAGAACTGTGAGCATTGGTATTACTCAGGGGCACGTGCTGAGTACACTGCCACATGCTGTCTTCACATATGAGTGTGTGCACCACCTGATCAATACCAGAATGATAACATTTGCATATGTGATTGGGCCGATTACTGGTAGGGACGGGATAGAGAAGTGATAGGACTGGTGGCCCGGTGTCAGGAAAATAATGTTGCCCTAAAAGTAGAGAAGGGCAAGAAGATCATTACTTATCTGAGGAAAAGACACTCCAATATACATCAGTCACACAGAGGTAGAGAGGCTGAAAGCCTTAAATTCATCAGGACACACATCTAACAGTTTCTCAAAGGTGCTGACTCTCAGGTTACCAGCAGAAACATCAAGGACTGTGACCTGGACGAGATGGAGCCATTCACTTCCATTTTTTTTTTTTGTTCTTTTACTTTGTTGTGTTCTCGATGTCATTACACAAGTTCTGTTTTGGTCTGTCACAAGATGTGTCTACATCTGTTAAACTGGTAGCTGATAAGTAGAAGCATACCGGTTGCAAAGAGGATTAAAATACATTTAGAGGACTTAGCATCTGAGGCTCAAAGTGGCAGGTATGGTTATCTGAGTGATTCATTACGAAGATATGGTGGGTCATTGAGTTATGTTTTTGACAAATTTGATGTAAGGTTGTATTTTTTCTGCAATTTCAATATTTTTTTTCACTCCTTTAGAATGTTGAAAATACTATTAAAGGAAAGCAAAGCGTACTTTTCTGTCAAAACACAGGGCTGATTTTTATCATGAAAACATATAATACAAGTGTATTACTGACTGCAACCTTTTCATTCCATATATTAGACCAGCATCATATGAACCAAAGTGTCCTGCATTTTTTCCAACAAGCCACTAGGTGGTGGGTTGTGCACAAAGGTCAGCATTTTCGGTGACACTGGCTACACACTTGCAGAAATTATTGCTATATATGTGGCATCACATGAAAGTGGAGCTTCAAGCTTCTAAACGTTCACATGTCGCTGATAAGCTATTTGCCCTGTCCAAACAGTATTCTGAACATATGTGCTCTTTGGCTTTTTCAAGTATATTACTTTAAAATGGTTTGTTGCCCTCACAGGTGTACTCTCACAGTTTTGTTCTGCTGGGCATTTAAATGAACTTTTGTGGCCAAGTTTGTGGCTAAATTGGTCAAGTTTCGGTGGACCATTAAATTGTGTTACATCTTATATTGTATAGTGGTTTGGATTTCTCTTTTTCAAATGTGGACAGAACAGACGTAGTAGTAATTGAGAGGAGCTGTTTGGTGATTTATAGCAAAGGTTCCTAGCTGGAATCGCAGATTAAATGCTGTGGTCTCAGCGCAGCATGCATTGTGACCACAAGGCTGCCACATAACATTGTTGTTGTTTTTTTGATGTGGTGCCTGGTCTGACATCGGCCAAAAAGTTAAACCAGTCGGCTTGAGTTTATTTCTTTATAAGGTAGCAACAGAAGATGCAATGCATTTTAGGAGTTTTCATAGGAAATTCAAGTGATCAGTTATTAGGATCTTAAATCAGTGAAAGGTTGGAAATCTGAGATAAAAGAAAGAGGACGTCATTTCATTTTTATACAACCTGTGTTGGTGACTTTTTGTTGTTGTGGGTGTGTGGATTTTTTGGGTGGATTTTGTAATATGACTGTAAATAAAAGAGTACTTTTGACTCGTGAGCCTTTCTGGCCCTTCTTGATACTTTCACCCGTTGTGCATGAATTGCAGAAGGGGATTATAGCGTGTCTTTGTGACACTTCTGCACACGCTTTAACGACTCTTGTTGTGAAATTGCTCCAGCACCTGGCCTGTCTAACAGCAGAGATAGGCAGTGAAACTGAAGTTGGGACTTAAGTGCAGCGGTCTCGCCACACATATTCACTTCTATCTCTGCCTACCTGAAGCGAGATGGTGAATCAGATTTCTGGTTTGCAGAAGCATGTACGCATGCTGTCTAACAGGCCTGCAGGAGACTGGCGCACAAAGGTGTAAATAAAAACGGAAACCTTTTCACTTTTACTGAATGATAAGTGAATGATAACAGCATAATTATCTGGCTTCATCATGTCTTGTCTTTTTTCGGGGCCAAGGAACACAAGGAATGGACATTAAACCAGTCTAAATCTGTACTTTGCCAAGTTTGAGATCTTTGGTTCCACCCGCCATGTCTTTGTGCGACACAGAAAAAGTGAACAGATGGTCTCTACATGCATAGTTCCCACCCTGAAGCATGGATGAGGAGGTGTGATAGTGTTGGGGTGCTTTGCTGGTGACACTGTTGGAAATTTATTAAAAACTGAAAATACACTGAACCAGGATGGCTAACACAGCATCCTGCAGCGTCATACATCCCATCCGGTTTGAGTTTAGTTGGACCGTCATTTATTTTTCAACAGGACAATGACCCCAAACACACCTCCAGGCTGTGTGAGGGCTAACTGACCAAAAAGATGGAGTGCTGCGCCTCTAGTCACCTGACCTAAGCCCAATGGAGATGTTTTGGGATGAGGTGGACCGCAGAGTGCTCAGCAAAAGGGCCAACAAGTGCTCAGCATCTCTGGAAACTCCTTCAAGACTTTTGGAAAACCATTTCAGGTGATGACCTCATAAAGGACCTTGGACCACTGGCCAACACTCCAGTCCTTCTTCTACTTGGCCCAGTTGAGACACTTCTGACTTTGGCTCAGGCTCATAAGGGGTTTGACCCGAGGAACCCAACAGTTGTAGCCCATCTCCTGGATGCGCCTGAATGTGGTGGTTTTTGGAGCTGTGACTCCTGCCTCATTCCACTCTTTCTGGATCTCTGCCAGATTCTTGAATTTTCTCTGGTTGATAATCCACTGAAGGCCATGGTCATCTTGATCATTTTGCCCGTCCACTAGACTTTCCATTGATATGCTTGGACACAGCACTCTGTGAGCAGCCAGCCTCCTTAGCTATGAACTTTTGTGGCTTACCCATCCAATGGAGGGTATCAATGATTCTCTTCTGGCCAGTTGTGAAGTCTGCAGTCTTCCCCATATTGAATCTAACTGGGGCAATTGAACCAAAGTGAAGCAATTTGATGACACCTGGGAAAACCTGTAAAATTTGGGCTGATGTCTTCACAGTATTCTAATTCCTGATTTTGTGGGTTTTATGAACTGGATGCCCAAATTACATACAAAGAAACAACTAAGTATCTGAAATCGTTTAAGTTCTGGGCCTTTCAGTTGCAATGTATTTGTTTTCCAATGTTAACTTGTCATATTTTAGTAATACGTGAACATCTGTTATAGTTACGTTTTCATTTCATATATAACATCGGTTTGTTTTAAGTGAATTTTCTGGAGTATAATGTGTAATGTTGATAATGCACAATGCAAGGTGCCGCATGAGTCATTACTGAAGAATGTAAAAAACTGTTTAAAATGGTTTTCATATCATTTATTTTGAAACTTTCCATTAAATGGTTTTCAAATTTAACTTTATTTTTGAGTGTTTCTTAGTTTGAGACCAGTTGGTTAGTCTATCCCCCCCCCCTCGTTTAGTTGACTAAGCAATTAATTGCCAGGAACATCCCTGGTGTGCAGATGATTTAGGTCGTGCTAATAAGAATGGTTATGTTAACACTGCCATTTCCAGCTGAGCTTTTTTTTTCTTTAATCTGAGTGGAGATCTTGTCATTGAGAAACTGATACTGTGAACCTGAGCCACCACTAGGCAGAGATGGGGAGTAACGATGCACAAATACTTCATTACTGTGCTTAAGTAGAATTTTCAGGTATCTGAACTTTACTTGAGTAGTCATTTTTTCAACGGCTTTTTACTTTTACTGCTTACATTTTCACTGTGATGATGTCACTTTCATTGTGACATCATCATCCCATAAGCCAATGCAGGTGTCACAAGACATTTTTGAATGAGGACATATTTATGTATTTGTATTTGTAATCTCTGTTATTTTTGTAAAAAAAAAAAAAAAAAAAAAAAAAAATTGGGGAAATTATATACAATGTATTGTGCACATATTCTCAATGACAATTTCTCCCAAAACATAAACTGCACGACAGAGTCCATGAATATATATGTAAAATCTTGTTACATAGTAGAAGTATTTCAAATCAACATAAATTATTTACTCTCTAAATACAGTAATTTTTAGCAGTTCTTGCAGTTAGTGCACTTTAGCTCTCTGCGTCTAAAGGTTTGATCTTGATGTGGATGCCATTGAGTGAGCGGAGAACCAGTCGAGGGATGATCTTGGGTTTCATAGTGGGCTCCGCTATCAGCTGGTATCGCTTCAGTGTCAGAGCTGTCACCACTTTCATCTCATTCATAGCAAAGGTCTGACCGATGCAGTTTCTGAGGGAGGAAAATATTAAATGTAAGAAATATACAAGGATATATTCAAAAGAATTGAAAAATGTTGAAAATAATTTGATCCTTCTGAGATTAGGACATGAGGAAAATGAATAGGAGGGATGAGTATAGTATGTTATTTTTTAACATTCAGGGCGAAAGGTGCTTGTATTTTAAATGGGATCAATCTTAGATTACAGTGAGTTCACCCTTTCCCCTACTTGCTTTAGCCCATCATAAAACCAGTTTTTATTGTGTTGATGTAAATGGGGTCAGTGCTAAGTTACACATTCACATACTTGAGACTACTGCAAGCAGTCTCTATACAGTGATATAGTTTCAGGTGAGGACAAACCTTGGCCCAGCTGAGAAGGGCACAAAAGCATGAGGAGATCTCTTGGCAATGTTCTCTGGTAGGAAACGCAGAGGGTCAAAGACCTAATGTAATACAGGACAAAGAAAGAGAGCAGTGTTATGTGTATTACTTATTTTCTGAACCTCATCGCCCTTATCACTTGCGCAGAGAAAACTGCATTCTGACACACATAATATAGTAAGTCATTAAACCAGCTTGAATCTGTCCTGAGGTCCACTTTGGCACCAGGGACCTACCCACCTCAGCAAATACAGCACTAGTAATTAATTTAATGCCCCAGTTTCATGATTGCTTCTTCAGTTATTTGATAAATTATATGCAGCCTTATGAGCAGAGTGCTGAAAAACTTCATAATTTTATTTCATCATAGATTCTGTTGATGATGTATTCCATGTAGTAAGTTGTGCTGGGAATAAAATTGTCTTTACTTACATTAGGGTTTTCCCAGACAGATGCATTCCTGTGAATTCCATACACACTTATTCCAACAACAGAACCTACATTTGAAAGAAATGTGTACTTAGTTTATTATTATTAAAATACTATAGGGTGTGTCTAGCTGATCATTATCATACAAACTAAACAAGCATACACCATATCCTCCTATGGCATTCCTAAGCCCATGCTCACCGTTTTAGTTCTGGGAAGGAGAGAGACTTTGCTTTACTGAAGAAAGGACTGGATAGTGTTCTTGGGCCTCACAAGCACTTTTCCGAGGATTATAAATATCAGATCTTGCTCGATCACTTGAAGTTCCCAAGTGCTGTGTACCTCCATATACTAGTGCAATGAGGGCTCTCGAACAGAAGTATGGTCAGCCACGACAGCTGGTACAGAGTGAACTCTCGCCATCCTGTGTACACCATTCATAAAACCAGGTGACTCACAAGCCTTTGAAGCATATTCCCTGTCAGTTGCCAGTCTAGTGGGGATGCTTACCACTATGGACGGGGTGGCAGAGAGTGAACTCCACTGTGGATCCCATGTAGACTCATTACTTATCAAACTCCCTTTTAGTTAAGGGGATAGCTTTGCAGAGTACTGCCTTAACCAAGTCTGGATCAAATCGCACTTATACCCTCTTCGTCCTAGCAGAGTGGTTGGAGTGCAAGACCCAAGCCATGCAGGTCTCCTGACAGGCCACAGAGCAATATGCTTCAGAGAAGCTGGAGCTGTTGGAAGCCAAACACAGAACAAAGTTGGCCTCCATTTATTATGGACCCAACCCCACAGCCACAAAACCACCTGCTGTGGTCCATCCAGGTTCAAAGGCTGTTGCAATGCAGAAGAAAAGAGAAAGTTTCAAGCCTTACTGCCCTTTCTCTGAAGGAACAGAGCATTACTTGTGTGGATGCAATGATTTCTCCAGGCTAGACATGGCCGCTGTTGTAGACTGGATCAAAGATAAGAATAAATGTTGGAGATGTGGCTGGAATCATTCTGCTGAAGGCACGCGTAAGAAACCCTGCAGCACTTGTGGTGAGCAACACCTCCTTGTATAACATGTCCTTGCCAAGGGTAAAGAACAAAACCCCAATATTCTGACCACGTGTACTGCATCCAGTGTCATCTATGTTGACCATCCCAGTCACTCCGGTAGGGTGATGTTGAAGGTGGTAAGAGTCCAACTCCACAATGGGAAGAGGACCATGGACACCTTGCCGTGCTGGATGACGGTTCAGAGAGAACCATAAAATTGCCTGCTGCTGTGAAGTTCCTTGGCCTTGCCCAGACAGATGAGGTTCTGGCCCTACAAACCATTAGACAGGATGTCCTGCAGCTGAATGGGGGAAGCATATCATTGGAGGTGTCCACTAAAGGTAAGCCAAAGATGAGGCATCAAATACTGAATGCTTTCACAGCAGAACAACTGGCTCTAGCTGAGCAATCCTGTCCAGTGGAAACACTCAAAAAGAAGTACATCCACCTACAAAGACTTCCCTTCAAAGGTTTCAGCCAGGTGAAACCTATGATCCTGATTGGATCAGATCACCTGCACCTTCACACTCCTGTTTGACCGGTGATCTGGGGACCACCTGGAGGGCCAGTAGCAGTCTGTACTGAGCTGGGGTGGGCGCTACAGGGACTCGCCAAAAGTCTACCACATCCAGCGGATGAACAGGCATGCTTATGCTCGTCTTTCATCACACAGACACCACAGCTCTACAAAAATCTTGAAAGGCTGTGGCAAATTGATGTCCTCTCTTTCAGAAATGAAAAGGAGGTCACTAGGTCAAAGGAGGACCAGTAGGCAATAGATATCCTTGAATCAAAGACTGGGTACAGTTAGCTACTCCATTGCTTCGCTGCAAAGACTTTCCTCATGTGAAGGCACCTCAAGAGGCTGTCATGGCTCTTCAAAGAGCCAATAAGCATCAACTATGCAAGGACCCCAGCAGAGCACAGACATACAACCAGGAGTTCAA
The DNA here is from genome assembly GCF_051167445.1 of Perissodus microlepis. Classification (NCBI taxonomy): domain Eukaryota; kingdom Metazoa; phylum Chordata; class Actinopteri; order Cichliformes; family Cichlidae; genus Perissodus; species Perissodus microlepis. The sequence continues at coordinate 26,237,114 of NC_140471.1, read as the reverse complement.
GACAGTGGAGAAGGCTGGCAATTTGGTAAAGTTGACTCCAGAGGAGGTGAATGGTTCAACTGAATCCTGGTACATTCCACACCATCTTGTGCATCACAACAACAAAACCTGCCTAGTCTTCAACTGCACCTTCCTGTACCAGCAAACTGCTCTTAATGCCCTCCTGCTGCCAGGCCCCACGCTTAGCCCTTTGCTCCTTGGCATGTTACTCTGATTCCGCCAGCATGCGGTGGCCATAAGCTGGGATATAAAGGCCATGTTCCATCAGGTACGTTTGCTTTCCAAAGATCAGCCTCTGCTTCGCTTTCTTTGGAGGGATGGACAACAGGAGCATCCACCTAATGTGTATGAATGGTGACTGTTACCATTTGGCATGACCTGCAGCCCATGCTGCACCACTTATGCTTTACAGCAGCATGTGCAACACCACCGTGAGGGGGAATGAAGATGTATACGAATCTGTCCACACTGCCATTTGTGTGTCCATGTGGACAACTGTCTCCAGTCGCTTCTGACTCCACACCAAGCTAAACAACTCCTGGACAAAACAAGGCAACTACTGGGCATGGGAGGATTTGAAATACTGCAGTGGGCCAGTAATGTGCCAAAGGTGGTGTCCTACCTGCCTACTACTGCCCGTTCTGACAGCTGTGAGCTCTGGCTGACTTCTTACCAAGCTGACCCACAAGAGTCGATGCTTGGACTATGTTGGCATTGCCCCACTGATACCTTGCCCACAGCACCAACTCTTCGCAATGCGTACAAGGTGTTTGCTAGCCAATATGACCCTGTAGGGTTTCTCATTCCCTATACCACTAGAGGGAAGCTTCTTGTACAGTCTATGTGGCTGGGATGAACCTGTCACCGGTGTCCTTTGTGCCGCCTGGGTAGAATGGGAGAAGGAGCTACCATACTTGCAGAGCATTACCTTACCAAGGTGTTATATGCCACCTGTTACAGACTCTCTAGTTTCGCCTTTGAGCTGCATGTGTTCTGTGATGCCTCAGAGAAAGCTTATCTGAGGACCACAGATTGCCACGAACATGTCAGCACTACATTCCTGATGGCAAGATCCCGATTCGCTCCTCGGAAGAGATTGCCCACGCCTTGGCTGGAGATCAGTGCTGCTCTCACTGGAGCGCAGCTTGCTAAGACTCTCCAAACCTAGCTTACTCTACCGCTGCAAAATACTATCTTGTGGACTGACTTTACTACTGTGCTGAGTTGGTTGCAGTCTGATTTCTGCCATTACAAGGTCTTTGTCGGGACTTGAATTGCTGAAATCCAGGAGCTCACTGGTTCTCACCAGTGGAGGTATGTCATGTCAGTGGAAAACCTGGCTGATGACATCACAAGGGGGAAGGGACTCTGTAGTCTTTCATCAGCCAGCCATTGGGCTCAGGGCCCCCAGTTTATGCAACAAAGTTCAGTGCACTGGCCCTACTGGTAGGGCTGAGACTACAGATGAGGGGTTGTTATGTGGCCTTGTCACAGTGGCAAAGTCTCTTACTCCAGCCCCAGGAACTTCACATCTTGGGAGGAGCTTGTGAAAGCCACTTACCATGCTCATCACGGGGCAGCTTCTCCTCCAATGACCGCCACTGATCGTGTGGAAGCAGAGATAGCCATCTTAAAGTCAGCTCAATATGTTTCCCTGAAGATGTGATGGCCCTGATGAAGGGAAAACCTCTGTCCCCAAATAGTCAACTTTGTTCAACTTTGCCTTCAATATGATCCGCTTACTGGCCTGATAAGGGTTGGATGTCACCTGAGATGTGCTGAAGGTCTGGACTCAGACACCATACACCCTACTGTGCTACCTCCCGAACACCCACTAACTAAGCTCCTTGTCCAGTACTTTGATGTGATTTTGTTGCACCCTAGTCCAGAGCATGTCTTTGCAGAGATAGGGCGCACTTATTGGCTCATCAGAGGTTGACAAGTAATCTGGAGACATCAAAGACAATGTGCAGAGTGCCAGAAATTCTCACCAAAATTGCCGATTTGCCCACAGCAAGACTCCAGATCCACAAACCTGCTTTCTGGTCAACTGGAGTTGATTGCTTTGGTTCCTACACCATCAAGATAGGCAGGAGGCATGAGAAGCGCTGGGGCTAAAAAATGTCATCTCTTGTGTTGGAGTGCCATCTTGTGGCCCATTTTGGGTAGTACTTTAATAAATGTGATTGCTCTTAAGAAGCAGTATCAGGTTGATGCACTGCCTTAGCAGATTTGTTGTGGAGGAATTTGTGTCCAGCTTTATTACCTTTTAATTTTTATTCATGTTCTACTGTATTTCCTGTTCTTGATCGCAGAAACCACACCATATCACCCCTCCACATCCTCCTATACCATGTCATATCTCCTTGTACCTTCAATCCGAGTATAAATAAACTCCACCTCTTACAATCTACTCCCTGGATGTCAGCCTCTCCTTCTGACCAAGGATAACTATTGTAGCACAACCCAGCATTAGTCTGATGTGCACCATTCTGTACAGTGAGGTTGCAGAGTGCATAAAAATCTCCAACGCTCTGCTGACTCAGTAACTACAGAGCTCTAAACCTCCTCTGGCATCAACATCAGCACAAAAACTGTGTGCCTTGAGCTTCATGGCTCATGGATTCCCAGGCCACACGTTTAAGAGATTTATACTAGTTTATAGAAAAGAAACTGTATGTGACAATACAATCCAATAATACCAACGTACCCTTGTAGAATAATAAAGTAATAAGTATTAAGTCGATATAGGTCCTTTATGGAAATGTACAAAAATGTAATTTTTGTATCTAAAGAAAAACAACGTCGGTTAAGAGTTTGTGTTTACCATGTAGCATGAAATGTTTCCAAAAGCATTATTAAGTGAAGACATTTAATGTTTACTCTTTGATAATAACAACAGAGTAAAATCACTGACCTGCAGGCACTGTTCTCCCATCACAAAAGGTTACAGTTTTGGTGGTTTTTCTGGCAATTCCTGGTACAGGGGGGTAAAGGCGGAGAGCTTCTTTTATGCACATTGTAGTGTATGGGATTTTACTGAGATCCTCCCTTAAAATGAGACAGACATGCAGTGTTAGTGAAGTCAACTAATAAGAAATCTTGTTTATATGTCTCCTAATAAAATTTTGGTACCACAGAATGGCACCAACTTGTCTCCCTATTGCAATGTTGTCCTTTCATAAGCCTACCACTCCATGGTTTCCTTGTAATGCAAGGCCTCCATAATCTCCTTCCTGCAAATCTTCTGATGTTCTGGGTTGCAGGCCAGACAGTAGAGGGTGAAAGACAGGCCACTGGCTGTGGTGTCATGGCCCTCAAACATGAAGGTGTCCACTTCTGCCCGCATATCTTCATCTGACAGACCCTGCTGGTTCTCATCCTGGCGTTGAAATAAAGGATATTTACAGTTGACAAAAGACAGAATGGACTGCACTATACTCTAACTGGGCTTCTCAATAAAAGTCCTTTGTTACTTTTACTGTTCAGGCTCATTATATTACTGCATCACCCGACTTTAACTCAGCTTTAGCTGGATAACATTCATCCTTATACAGATACCTTTATAAAATTGGGAAATTATTCAGCAGCCAAGTATCAAGGTCCGCTGTTCTTCTTAAGCCATATATAGCACTAATTGTTTGTTTTTTAAGCAAACACCTGCCATGGAGTTAATTATTGATTTTAATTTTTCCTGCCAAGGACAACAATTTGCTATGATATACTCATAAAGGAAGGATTCTTTCTATTCTTCCATTATCGGTTGATTATATTAATATTATACAAATATTACACAATTATGTATTTAAGTGATATAAATAAGATTTTTCAATTTGTGTGATTTTCAGTTAAAATGCATGAAAAAAAAAAAAAAATTGGATCATTTTATGTGTTTTAATGTGTTTTAAACTTTGTTGAAATGAAGAGTGAGTCACAGCATGAACCCATGTCATGAAAGCTAAGTCTACTAAGAGAATAAACATGCTAGCTGAGACAGCCCCTACAAGCTGCCTTTTAGAGAAGTTTTTGGAAAAAAAAACTGGACAAAACACTAACCAGTGTTGATCAGTCTCTACACAAAAGAGATTTTGTATTCAGGTTGCTGCTCACGAGAATGAAAAGGCTGATCATCGTCTTTGTGTCAGAGGACATTAACATGCAGCTTGGTAACAGCATGCATCTTTGCTTATTTGCTGCATGCATATGCTATTTCAGCTTTAGGCCAGTACTTCAGATATCTGACACGATCTCAAGTTGGCACTTGCCTCATTTTCTGTATGACCTTTATGCAGGAAAACACCAGTTTGTGACTTGCCTATACATTAAGCAAATCCTACAATGGGAAATGTGTTGAAGTAAGAGGCTGAAACTGATGACACATAACATACTCTTGCAAAGAGAAGGATGTCCAGAAAGTCCAAATATCTCTTTGCCTGTATTTGTCCAAGCTCCTTCTCTTCCTTTAGTGCTTCTCTCCTCTTTCTTATAACTTCCTCTTTAGAAAAGAATATAAAATGCAAGCATTTGTAGATCTGACACTATAATGTGAGGCTCACTGATTTTTGGCAACGGTTCAGATGAATCAAAGCAAAGCTTACCTGTATGACTGAGGGTCACCTGACGTGCTTTTCTGTATCTGAAACCATGTGGGCTAAGGTGGAAAATGAGGTCACTGTGGTACGGAAACATTCTGAGCCGAAGGTCAATTAGAAAACTGAGGTCATAAACTGCTTTGATGTATGCATTTGTTCCACTGAAATGACAAAGGAGGCAAACATTAAATGCAGATTTACAACAACAAACGACTCAACATAAAACTGACACTTTAAATGACTCTTTAAAAAGATTCATCTGGGCTCACCCCTCTGTCTGACAGTTGCTGTAGCAGCTGAAGGCACACTTCATAATGCTGTCCAGTGTCATGAGGCTCACGTGTTTAAACAATTCAAAAGGCTCATTTGTGCTTGCATAACTTTCCCACTTATCCTGCCAACAATGAGAGAACAGATGTGATCTCTCTGCAGGATACAGACACTGCTCCTGCTTTACTTCTATGATATTTACTGACACGTGCTGGCCAACACATCATGACTTTGACTTTTTATTTATCAATTATGCAACTAAATTGTCTTTAACGTACCAACATAGTCTCAGCAGACTCTGACATCAATTTTATGTATGGTTTCAAAACATCATAATGGAAACCTGGTGTTAAGAGCCTTCTGTGGCGGAACCACTTCTGACCTTCTGACACCAACAACCCATTTCCTGAAGAACATGTGCAGAAGTGAGGAAAGCAGCAAAACAAACAACTCTGCACTTTAACAAAATGCTGTAGGAGGGAGACAAATGAGCCTTACCAATCCAACCCTCAATAAACCGGTAGACAAAATCATCTTTTGGCTCTGTTAGGAAACATAACAAGTAAAAATGGTGTTAGGGACCTTTAACTTTACTACACAGTTCTAAATGTGCATCAACACAACAACTACGTAAAACATTTCTCACACCTGATGATGTCAGGATAGTTTTTGCATAATCTGGATGCTGAATATTGATGATACTGAGAAAGGGGCCAAACCAGATTGGAAAAACAAATGAGTACTCCTGTCCCCATTTCAGTACCTTGTCCATATCGGTCCCATCTTGTTTAAACTGAAAGAGAAAAAGTACAACTGAAACACATCACAGCAGGCAGACTTGACACGCTGTCAACTGTGTGTCTCTGTTTGCAGAATGGTGTTCTCCAACATGGTGTGGTCCGTTTTACTGGACGGTTACACATGTTACAGCTGCTGCGAGTGTGTTGATACAGTTACCTCGAGAACATGTCCAAACAGCCAGTGTGGCGGCGGCCCCGAAAAAGCTTGGAAGTTTCGCAGTGCTTCCCTTCTTTTCGCAAATAGAATTGTTAATTTATACACCACGACAAAAAGACAGAGAACAGCAAAGACGTAATGCATGTGAGGCCAGCCCAGCTGAAACTCCCCGAAAGTTTTAGTTAGTTTCATCTCGCAGGTGTAAGTGTCTTCCGCCTCCGCCTGCAGGAAAACCTCCCCAACATCTGTGATCTGAGCTCACCTTTCTGATAAGAGCTGGAGGTAAAGCGAGGTTTTCAGTGCTGTCTCCGGTAGGCGGGGAGTCTGACACCCAATAAAACGCTGACTTCATGTCCTGACGGAACTGTCGGCGTTTTGAGAGCAGGAGTGCAACAGCAACATCATTACGGCGGAAAATGAGAACTGGGATGATGAAGATGCTAATATGGGAAGAGTATCGAATTAAAAAGTAGATTATGAAGAAGTGCGGTTAAAAAAATATTTACAAATTCTATCAAAAATAACTTTGTTTGTTAACCGAAAGAATTTCTTCTTATGAAAAGTGAACATCACACGCAAAAATGTAGGTTTTCCTTTTGGCTATTCTGTTTGCCTGTCAAACACTTGTTTCTTCATGTAGTTACTAAATACTTTGAGGTTATTTTAAGAATTATGAACACAATAAAAATCCATTTAATTGACTTTATGATTAAAAAACCTAACAAGCAAGGAAATCCTGGACAACGCCTCTAACTTTACATTGTTACATTGTATGTATGTAATTTTTTGTAATCTGAATCAATAATCCAGAGTACGTATCATACTTAATTCCCAAAGTGTAATTGTGTCAGTTGTTGTACTTGGCAGTCAATAAGTTGGTTACAAGTGCTTTGTGTGCACATGAAGTCCAAACTCCAGTGAGTTTAATCGTACAATAAACTGTACAAACAGCTCAATCACAGTTTTGGTTCAACCCCCACAAACATTATCTCAGCATAAAATACAATGTGAGCACATATTAGGCATCTATATATTAAAAAAGAAACTGGTTTGCGATGCACATTTTGTGTCTTAACACCTACTAAATGTAAGAAGTAAATCATATGCCAGACCACATCAGAAAAACAGTGTGGGTGACAACCTTGCTAAATTTCCTCTGTACTGGCTGTTGGACCACTTCCGATGTGTCAGGCTCATTTAAGCTGTTAAGCTCAATCTAAAACCTTTTGCTGAGAGGCAGAGTTTGTGATCTGTGTTTTTTATGAGCAGTAATGGTACAGCCAGGATGCTTCATGTTGGGTTTTATTTCTGCGGGGACAGGAATTTCTCCCATATGAAACAGAAAGGCTTCATTTTCATCTTTTTACTTGTTTGGAACTTCTCTACTTTCTCAGGAAACAGTGAGTATCTGATCAAATCATTACTTAACTAAATTCATTATTTTAATTGCTTAATTAAATACAATATATTTAAAATACAATTGATGAACTGACTGTTGAATGTTTTATATTTTTTCAAGTGACTGTTAATATAAATGAGCAACGTGATATTTTGCGAGTCGCAACACAACTTAATTTTTCGCTGGGATGTCAAGCTGTGATACCGTGTCAGCATTACAGCCATCGATCAGACTCTTTCAAATGGTTTTACAAGAAGGACCATAGCAGTAAGCAGGTTCAGTTATTCTTCCGAGATAAGAGTGGAGTGCAATATCATCAAATGTCCAATCCCAAATTGAGAATTGGATCCAATCATTCCTTGGTCATCAGTTATTTTACTGAAGATGATGAAGGTGTGTACTGGTGTGAAACTTGCCAAGAAACATGCCAAAGGTCCACTGACATCATAGTGAAGAAAGGTTTGTCCTGCTGTCATATTTTTTTCCGTTAAGGCAGAATCTACCTGTGATCATGTAAAGATTTTTACATTCGTCAAAGATAATTATCACAATCCTTTACCTCTCTTTTTTCAGAGACATGGAAAGAAGTCAATGAGACAGTTTACATTGTTGCTGGCAGCAGTTTTCAGCACACATGTTCAAGTAAACTTGATAAAATAAACTTTTGGACTTTTGAAGCAACGAATGCTGTTGGGAAATCAGAAGTAAGAGCAACAACAGACAATTTGACTTTCAACAAGTCTATATATATTGGAAATGTCAGAAGAGAAGATGCTGGGAAATATACCTGCTGGATGAGTAGCTGTGTCGGACACAGTATTAAGCGAGTCACTATCAATTTGTGTGTAGTTACAGGTGAGAAACTAACACACAAACATCATTGTTTCATAGTAGAAGATAACCTGATGTAACCTTTTGATCTTTACTTACAGTATATGACAGTAAGGATTCATCTGCATCTTGCGCTGTGACGTGCGGCATGAAATCAAATAATCCAAACAGAACTTCAACTACATCTGTGCCTGTACATCCACACGGGTCCCTTAAGTGCAATATAGATTCAGTGTTTGATGGATACACTACAGTTGCTACGACTCACACATCATCATTTAGCACAACAACAGGTGGGTGTTTAGCCATATGCTGTTTGTGAACCTTTTTCACCTGAATCAAAGAAATATTAATATTTAGCTTTTGGTTTAACAGGTTTTCAAAAAGAGCCTGAAGACTGGATCCCACTTATTTGTGGTATATCAGTATCATGTATCATTTTAATGGCACTTATAATTTTTTGCTTCAAATCAAGATTACATTCAGGTAGGCTATGCAGCTGCGCCTCACTTCCACTTCCTGTGTACATTATTGTTTTTTTATTAAATGGTTTACTTGAAAAATTTCCCCCTCTGATTCTGAATATGCTTCTGCTTCTGTCTCACCAAAGCGTTTCCTGTTCAAATTTGTTGCTGTGGCTTGAATAGCAGGGTAAGTGTCTGTGCTGACATCGAGGTGTAACCTAAAACTCTCATGCAGAAATTAAGTGTGTGCGTGTTGCTTTGTCTGGGTAATGAAATTTATTGCTTTTTACTGCAGGTGGAAGAAGAGTCTTCAGTGGTTTATTCATCAATTATCATCAGGACACCGGGCAAAAGAATTAATCACATGACCTCCAGTGATTGTGTTTATTGTGAAATAAAAGTATAGAAAAAAAAGTCCAGGATAAGTGCAGTCACATTTATTTATATAACACATTTTAAAACAATATGGATTGGTCCAAAGTGCTTTTCAGTTGACTGTTAAAATAGGTAAGGTCATTAAAGGGCACTGGTTAGAATTATACTTTCCATCCTTGCTGTCATTTGATGTAGTAACTGATTCCTCAAATTACTTGAATTGTAACTTCACCCACACGCTTCTCAAGGGGAAAATCTGAAACCATGAGTCTTTTTTTCCAACAAAGGAATGATTTCTAATCGAATCTTTAACTGAACTTTTACCTAATTCTCTGAAGGCAGGGCAGGTGTTTTAAAGTACATGGATCGAGATAATTTTAATGAGAAGCTTTCAGTGCGATACAGATGTTATGTAACAACATTTTGTTGTTGTTGCTCAGTACAGAGGTGAGGTCCATTCATGAACTGCATGAAAGCACAGTTTCTGATTACCTTGCAGATCAAGTTAAGATAAAACAAATGTAGGTAAAGAAGTTCTTTAAAGTTGACATCAAAATGTTACGGCAATTAAATGCTGCTTTCACAAAGAGGAACGTTATTAGGTACATTAATTTACTCGAGCTCATCAATTGAAACAAATTTATAAACATTTTTTTTTGTTGTTAAAAGAAAAAAAATACTTTTTACGCTAAATTTATTTTGCAGCTGTATTTTGTCTTGCAGTTTTAGGTTTTACATAATCACCATATAAAATATGACCACAGTAAAAAAGCATCTAAGCAAAAGGTTGCATAAAGAAGGCTGTTAAAACTGTTAAAACCACAGCAGTACTGCGTCTGCAGTGTTAATCAATAATGATCATCAGTGATAGTAAAACAATAACACCCTGCAGACAAAAGGTTATAGTATGATTATTACTGTGAGCAATATGTGTGTTCATACTGTGAGGACATTCTGCTGAGGATAGTCACTGAAAATAATATTTTGGATTCTTTTATTTGTTAAAGTGTTTTATTCAAAGTAAAGTATACAAAAAAAGTGAAAACAACTGAAAACAATTTGAGTACCTCACGCACTTTTTTTATACACCACAACACCAACCTACAGAGACAGACAGGACATGACACGCAGGACAAACCACTACATCACGATCTGTCATCGGTGGCGGTGTGCACAGCTCTAATGAAAACAAACCCAAAAAAGGCAGCTGGCCCAAATAATATCCCCAGGCATGCACTCAGGGTCTGCTCATCAGAGCTGGATGGTGTATTCATAGACATATACAATCTGCCCATCCTTTAAGTCCATTACCAGTGTGCCCCTCTCTAAGAAACATGCTGGTAGTGGATTTAAACGACTATCATCCTTTTGGACTCACACCAATTGTGATGAAGTGTTTAGAAAGGATCAAAAAGACTGTCCTGGCTACCTTGGACTCTTTACTTTATGCATGTGCGTGTAACACCACAGTGCATCAGTCTACTAGTGAGTCACCATTTGCTCTGATGTTTGGCTGAGATCCCCAGCTACCTGTTGAGTTTTTGTTGGGTAGGATGCAGGAGCCTGTGGTTGGTAGCACCCATCATTGGATTGCAGAGCATCAGACTCGGCTATGTCATGCTTTTGAACATGCTAATAAACGCTTGGAGGCTGCAGCTAATTGGCGTATGACATGTCACAACCAGCATGTGAGGGATGCTCCCCTGCAAGAAGGTCAGTTGACTTACCTTAAGGAGGTTGGGCTTAGAGGCCGTCATAAAATTTAGGATGTTTGGAGTTCAGTGGTGTATCAAGTGCTAAAGGCCCCAGACCAAAATGGATCAGTTTACACTGTTACTCTGTCGGATAACCTTAGTCACGTGAAACATGTCCACCGTTCACTACTAAAGAATAAGGTGGAGTATGTGACTACTTGTCCTCCCAGTGCTCCAATCCAACTATTAGAAACTATGCAAGGTGGTGAGTGGTTTTTATTGGTTTATGAACCTACTCCAGCCCCAAGCAATTGCCAACAAAGACAGGAGACCCCTACCTCCTGCATACCAAGTGAGCCAAAACCCTCAACGTCCTCTGTGGTGCTGGTCTGCACCGATCAGCTGCCAGTTACAGCTGGTGTTCAAAATAATATTGCTTCTTTACATAGGACTACTCGTGCTAATGCTGGGACGCACTCGAATCGGCATCATCTGCCCCAGGCAGTAGGAAGTAGAACAACAGGGGCTGTGAACTCCCAGGCACCTGTGCCTAATACATCTACCCTGTTTAGACCTCGGCAGTGAGTGTCAATCGTCGGGACGACGATTCAAACCCCAGGGGTAGATTGTAGTGGGTTACATTTGGTGGATGTTGGTTCATACATGGTGTCTGTGAACGCAGCATAAACTTTCACCCCTCCTTTTGCTGTTAATCAGATGTTGGTTATGAGGGACATCCGTGGTCTATTCTTGAACTCTCGCAACTTGCACTCATTACTGTTCAAGGTGGCAAAGCTCACAGGCTGTTAGGTATTAGAGACTGGATTCATTTCCCGTGACAATTGATGAATTTGTGTAACTATTAAAGGGTGGTAAGTGGGATCCTCATGGGTTATCTACAATTTAGAGTATAGTAGGGTGGACCCCAGATGACTGTTTTTCAATTCAATTCAGTACAGTTCAGTTCAGTTCAGTTCAGTTCAGTTCAGTTCAATTCAATGCAATTCAATTCAATTCAATTCAATTCAATTCAATTCAATTCAATTCAATTTTTTTTTATATAGCGCCAAATCACAACAAAAGTCGCCTCAAGGCACTTCATAGGTACAGAGAAAAACCCAACAATCATATGACCCCCTATGAGCAGGCACTTTGGCGACAGTGGGAAGGAAAAACTCCCTTTTAACAGGAAGAAACCTCCGGCAGAACCAGGCTCAGGGAGGGGCGGCCATCTGCTGTGACCGGTTGGGGTGAGAGAAGGAAGACAGGATAAAAGACATGCTGTGGAAGAGAGACAGAGGTTAATAACAGATATGATTCAATGCAGAGAGGTCTATTAACACATACTGAGTGAGAAAGGTGACTGGAAAGGAAAAACTCAATGCATCATGGGAATTCCCCGGCAGCCTACGTCTATTGCAGCATAACTAAGGGAGGATTCAGGGTCACCTGGTCCAGCCCTAACTATATGCTTTAGCAAAAAGGAAAGTTTTAAGCCTAATCTTGAAAGTAGAGATAGGGTCTGTCTCCCAAATCCAAACTGGAAGCTGGTTCCACAGAAGAGGGGCCTGAAAACTGAAGGCTCTCCCTTCCATTCTACTTTTAAATACTCTAGGAACAACAAGCAGGCCTGCAGAGCGAGAGCGAAGTGCTCTAATACGATGATATGGTACTACAAGGTCATTAAGATAAGATGGGGCCTGATTATTTAAGACCTTGTATGTGAGGAGCAGGATTTTGAATTCAATTCTGGATTTAACAGGAAGCCAATGAAGGGAAGCCAATACAGGAGAAATATGCTCTCTCCTTCTAGTCCCTGTCAGCACTCTTGCTGCAGCATTTTGGATTAGCTGAAGGCTTTTCAGCGAGTTTTCAGGACATCCTGATAATAATGAATTACAGTAGTCCAGCCTGGAAGTAATAAATGCATGAACTAGTTTTTCAGCATCACTCTGAGACAGGATATTTCTAACTTTAGAGATGTTGCGCAAATGGAAGAAAGCAGTCTTACATATTTGTTTAATATGTGCGTTGAAGGACATGTCCTGGTCAAAAATGACTCCAAGGTTCCTCACAGCATTACTGGAGGCCAAGGTAATGCCATCCAGAGTATGAATCTGGTTAGATACCATATTTCTAAGATTTTCAGGGCCGAGTACAATAACCTCAGTTTTATCTGAATTAAGAAGCAGAAAGTTAGCAGCCATCCAGGTCTTTATATCTTTAAGACATTCCTGCAGTTTAACTAATTGGTGTGTGTTATCTGGCTTCATGGACAGATAGAGCTGGGTGTCATCTGCATAGCAGTGAAAATTTATGCTATGTCTTCTAATGATGCTGCCTAGGGGAAGCATGTATAATGTAAACAGAATTGGTCCTAGCACTGAACCCTGTGGAACACCATAGTTGACCTTAGTGTGTGAAGAGGACTCTCCATTTACATGCACAAATTGGAGTCTATTAGATAGATATGATACAAACCACTGCAGCGCAGTACCTGTAATACCTACAGCATGTTCTAATCGCTCTAATAGGATATTATGGTCAACAGTATCGAACGCTGCACTGAGGTCTAGCAGGACAAGCAGAGAGATGAGTCCACTGTCAGAGGCCATGAGAAGATCATTTGTAACCTTCACTAAAGCTGTTTCTGTGCTGTGATGAGCTCTGAAACCTGACTGAAACTCTTCAAATAAGCCATTCCTCTGCAGATGATCTGTTAGCTGTTTGACAACTACTCTTTCAAGGGGTTTTAATATGAAAGGAAGGTTGGAGATTGGCCTATAATTAGCTAAGACTGTTGGGTCTAGAGATGGCTTTTTGAGTAAAGGTTTAACTACAGCCACCTTGAAGGCCTGTGGTACATAGCCGATTATTAGAGATAGGTTGATCATATTTAAGATCAAAGAATTAATTAATGGCAGGACTTCTTTGAGCAGTTTTGTAGGAATGGGGTCTAAAAGACACGTTGATGGTTTGGAGGAAGTAATTATTGAAGTTAACTCAGAAAGATCAATTGGAGAAAAAGAGTCTAACTCAACATCAATGGTACTAAAAGTAGCTGTAGATAATATTACATCTGTAGGATGATTATTGGTAATTTTTTCTCTAATGATAAGAATTTTATTTGTGAAGAATTTCATGAAGTCATTACTAGTTAACGTTAAAGGGATGGTTGGCTCAACAGTGCTCTGACTTTTTGTCAGCCTGGCTAAAGTGCTGAAGAGAAACCTGGGGTTGTTCTTATTTTCTTCAATCAGTAATGAATAGTAAGATGTTCTCGCTTTGCGGAGGGCTTTCTTATAAAGTGTCAAGAGATTTATTTCAAAGACACTTCTTCAGCTGAGAGTCTAAGAGGAGAAAACACACAAACAGACGCTGAAGTTTTAATTTGGAAGGGCGTTTCGCAGAGCGCTCACATCAGAGTGGGGGCCCTGTGAAATGCGCGCTCTGTTCTTGCAATTGTCTTTATTTATACACAAGAAAAATGAATACATTTGTTCAGTGACGTGAGCATGTGCGTATGTGATTGTGTGTGTGTGTGTGTGTGTGTGTGTGCGTGTGTGTGTGTGTGTGCGAGGTCAGAACTGCTTGTTTGACTTCTTACTATCGCTGTGGGAAGATTCAGATACAAATATCAGAACGCGTTTTATAAAGAAAAATCAGTCCAGAACAATGAAAAGTACAATCAGTTCTAAGCTAGGAAATGATCATCATGCAGCATTCTATCACAAGTAAACTTATATCATTAAAAGCTTATACTGACTATAGAAATACAATATTCTATTGACATTCCCTCCTGTTGTCAGTATATAACCTTTATGTGAGATATCAGTATGTAACATCTTGTTGTACATTTTCTGTCACATCATCATTAATCACACAAAGTCTTCACATTCCAACAGGTCGGGGTCATCATCATCATCATTTGTCACGGCTATGTATGCAGCTACGGTGGAAATGATTATGCGGTTAATCATGAGTTTTAGACATGGCAGGATACATGTTACAAAAACACAAAATAAAAGTAAAAATACTCCAACTCTGATGAGCAGTCTTTTTAGCACCTGTAGCCAGGAGTCAGTGTAAAGCCAAGAAAACCAGTCACTTGTATTACTTACATAGTCCTGATTTTTGGCCTGCTGGATCTGTCTCAAGGCGTTCAGGGCGTCAGTCATGTTTGATGAGTGTACATTGTCTGGTATGTAAGTGCAGCAGGTGTTGTTGAAGAGGACGCAAAGTCCCCCTTTCTCTGCTAGTATCATGTCCAAAGCTACTCGATGTTGCATCACTGCGATCCGTAATGCACTGATTTCCTGATTCTGCTGATCGTTGATCTTGCACGAAGCGTTCAAGAAGAGTCCAAAGCGGTAGTCCAGAGTCTCAATCCTCAGCATGTTTTTTCCGGTTCCCACCCAGGGGAACAATGTGTGGAGTACTTTCTGTCCGGTAGTCCACAGTTTGAATTCCTCGGGTACGTTGCTTCCCCATATCGGGTCATGTGGTTGAAGTTTGGGGAACATAGATCTTCTTTTCCGGCGTGCTGTAGAAGTGGTGTTTACTGTGGTCATCCTGAAAGTGTGGTCTGACAGGAATATAGGAGCACATGTTCCTGTCCAGCCTGGGGGCAGTATGAAATATGCCCGTTGTCCACATAGCCAGGCCATTCCTTGCACCCAGTACGTGCCATTAGAAGGTCCACTCATATTCACAGGAGCGCCCTCTCCGTGGCCTGCAGTTTGGACACAGTAAATCTGCATGCTGAACTGGGTTTCCAGAGGAGGTCACCATCCCTCTGTTATCCCATATTTTTGCAAAGTGGTGAACTGCTGCAAACACATACTGGCTGTCTGTGTGGATGTTAACATCCTGTCCTTCATGTATTTCGCATGCTCTGATTACAGCAGTTAGCTCTGCACTCTGAGCTGAATGTGTGTGTGGCAAGGCTCGTGCTTCCACTATAGTGTCTGTTGTGGTTACTGCATATCCTACACAATTACGCCCTAGTGCATTTTTTGATGCTGAACCGTCAACAAAGATGTCAGTGAAACCTTCTTGGGGTGTACCGTAAATGTCAGCACGTGGTTTTGTTTCTTCTTCTAATTTGTCCACGCAGCAATGTGCTTTTCCCTCCATAGGTGTTGGCAGCAATGTGCTGGGATTTAAAGGTCCACATCTCACTATGTTGATGTGGGACTGTGAAAGCAGTATGCCAACATAGGAGAGTTGTCTCGCGTGTGTTAAGAAAGGCAAATGTGCTTGTAGCAGTATAGAAGTTACTGCATGTGGTACTCTAACAATCAGAGTGTGTCCTAAAACTATGTCAGCAGATTTTTGCACTGCCTCTGCACATGCTTGTACACAGGTGGGCATTCCTGAGGCCACTGAATCAAGTTTGCTCGAATAGAAAGCTAGTGGCCTTTGTTTTTCCCCTAATGATTGTGTCAATACTGCTTTCATGTGTCCCTGTGTTCCGTCTACGTTTAAGTAGAATGGTTTGTCATAATCCAAGTGTGTGAATGTGTGCGTGAATGGGTGGATGACAGGTTGTGTAAAGCGCTTTGGGGTCCTTAGGGACTAGAAAAGCGCTATACAAATACAGGCCATTTACCATTTACCATTTAATCTGGTAATGCAAGCACAACGTTAGTTTGGAGCATGAGTTTTAGTTTAATAAATGCTCCTTCTGCTTCTGGCGTCCACTGTATTTTATCTTTTAAAGCGAGATCTTTTCCATAGATTAGGTTTTGCAGTGGTTGCGCCCATGCTGCAAATTCTGGAATCCACGCCCTGCAGTAATTGCACAGCCCGAGAAAACTCATCATCTGTTGCTTGGTTTGTGGCTGTGGTGCATTTTGTATGGCCTCTTTTCTTTTGTTTAGTAGTTTTTTTCCTGCGCCTGAGAGGGTGTGCCCTAAGTATATTACTTCAGGTCTCCATAATTGGAGTTTATTCAGAGACACTTTGTGACCTTGCTCTGCTAAGTGATGTAACACAGCCATAGTATTTCGTTTACACCCTTCCTCTGTGTGGCCAGTCACTAAAATATCATCAACGTAAAGTAGAAACTGTCCTCCTGCTGGCAGGAGGCAGGACATCATTGATTTCTTTAAAGCTTCAGCATAGAGAGTGGGGCTGTTTTGAAATCCCTGAGGTAACCTAGTATAGGTGTATTTCTGTCCCTCAAATGTGAAGCCAAACAGATGTTGTGAGTCAGGATGTAAAGGCACAGAGAAAAAGGCGTTTGATAAATCTATCACTGAGAACCATTGTTCTTTTGGTGTGACTTGATTCAGTATAGTGTGAGGATTTGCTACTACTGGTGGTATCATTTCAGTAATTTCATTTATTGCTCGCAGATCATGTACCAAACGATACTTTCCAGTACTAGCTTTCTTCACTGGGAAGATTGGAGTATTGCAGGTAGCAGAATTAGTTTTTATTAGAATTCCTGCTTTTTCCATATCTTTTATCACTGGTTTAATCCCTTCTGTTGCTTCCTTAGATAAGGGGTATTGTGGCTTAATGGGCCTGTGGGATGAAACAGTCTGTACTGTTACTGTGTCTGCGTTTTTTATTAATCCCACATCAGTTGGTCCATCTGACCACAATGTTGATGGTAGGTTTTTAAATGCTGGTTCCTCTTCCAGCGAGAGAATTTCTCATTCTTGTGTGCTGTCGTGCAGATGAGTGTTGGGTGTAGTTCTTATCACCCAGCCAAGTGTGTATCTCATGCACCCTGTTCTTTTACCCTGTGCCCTGTGTACCTGCTGTTCTCGCAACTGACACATGGGGTTTTGTGATCCTGTTTAGGTTTTTTACTGGGTCTGGTTGGATCACTGAGCATACTGCATTTCCGCTTGTTGTGACATATAAATGTTGCAAAGTCAGATATGGGCTTTTTAGGCTGTGCACCTGTTTATCATACAGAGGGTCTGGTCCTGGAGTTTGTTTATAGCGCAGGGTGTTGTGATACTCAGTTGGCTTCATTTTTTCAGAACTTAAAGGGAGATGTTTTTCAGCTGCTTCTTTGAGCTGTGTAAGCGGTGGCAAATCTGATGACCAGTAGTAGTTTGGCTCTCCTTTTCCTTCCCTCTGATAGGGGTCTTCCTCTGCTAACATTATTTCTGCTGTCATGCCTGTTTCTGTGGGGACAACTCCTATCCCTAGTTTTGTCATTGCATCTCTTCCTAATAAGTTTACTGGGCAGGTTGGGTCTATTATGCATGGCATACAGCAGGAGCGTTGGCTGGGTTTATGCAAAAATGTCAGTGGCATTGTTAGTGGCTGGGTTTTTACGTGCCCTGACGCTGTTTTTACAATTATCACTTCATTAGAATAAGTTGTTCGGGGGGTTCTGCTTTGAGTACTGTTTTACAAGCTCCTGTGTCACACAACATTTGCAGCTTTTTGCCATTTACATAGACCGTAAGTGTTGGCTTTCCGTCCAGCAAACTTACTAGCTGATGAACGTTGTATACTTCAGCTTCATCCTGTTCTAAATTGTTTTCTTTGTTAGTTTTTGTTGTTAATGTTTTTACTTCTTTTTCATCTATCTGGGTGCTGGCAGCCACAGTGGTTGCAGCTAGTCATTCTGTGTCAGGCGTGCTCTGTGTCTTACAGTCACGTGCAAGGTGTCCCTTTTTCCCACACTCCCAGCATGTAGTGTTAAAAACACTGTTTGGTGTATGGCTATGTCTCCCTCTGCCTCTTGCTCCTCCTCTATGCATGCCTCTCCCTCTCCTTTGGCCTCCGAAACCTCCCCTGTAGTCACCACTCCCACTAAAAGCTGTAAAAGCAGTGTCAGTGTCTAGGGCAAAGACTGAGGCCTTCTCTTTGTTTTTCACTACTGTCTGTGCATGGGGTTTTTTTGAAGAACAATCAGTCCAGAACAATGAAAAGTACAATCAGTTCTAAGCTAGGAAATTATCATCATGCAGCATTCTATCACAAGTAAACTTATATCATTAAAAGCTTATACTGACTATAGAAATACAATATTCTATTGACATAAAGCAACAAACAATTTCCCCAGGCTAAATGATGATCCTCTAAATTTGTGACACGCCATTTCCTCTCCAGCTTACGAGTTATCTGCTTTAGGCTACGTGTTTGAGAATTATACCACGGAGTCAGGTACTTCTGATTTGAGACCTTAGTTTTCACAGGAGCTACAGTATCCAGAGCCAAACGTAGTGAGGAGGTAAAATTATTAACAAGATAATCGACCTCTGTTGGGGTAGCGTTCAGGTAGCTGCTCTGCTCTATGTTGGTACAGGGCATTGAAGATGATAACAGTGGGTGGATTATATTCTTAAACTTAGTTACAGCGCTTTCAGAAAGACATCTACTGTGATAAAGTCTACTCTCCACTGCTGTGTAATCAATTATTGTAAATGTAAATGTTATCAGGAAATGATCAGACAGGAGAGGGTTTTCAGGAAACACTGTTAAATGTTCAGTTTCTATGCTATACCGTATGTTAAAACAAGGTCTAGAGTGTGATTAAAGTGGTGGGTGGGTTCTTTTACATTTTGAGAGAAGCCAATTGAGTCTAATAACAGATTAAATGCCATGTTGAGGCTGTCATTTTTAGCATCTACATGGATGTTAAAATCACCCACAATAATTATTTTATCTGAGCTGAGCACTAAAGCAGATAAAAAGTCTGAGATATCAGAGAGAAACTCTGTGTAAGGCCCAGGTGGACGATAGATGATAACAAGTAAGACTGGTTTCTGAGTTTTACAGCTGGGGTGGACAAGGCTAAGCATCAGGCTTTCAAATGAATTAAAAGTCTGTCTTGGTCTGTCAATAGAAAATTGTACTTAGTAGTCAGTATAAGCTTTTAATGAAATAAGTTTGCATACGATAGAATACTGCATGATGACCTCTTTATAACCAGAGGTGGGTCGAGTATCCAAAAATTGTACTCAAGTACAAGTAGCATTACTTTAAAATATTATTACTCAAGTAAAAGTGAAAAGTAGTCGTCAACAAAGTTACTCAAGTAAGAGTAAAAAAGTACTTGGCGAAAAGACTACTCAAGTAGCGAGTAACTGTTTGAAATTTCCGATTTATTTTTTAAATAAATGTTATCAGACAAACAAAAATAAATAAATATACAAATTGTACTATTTTCAAAAGGAATATATGTAAAAATATCAACAAAATAAGGCACAATAATTCTAATTTCCAGATTTCAGTTTTTCACAACATAAAGCTTTTTTCACCAATACCTACAGTAAATAATATAAATATATAAACAGTGCAAACAATTTCCAGTGACAAGATATGCTGTAAACTTTATATTCATTTTTGCTCCAAATGGCACAGCAGCCTCAGAGAAAACATTAGAACGAGGCATCTTCAACATATGTTCATACGAGGCAGCTCAGTTTACCATAAATTGTATGGGTGTGCATTTATTTCTGCATATTTAGCAAAAATGTGCCCTTTCTTCACTCAGGGAGGTGATGGTTAAGCTTCAGCAGCAGTTTGCTCTCAAGGTTCTTTCTGTGAAGCTCTAACTGTTTAGCAGTGAGCAGGAGTCCTGCATGACTATGAAGTCCTTCACAAGCTCCAGATGCAGGAAGAGCTGTATTGACTTTGATCGGCAGCTTCTTGATGTGAGGAACGCCATGCAATAGATCCACACCTCCAGTGAATGGACATGAAAGGTACCTCTCCAGCTCCCCTGCTTCTGGCTTTCCTGACCCCATGGATCCATCATCTTCGTCGAATAGGCTGCTGTTTGTGCTGGCCTCATCCAGCTCTGAGTCTAGGTGATGTCTGACGAAGTTGAGACCTGTGGAAAGATGTAAGGTTTTCAAAAGAATTAGATCTGGTCATTATAGTGCTGTATACACTGCCAAGCTGCAGATGTTTGTTTGGAGCTAGCCTCCAAAAGCTGGCCATACACTGATTTTTCAGTCGCGCAACCGTTTCGGGGATCGGCCGTGTTTTGCCTTAATCGTGTGTACATCGTGTAGTATACATGGGGTAACGAAAAGCAGTTAACACCTCACGACCAGCTCCCAAGCATCAATCGTATGGTCGCATGATAATCAAACGTGTTTGAAATCCTGTCGCCCCTCAACGCAACCTCTCACACTGCGCACGCACAAACACAGAAATGAAAGAGAAAAGGTGGAGCAGCACGGCACTGCAGCGTGTGATCTGGACACAAGAGATGGAGGCACAACTTGTAGGATGAGGCAAGCTCATCCGAGTACGTAAGCGTAGAGCTGCCACCCAGGCAAAAGAAAAATAGAGCTATATCACGTTATAACGTGAAAAGTTTATTGTTCTAACAATATACTTTTCATGTTCGTGCAATATACCTTTCACGTTTGAACAATATAATATCTCGTTCGTACAATACAGGGTAGGCCATTTATATGGATACACCATAATAAAATGGGAATGGTTGGTGATATTAAAGTCCTGTTTGTGGCACATTAGTATATGTGAGGGGGCAAACTCCTCAAGATGGGTGGTGACCATGGTGGCCATTTAGAAGTCGGCAATCTAGGTTACAACTTTTGTTTTTTCAATAGGAAGAGGGCTGTGTGACACATCAAACTTATTGGTAATGTCACAAGAAAAACAATGGTGTGCTTGGTTTCAACGTAACTTTATTCTTTCATGAGTTATTTACAAGTTTCTGACCACTTATAAAATGTGTTCAATGTGCTGCCCATTGTGTTGGATTGTCAATGCAACCCTCTTCTCCCACTCTTCACACACTGATAGCAACACCGCAGGAGAAATGCCAGCACAGGCATCCAGTATCCGTAGTTTCAGGTGCTGCACATCTCGTATCTTCACACCATAGACAATTGCCTTCAGATGACCCCAAAGATAAAAGTCTAAGGGGGTCAGATTGGGAGACCTTGGGGGCCATTCAACTGGCCCACGATGACCAATCCACTTTCCAGGAAACTGTTCATCTAGGAATGCTCGGACCTGGCACCCATAATGTGGTGGTGCACCATCTTGCTGGAAAAACTCAGGGAACGTGCCAGCTTCAGTGCACAAAGAGGGAAACTGTCATGGTCCTGAGCCTGCCGACTCAGTGTTTTGTGTTTCCTTATGCTTTTGTTCATTCCGAGTATGTATTCTGTTGTGATTTGCCATTTGTTAGGTTTCTGTTCTTTGCCTGCCTGCTCCCACTTCTCTGTGTTCCCTCTGTCTGTCCATGGTGTTATTGTGTCTACTTATGAGTCTGCCTGTCAAGTTCAGTGTCCTGTCCGGTTCTCTGTCTGTTAGTTTCCTGTTTTATTCTGAAAGTTCATGTCTCATGTCAGTGTGTTCAGTTTTACCACTCCCCCGTCTCGTTAGCCTTTCTCCCAGCTGTGTCTCCCGCCTGTGGCCCATTCCCTGATTACTCCCCGTGTATTTAAGCCCTGTGTTTTCCTGTGCTCTCTGTCGCGTCGTCTGTTTAATTCCATGTCAGTCTGCATTATTCTATGTTACCCGGTATTCATTCTGCGTCTCTCTGCCATCTCTCTTTGTGCATTTTCCTCCTCCCGTGAGTGTCTGGTTTAAGTTTTGTTCTTTAGTTTTCCCAGTTTAGGTTTGTTTACTCCCCGCTCTGCTCTTCCTGTTTTTGTCACCTTATCACCGCTGTAAATAAACACTCACTTGCACCCCAGCCAGTACCTGCATTTTGGATCCTTTTTTCAATACACCACACGACTGCCCCCAGCCGTGACAGAAACACATCATCATGGAGCAATTTCAAATATCCAGTGGCCTTGAGGTTTCCATTGATGAAGAATGGACCCACTATCGTTGTACCCCATATACCACACCAAATCCAACACTGAACCAGTTTCACGAAACTTAGCAAGCAGTTTGCTGACTGTAGCATGGGAGATGGGTGGTCTCATAGGGTGTCTTGCATTGAAATCTGCTGCAATGACCCGGTTACTGCATTCACCAGATATCAACACAATTTCGATCCGCTCCTCACGTGTTAACCTCTTCGACATGTCAATGGCTGTGAACAAAGAGAAACTTGTAAATAACTCATGAAAGAATAAAGTTACGTTGAAACCAAGCACACCATTGTTTTTCTTGTGACATTACCAATAAGTTTGATGTGTCACATGACCCTCTCCCTATTGAAAAAAACAACAGTTGTATCCAAGATAGCCGACTTCTAAATGGCCACCATGGTCACCACCCATCTTGAGGAGTTTGCCCCCTCACATATACTAATGTGCCACAAACAGGACTTTAATATCACCAACCATTCCCATTTAATTACGGTGTATCCATATAAATGGCCCACCCTGTATAATATTTATATTGTACGAACGTGATAAATATGTATATTGTAATAACGTGATATTATATTGTTCAAACGTGAAAGGTATATTGTACAAACATGAAAAGTATATTGTTAGAAAAATATACTTTTCATGTTATAACGTGATATAGCTCTATTTTTCTTTTGCCTGGGTGGCAGCTCTACGCTTACGTACTCGGATGAGCTTGCCTCATCCTACAAGTTGTGGCCTCACAAACTTATCACAACTACAACAACCATGAAAAGAGATGGACATTGCTGCTCAATCACAGCTGCCTGGTCAATGTTTTTCATTAGTAATTTAGCAAAGTTGATGGTGTGTGTGTGTCTGTAAGACAGAGAGAGGGAGAGCGAGGGACAGATTTTGTATGATAAGCTTCATGTTATGGACGCACAGTTTGAGCACTCAGGTCGCATCAGAGCATCAGGCCGTATAGTGTGAGACCCTGCATCGTGACCTATGAACTTCTAACCCCTGAGGTTCAATTGTACAGTTGAGCAGGAGCTGAATAATGTGACTGAAAAAAATCGCACAGTGTTTGCCCAGCTTAATGCAGACTGTTTAAACTAAACAAGCTGCTGTTTCACATAATAAACCCTGTCACCCGCAGTATTGCCTTCTGTTTTAACAGTTAAAGCAGTAGAGACGAGCTGTTTGCATGTGCGTGGAACTCTAGCGTCATTAACCAGGCTAGCTGTTAGCTTATAGCTCACGCTAGCTAACCAGCGAGCAGTTAAAAAGACAGCTGAAGCTGCACAAAACACCCACAAACTTATCTCTTTTTTTTTTTTTTTTTTCTGTCCCGTTTGGCTCTTTTGCCATCAGAATTATTGTCTAAAGGCGAAGAAAGATGCCCAACGGATTTACTTTACCAAATTGACCATCCCAGCCTTGCCATAATGGTCCATTTGAGTCACCTTTTATTGTTTATTTTATTTTCACTTGCTGAATACGGGACAGACTTGACTGGGGGAAAGAAGGGGAGAAAGAAAGAGGGAAAGAAAAACAGCTGAGAAGAGGGACGGGGGAGAAGGGCAAAAACCAAAAACCAACAGAATAAGCAGAGAAAAAAAATGCATATATCGATCACCTGGATCACCTGTTGAGAAAGAAAAAAGAAAACAAGCAGAAGAAAACAAGAGTAATAGAATAAACAACATCACAATGATATATGGGAATATGACAGTAAATACTAAATATTAAACATTATTGTGCAGCACGTAAGATCGACAGCACACAGTGTGCTTGGAGGTAGGAGCCAAAAAGGGTGTAGTTTGTGTGTGTGATCACCCGTGTGTACACCTGTGAGCATGGACGCGCTTGTTTTTTTTAAAAGATTCCTTCATGTAATGATCTGCTAGAGGGTGTGGGGGGCCACTGCCCCGTCCTCCAGGGCATGAAGCAGGTATGGAGGAGATCAAAACTCCAGACATCCAGAGGCCCCCAGAACACAAGAGACCAAGGAAGACCAACAGAGGGGCAGCCGCGCCACTGTCCCAGAAAGAGCTGAGGAGAGTCCCAGATGAGGGGTCACTCAGCAGCCGCGGAGCAGAAGCCAGGGGGGGTTGCAGTGACGTGCCCGTGAGCTCCGCCGGCAGCCAGCTGCGCCTGAGTGACCGAGCCCCAGGCCGAGAGGCCGGGGGCACCCCACCTCCAAAGTGGCCCGAGCGAGCCCCAGGCTCCAGGCCCCGATAAGCGGCCGCCAAGGAGTGAGCCGGTGTGTACCTGGATGCCCATCCCCGGACACAAAGAACCACCAATGCACCGATGTCTGAGGGAGTCCGCCACCGGCAGGGGAAGTGGTGGTGGGGGGAGATAGGCCTCCAAACCTTGGAGGGCCTGAGATGTCCCCAGAGAGGTGGCGTCTGATACCCAACCTGACATATAGACACAGACATACAGGCACACACAGATACAAACATCCATTCCCACCCTCATGCTCTCATATGCACTTACTCCACACTCAACCAACGTGGAGACAGACATAAAGAGACGCTGTACACACAATCACACTCCCCAAGCGTACTCTACGAACCGGGTCTAGGTACCCTTGCCCCTGGAGGGGGGAACTGCATCCAGACCCAGGTGGTGTTACCCTTTTCCCTGCGGTGGGGAGAAGCAGACCGCCCCGACTCCGCAGCAGCAGGGAGGCCCCACATTCCAGACCCCAGTCGGACGGCCAACTCCTCCTCCTAGCCCCCCGCTCCAGCAGGCCGCAGAGAACGGGGGTGAGAGAAGACTCCAAACCTCCCTCCACCCGCTCATTGTAGTGTTAATGCATGTGTGTTCTAAGGTGCATTTAAAACCCAGGAGGGCATGGAGCTACTTGCCAGAGAGCAGCAGGTAAGCGCATAGGCCCTCCTGCTAGCCCTCAATGTCTACGTGTATTTAAAATTGAGAGGTGGGCAAGGACGCCAGGGGTGAGGTGTACACCCTGATGGTAATTTGGATTCCGTGTAGCGTGCCCACCCCCAAGATCCTATATGTATGTGTAATGAGAGTGTGAGTAATGTGAATGTCTAAGTTGTGGGATAAAATTGAGGCAGAGGCAGCCAGAAGGGGACAGAGGGGGGGGTAGTCTCCTCTGCACCCTGGTGACACACCCCTACTCCAAGGCCCTGCATGTGTGGGTGGTTGTGGTGGAGCGGGAAGAGGGAGGCAGCTGGAGATAGGGAGGGAAGGAAGGGAGGGGCAAGTGACCCCTCCCTGCGGCCAGCTCCCCCGCTGACCCCAGTAGGCACCCCCATACTCCGCGACCCGCCAGGGAAAGGGGGCCCAGGCCCATCCGGACCGGGGCCCAGTGCAGCAGCGCCGCCCGGCCCCACAGAGCCCGGGACAGTCCACCCAACCCCACCACAGAGAAAACTGCACCCACCCCATCATCCACTCATCTTCCAGACTACATAAGACAATAGACACCCAGGCTGAGATCTTCCTCCACCTCTCCTGTATCTCCCCCTCCTGCAGAGAGAGTTCCTGAAGAGAGGAAAGCTCCTGCAAGATGTGACAACCTCCCCCACCAGTTGAAGAGCCCCCCAGGTGGCTCGACGCACCGGCGGCACCCTGCGCCAGGGCTGGGCCCCCATACACCCACCCGCCCACAACCCCGGCAACACACCAACCAGGACCCAAGCCCCCGAGGCCCGGCCAGGGCCCTAGCCCAGAGCCCTTTGATTTCCAACAAGGTTCTGTAGAAAACTGGTGCTAGAATCGTCCAGAATTCTTTGTAGAATTCTGCAGGAAAGCCGTTTAGACCTGGAGCCTTATTATTGGGCATACTTATCAGGGCTTCCTGGAGTTCACCTGGTGTCAGTGGTGAATCCAGTGCCATTGCTTGAGTGTCTAATAATTTTGGAAGAGTTATGTTGTCCAAAAACTGATCAATTTCCTTTTTAGATGGGTTTATTTGTGGTGAATACAACGTTTTATAGAAATCCCTGAAAATGTTGTTTATTTGTATCGGTTCATATATTGTGTTCCCAGATGAATCTTGAACAGCACATATAGTTGTTTTTTCTTTATTTATTTTTAGCTGGTTTGCTAGAAATTGACCGGATTTATTACCATGTTCATAATTTTGTAAGCGTAGTCTTTGTACTAAGAATTTTGTTTTTTTTATCAATTATCTCATTTAATTCTAGTTTTGTTTTGCGTATTTTGTTCAATGTTTCCTGATCTCGGTGGGACACGTAGGCTTCTTCTAGTGATTTGATGTTTTTTTCTAATTCCTGAATATTTTTGTTTTCTTTTTTCTTTTTATGTGATGAGAAAGAAATTATTTTACCTCTCATCACAGCTTTCCCTGCTTCCCATAGAACAGAAGCTGATGTTTCGGGAGTGTAATTATAGTCTAAATATGAAGTCCACTCTTTTTTAAAATATTTAATAAAGTCTTCATCTTTAAGTAGTGATATATTAAATCTCCAGTTTTTACTTGGCGTAGTATTATTCTTGTGCATTATTGTTAAAGATACAGGACCATGATCGCTGACAGCTATAGGGTGAATCTCAGTGTCTGAAATGTCGCTCAGCAGTGAGCTGCTGACCAAAAAATAATCCAGACGAGAGTAAGAGTGATGGACATGTGAGAAAAAAGTATATTCCTTACTGGTGGGGTGAAGGGAGCGCCATGCATCGCAAAGACCAAAGTCGCTCATATACTGTTTGATTATATTTGTGGACTGCCAATTACGCTGAGTTCCTGCTGTATTGAGCCTATCCATTTCTTCATTTAGTCCAAGGTTGAGGTCGCCTCCAAGAACAAGTGTGCCATCTAAGTGTTCAGAGAGTGCACTGAAAAAAACGTGAAAGAATGAGGGATCATCAACATTTGGACCATATACACTTACAATACATAGCTTTTTTATCATGTATAGATAGTTTAATGATTAAGAATCTGCCCTCTGGATCTATAACTGTATCGAGGACTGTGAAATTAATATTTTTATGTATTAAAACCCACAAACTTATCTCACTACAACGTAGCGCCGAAAATATGACTCGCAGCTCGAGCTCGACACAGATGCTATAACATAAGACTGACATCCAGCTAACCACAGCTAAAAAGATATTTAGAGAAAACTTACCGTTTCCTCAGGTTACACGAGTTGTTTCACGCTGAAAAGTTGGTTTGTTTTTGCTCTCACTGAAGACACCGACACTGAAGACATAGCTGTTCTTTTGTACTGCTTTTAAGTGAAACATTCTTTGTATGTGAGGAAAATGCTGTTCATCCTCTTCAGCTCTAGCGTAGACTCTGCCATGTTTTCATGTTTCTTCTTTCCGTGTGTCCGCTACTTGGAAACGCTTGGGCCGCTCTGCCCACCACAGTTTGAAACTGGTCATGTGACTGCATGGCCACATCTGATTAGTAAAAAAGTACCGGAAACTCCACTGGCGGCATGTTATCTAATGTGTTAAACCAATTATTTTTTTAAAAAGTAACGAGTCGAATTTTGCAAATGTAGCGGAGTAAAAGTACCGTTTCTTCTTCATAAATGTACTCAAGTAAAAGTAAAAAGTATCGTGCAAAAAAGGTACTTTAAAAGTACATTTTGTTTCAAAAACTTACTCAAGTAAATGTAACGGAGTAAATGTAACTCGTTACTATCCACCTCTGTTTATAACTCAGACTGTTTTTAGTTCACTGTGACCCGTTATCATGCAGGGAAGGAGCAGTACTTATTAGTGCTGGATAAGAGCTTAACAAGCAGTTTCACTTCGTGCCAGGTAGAGGAGCCTCTCCTGGCACACACGCACACGTGCACACACACATATACACATCCACATTCCAATGTAATAAACGAATGCACCTACTTTTGTATATAAACAAAGACCAGAGCGGTAACAGAGCGTACTTCACATGGTCTTTCGTTAATTAATAGGGTGGTGTGAAAAATTGCTGCCACACCGCCCACTCGGCCTGTGCTTCGAGATTTCTGGTAGTTAGAATGACTCGGGGGTGTTGATTAATTTAAACTAACATAATCATCCGGCTGCAACCAGGTTTCTGTAAGGCAGAGTAAATTGATTTGTTGATCAATTATTAAGTCATGTACTAACAGAGACTTGGAGGAGAGAGACCTAATGTTTAATAATCCACATTTCACTGTTTTACTCTTTGGTTCAGATGTGGATACTGTATTATTCTTTCTTTGTGATTTTTTATGTTTAAGTTGTTTATTGCTGGTTTTTAGTTTGTTTTGGTCTGTTTGGGAGTTGACACAGTCTCAATGGAGATGGGTTTTTGGGGGGGTAGCAGGAGGAGAGAAGCTGCAGAGAGCCGTGTAAGACTGCAACTCTGCTTCCTGGTCCCAACTCTGGATAGTCATATTTTGGGGGGTTTAATAAATTTGTCCATATTTCTAGAAATGAGAGCTGCTCCATCCAAAGTGGGATGGATGCCGTCTCTCCTAACAAGACCAGGTTTCCTCCAGAAGGTTTGCCAATTATCTATGAAGCCCACATCATTTCTGGGACACCACTCAGACAGCCAGCAATTTAAGGAGAACATGCGGCTAAACATGTCACTCCTGGTCTGATTGGGGAGGGGACCAGAGAAAACTACAGAGTTTTCAGTGTTTTGGCAAAGTTACACACCGATTCAATATTGATTTTAGTGACCTCCAATTCAGTAATCCTGGACTCCAGAGCTGCAAATATGCTACTTTTGTTACAGGTATCATTACTGCTAAAGGAGGCCGAGGAGTAGCTAAACATCTGACACAATGAGCAGGAAAGTGCAGGAGGGACAGGTGAAGTAGCCATGGTGCTAACGAGTCGGCTACGAGCTAAGCTAAGCTAAGCTAAGCTAGCGAAACAGTACAGAGACAGTGAGTGAATACTTTGGCTATAAATTAGGTAGTGAGTACACAGAAAGTGTGCTTTGGATGAAGCACGTGAAGATTATACTGTGAAAAAATAATGTATTTAAAAGTTTTTAATTAAATTGCTAAGCAGATAAGCTACTCAGAAACATCACTGTCTTTGAGCAGGAACAGGAAGCGATACTCTACCACAGTTTTCCCTCTTTTGTTACAGGCCTACACACCAGTGTTGCCAACTCCTCAGTAAGGAAAATCGCTATTGGTTGTCCTAAAAGTCGCTAGAAATCGCTGAATGACGTCATCGCCTAATTTGCATAATTGGTCATGCTAATCTAATTGTAACCTATGTTGTTGGAGAGAGAAATAACATCGTGGAAGAGACATAAAGTGAGTAAAAAACGTCCTAAATGCATTTAGAGTTTATTTAGAACTACAAATTAAATTTCTTTTAGCAATTATTGTTTTTTTAATGTCACAATTCCAACCCTGCTCCTTTACCCGGGCTTGGACCGGCAAAAGTGACCCGAAATAGGCACTCTGGTGGAGTTACTTTGTGTGTGTGTGTGTGTTTATAAGTAGTTTTAAACCTTGTGATCCACAAAACAGCATAAGAGTGAAAGAGTAAAAGAAGAACTGACTGCGTTACAGCACCCGCTGCTTGTTGAGAGTAAAAGCGATACGCGCTTTCACGTCTTTTTTTAGCGACTTCTTTTAGAAAAAAAAGTCGCTAAGGGGTCTGAAAACTCGCTAAATATAGCGACAAAGTCGCTAAGTTGGCAACACTGCTACACACTGCTGCTGTCTTGTTGTATCCTTGTTGTTGTTTTACTGTTGTTTATAGACTGACATTGACTGGTTCCTTGTTTTATGGTATTTTACACATCAAGAAATGGGTAAATTGCACCTTCCAGATTGCAGTGAGGTTTGCAGTGAGACTACACGGGTGAGTAATTGGTGGCACTCCCCCCTGTAGGTTGCCTCCCCAAGTGGGCGGTCACCACCATTTCGTTTCATTATTTTATTTTTACTTTATTTTTAACTAGGCTAGCACTGTGTCAGCGAACCTTGTCCTTTTAAATAATGTTTATTAATAAAGTGTTTTAAAGAATAAGCTACCTGAAAAGTTTTTTTTTTCTGCTCTACGCTTTGAGTAGTTTTGTCCTTACTTTTGCTTGTTAATAACAAGCCTGTGGGCTTTTGTAACTGGTACAACATTTGCACTAGCTACTGTAATCTCTCCTGGGGTGTAACCCCCTCCCCGGGTGGCATTATCAACACCATTTAGTCACATTTACTGGTATTCTGCCTTCACACCACCACATATGCATACAGAATCAGTCCAATCAAAGGTAACACATCTGTGAAAATGCTGTGAAATGACTGAAGCTGCATTTAATGCTGTCAGACTCTCTGAGAAGCTGCTGTTACTCAGACTCACACCCTTTCTCTGTAACTGAGCTCTGAACTTCCTGTAAGATAGACCCCACTCAGTCAGAGTTGAAAACCAGACACCAAACATCAGAACTGTGAGCATTGGTATTACTCAGGGGCACGTGCTGAGTACACTGCCACATGCTGTCTTCACATATGAGTGTGTGCACCACCTGATCAATACCAGAATGATAACATTTGCATATGTGATTGGGCCGATTACTGGTAGGGACGGGATAGAGAAGTGATAGGACTGGTGGCCCGGTGTCAGGAAAATAATGTTGCCCTAAAAGTAGAGAAGGGCAAGAAGATCATTACTTATCTGAGGAAAAGACACTCCAATATACATCAGTCACACAGAGGTAGAGAGGCTGAAAGCCTTAAATTCATCAGGACACACATCTAACAGTTTCTCAAAGGTGCTGACTCTCAGGTTACCAGCAGAAACATCAAGGACTGTGACCTGGACGAGATGGAGCCATTCACTTCCATTTTTTTTTTTTTGTTCTTTTACTTTGTTGTGTTCTCGACGTCATTACACAAGTTCTGTTTTGGTCTGTCACAAGATGTGTCTACATCTGTTAAACTGGTAGCTGATAAGTAGAAGCTTATTGATTGCAAAGAGGATTAAAATACATTTAGAGGACTTAGCATCTCAGGCTCAAAGTGGCAGGTATGGTTATCTGAGTGATTCATTACGAAGATATGGTGGGTCATTGAGTTATGTTTTTGACAAATTTGATGTAAGGTTGTATTTTTTCTGCAATTTCAATATTTTTTTTCACTCCTTTAGAATGTTGAAAATACTATTAAAGGAAAGCAAAACGTACTTTCCTGTCAAAACACAGGGCTGATTTTTATCATGAAAACATATAATAAAGGTGTATTACTGACTGCAAACTTTTCATTCCATATATTAGACCAGCATCATATGAACCTAAGTGTCTTGCATTTATTCCGACAAGCCACTAGGTGGTGGCTTGTGCACAAAGGTCAGCATCCTGGCTACACACTTACATCGTTTTCCATATTGTGCTAACCATATGTGGCATCACATGAAAGTGGTGCTTCAAGCTTCTAAAATTTCACAGTATTCTGATCATATGTGTTCTTTGGTTTTTCAAGTATATTACTTTTAAATGGTTTGTTGCCCACTTTACCACCACAGGTGTAATCTCACAGTTTTTTTCTGCTCGACATTTAAGTGAACTTTTGCTAAGCACTAACAGAATACAGCTGAGTATACACTAGCACAAGAACAAATACCAACTTAAAAGGCAAAATAAAAGGTTAGTAAAAAGAGAATTAGGATTTAAACTATTCTAAATGTCACGTAGCATGTTAACATCTCTCACATGAAACAGTACAGTGCAGTTTATACAACGTATTACTGTTTTGAACAAATCCAGTATCGGTTATAAGTTCTCTGTGTCAAACATGTAATCAGCTGGCTGTAGCTGGTTAATAAAGACTGTGGCCAAGTTTAAGTCCACCAATTAATTAAATTGTGTTATATCTTATATATTATAGTGGTTTGGATTTTTCTCTTTCAAATGTGGACAGAACAGACGTAGTAGTAATTGAGAGGAGAGGGTAAGTGATTTGTAGCAAAGGTTCCTAGCTGGAATCGCAGATTAAATGCTGTGGTCTCAGGGCAGCATGCATTCTGACCACAAGGCTGCCACATAACATTGTTGTTTCTTTTTGATGTGGTGCCTGGTCTGACATCGGCCAAAAAGTTAAGTCAAGTCGGCTTGAGGTTATTTCTGCATGAGGCAGCGACGGAAGATGCAATGCATTTTGGGAGTTTTCACAGGAAATTCAAGTGATCAGTTATTAGGATCTTAAATCAGCGAAAGGTTGGCAATCTGAGATCAAAAGAAAGAGGACGTCATTTCATTTTTATACAACCTGTACTGGTGACTTTTTGTCCTTGTGGGTGTGTGGATTTTGTAATATGACTGTAAATAAAAGAGTACTTTTGACTCATGAGCCTTTCTGGCCCTTCTTGATACTTTCACCCAGTTGTGCATGAACCTGCACATTGCAGAAGGGGATTATAGCGTGTCTTTGTGACACTTCTGCACATGCTTTAACGACTCTTGTTGTGAAATTGCTCCAGCACCTGGCCTGTCTAACAGCAGAGGTAAAGCAAGATGGTGAACTGGGTTTCTGGTATGCAGAAATACGTACACTTGCTGTCTAACAGGCCTGCAGGAGACAGGTGCACAAAAGGTGTAAATAAAAACAGAAACCTTTTCAATTGAATGATAAGTGTGCTCCGCTTGTTGCTGGAACAGCATAATTCTCTGTCTTTATCGTGTGTTTTTGACACTTAAGGGAAGCCATTGCTTAGTTTCTCACCCTTTTGACATAAAAGATATATAAAATTGCTTTGTCTCAGCTTCTGCAGGATCTGTTAAGAATCCTGTTGTAGATAGACTTTAACAAATTCTGAGACTGCTTCACTTCAAATGTTGTCTTATAGGTGCTTGCTTAAAAACTTATCAGATGGTTGTGCCAACTTAACCTTTTAAAGATCTCCTGAAGCTCCCATTTAGTTATTAATTTGCAGTTTTCTGACCTGCATTCAGTAACTGATGAAATGTGAAACTACTCCCTCCTAACTTTGAAACTGTTGTGGTTTTCAGTATCTTTGACTTAAGCAGTCTCTGTTATTGGTTACTGATTACTGACCAGTCATGTCTTTTTGAATGTGTTGGTAATATGCACTACCAGGCAAAAGTTTGGACAACCCTTCTCATTTAATGTTTTTTCTTTATTTTTACAACTTTCTGCATTGTAGATACATACTGAAGACATCAAATATATGAAGCAAGATATATGTAATTATGTAGCAAAGAAAAAGTTGATAAAATCTCTAAATATGTCATGGCCGAGGCCGTCTCAAAAGGAAAAGGACTCAATTGCTCGGCGCCGAACAGCATGTAAGTAGTTTGAGTGACAACTTTTATTTTCACCACATTCCAGTGTTCACAACTGGAATGTGAGTTTCACAAGTGCTAAATACAACCACTAAACCTAAGAGGTTTATGCAGCCTGAGCTAAGTGAGCAATCTGGTCATTCGTCAGTGGAAAACAGCTGCTCCGAGGATTGGGCTGGAGGGAGAGTCAACCTGGGTCCGGGGAAAGGATCAGAGTCACTGAAAATAGAGTATAGACGTTCAGGTAGGGTTCGGGAGGAATATGGGCAAGCTGTGTGTTCTGAATCTTCCTGAGTACTGCTTACTTGCCGCGGGTGGTCTGTAGTGGCGTGGAGGGGTTAGTGGTCCGGGTGAGTGGTCCAAAATTCCTGGCGTTGAGGCAGGGAGGCAGGCAGGTGAACAACCCGTGGGACTGGCAAGTGGTCCAGCGTCCAGATGAGAGCTCTTCGGCAGAGATTTGCGTCTGGCAACTTGATGCGTGGAAGGGCTCGCTGAGAATCTGGCAAAGAAAGGTTGAGTGCGCTGGCCTTATGAGTCCCCAGCTTAATCACCCACAGGTGTGAGCAATCAGCAGAAAACAGAGGCCCCTCCCAGGGTTGGAGATGCCGGCTCGGAGGGAGACACACTAGCACACACCCGGACCATGACAAAATATGTTTTATATTTCAGAATAGCCCCCCTTTGCTTTGTTGACAGTGCTGCAAATCCTTGGTATTCTGTCAGTGAGCTTCATGATGTAGTAATCTGACATGTTTTCACTTTACAGGTATGGTTGGTCAAGGTTCAATTATGGAATTTCTTATCTTCTTAATGGGGTTGGGACCATCAGCTGTGTTGTGCAGAAGAGGAGACTGTGTGAATCAGGCCTTTATGGTCAAATAGCTGCTAAGAAACCACAACTAAGGAAAAGCAACAAGCAGAAGAGATTTGTTTGGGCCAAGGAACACAAGGAATGGACATTAAACCAGTCTAAATCTGTAGCTTGTTTGAGTTTGAGATCTTTGGTTCCACCTGCCATGTGTTTGTGCGACACAGAAAAAGTGAACAGATGGTCTCTACATGCATGGTTCCCACCATGAAGCATGGATGAGGAGGTGTGATAGTGTTGGGGTGCTTTGCTGGTGACACTGTTGGAAATTTATTCAAAACTGAAAATACACTGAACCAGCATGGCTAACACAGCATCCTGCAGCGTCATACATCCCATCCGGTTTGAGTTTAGCTGGACCGTCATTTATTTTTCAACAGAACAATGACCCCAAACACACCTCCAGGCTGTGTGAGGGCTAACTGACCAAAAAGATGGAGTGCTGCGCCTCTAGTCACCTGACGTAAGCCCAATGGAGATGTTTTGGGATGAGGTGGACCGCAGAGTGCTCAGCATCTCTGGGAAGTCCTTCAAGACTGTTGGAAAACCATTTCAGGTGACGACCTGATGAAGCTCAGTGAGAGAATGCCAAGAGTCTGCAAATGAGTAATCAAAGCGAATGGTGACTATTTTATGGAATCTAAAATATAAAACATGTTTTAAGTTATTTCACACTTTTTTGTTTACTACATAATTCCTTGTGTTCATTCATAGTTTTGATGCCTTCAGTGAGAATCCAAAAAACACATGAAAATAAATAAAAACATGAAATGAGAAGGTGTGTCCAAACTTTTGACTGGTAGTGTGTGCGCCCTCACAGGAAACAGTAATCATTTTCAACGTTTTTCCCCCCAGTCTGCTTCCAAGGCCTGTCACTCTGGTGAAACTGCACTCACTAAAGCTGCAAATGTCTTATCTTACCTGCTGGATATCAGCGTGTTTTTGACAGCTTATGCAGCACAGAGACCAGTGTACATTAACTCTTGGCAGCTAAAAACTGCGGTGTTAAATTTGGAATAACCTTTGTGTTTGTTCGACTGCTTTGATGCTTCCTCTCTTCCTCTCAGGTCTCTCTGTTCCGGATCATCAACCATCCTGGGACCTCTCTCTCCCCCTTGGCTGTCAGTTACTGATGTTCGGATCTGGAGCTTTGTCCTCCAGCTTCTCTTATCTCCCTCTCTCCTCTGTATTTATGCTGTCCTTTTTGTGTCCCTTCTCTAGGTTTGTTTACACGTCGAGGCAACTGAATGTTGTTTTGTGTATTTTTTCCAGGTTGGATGTCGACGAGGTCATGGAGGGGGAGCTTGAACTAGATGAAGTAGATGGTGTCAGAGATATGCTGACAACAAAGGCCGTACCATTTACCTAAGATCGTTTTTTTAGTCGAACTATTCAGTGGCCCCCCGTGCCCTGTGTGTGGCAGCCCTACCTCCAAGAGGATAGAAATGTCTCATCATTGGATTAATATGACCACTCAGAACAAGCTTGTATTGATTTCTGGTAACCTTCCCCTCTTAAAGGACAAGTGGACTCAAAGATATCAGTCAGAGGTAAAGGTTTTGTCATTTTTCTTACATTTAATTAACCATAAATAAAACTCCAGTGTGATTTGCCTTGATATCAAAAACTGATATTTCAGATTTACAATAAGCTGTATATATGAGGAAAGACTCTAAATGCAATGCAAGTAATTTGATATATTGTCCACATTTTTAAGCATCAACTTTACAGTCTGCCTCTGTAAAATAAGGTTATATTCCAGAGATAAACTTTGATCATATATCTATGAATTGCTTTCATGCTGACTTTCCTTGCTTTTATATGACTTCATATAAATGCACAAACATAGATAAATGTTCTTCATTACAGGTCAAAGGGACCTCTTCTGTAAACAATAGAAGTAATTCGAAATATGAGCTCAATTAACCCATTTTGTTTGGGTTGATCCTGAATACTAAAATACAGTGAAGAACTTGTTTTATCTTTTTCCGTTATTATTTTTTGGTGCAAACTGAGTGCTAATTTAATTTACAGCATAGCACCAGTTCTCTTCCTCTATCTCAAAATGGCCACAGTTGCTTGGTGTTTAAAATAGAAATATTAAGTGATGAGTGTAAAACTTAATATGGAAAAGTTGTAATTACTAGAATTTTATCTACAGCCTTACACTGCAAAAGTGCAATGCCATTTACTGTTAATTCTGTTATGTACTACTCGTAAAAAAAAGCAAATTCTAGTACTTTCTGCACAAGCTTCTCCTTTAGTGTTTTTGTGTAAAAAGCAGATTTTTTTCAACAAGTAATTTTTCCTAAAACATAAACTGCACGACAGAGTTGATTAAATTTTATGTGAAAGCTCAGTTATATGGTAGAAGGTAGAATCAACATACTTTTTTTACTTTCTAAATAAAGCAATTTTGAGCAGTTCTTGCAGTTAGTGCACCTTAGCTAAGTCTCTAAAGGTTTGATCTTGATGTGGATGCCATTGAGTGAGCGGAGAACCAGTCGGGGGATGATCTTGGGTTTCATAGTGGGCTCCGCTATGAGCTGGTATCGCTTCAGTGTCAGAGCTGTCACCACTTTCATCTCATTCATAGCAAAGTTCTGACCGATGCAGTTTCTGCAAAACACATAAAATGTAAGAAATACACAAATACCTGAAAAACAATTAAAATAATTTGATCCTTCTGAGATTTGGACATGCAGAAAATGGACAGGAGGGATAAATATATTATGTTATCTTTTAACATTCAGGTCCAAAGGTGCTTGTATTTTAAATGAGATCAATCTTAGATTACAGTGAGTTCCCCCTTTCCCCTACTTGCTCTAGCCCAGTGGTTCCCAAAGGGGGCGGCACGGTATGAAAAAAACAAAACAAAGAATGCTTGGACACTGCTAGCATAATGGACAGGTTTTTGACAGGGCTCCCACACAAATGCAAAGCAGAGGATGAAGCATCGCCAAATATGGTTCCAAACCAACTTCCTTCCAAGCCAAAGACTAGAACATGGTAAATGGTAAATGGTAAATAGACTGGTTCTTATATAGCTTATATAGCGCTTTTCTACTCTATCTGAGCACCCAAAGCACTTTATACAACTCGTTCATTCACCCAATCACACACAAGCACTGTTCTAAGTTTTTCGTGCTATCTAACTAACATTCATACATACACATTCACACTCGGATGGATGCATCGGGGAGCAACCTGGGGTTAGTATCTTGCCCAAGGATATTTGGGTAAAACAATGGGGGGCCTAGCAACAAAAGTTTGGGAACCACTGCTCTAGCCCATCATAAAACCAGTTTGCTGATGGAAATGGGGTCAAGTTACACATTCACATACTTGAGACTACTGCAAGCAGTCTCTATACAGTGATATAGTTTCAGGTGAGGACAAACCTTGGCCCAGCTGAGAAGGGCACAAACGCATGAGGGGATCTCTTGGCAATGTTCTCTGGTAGGAAACGCAGAGGGTCAAAGACCTAATGTAATACAGGGCAAAGAAAGAGAGCAGTGTTATGTGTATTACTTATTTTCTGAACCTCATCGCCCTTATCACTTGCGCAGAGAAAACTGCATTCTGACACATAATAAAGTAAGTCATTAAACCAGCTTGAATCTGTCCTGAGGTCCACTTTGGCACCAGGGACCTACCCAACTCAGCAAATACAGCACCAGTAATTAATTTAATGCACCAATTTCATGATTGCTTCTTCAGTTATTTGGTATATTGTATGCAGCCTTATGGGCAGAGTGCTGAAAACGTCACAATTTTATTTCGTCATAGATTCCATTGATGATGTATTCCATGTAGTAAGTTGTGCTGGGAATAAAATTGTCTTTACTTACATTAGGGTTTTCCCAGACAGATGCATTCCTGTGAATTCCAAATACACCTATTCCAACAACAGAACCTATATTTGAAAGAAATGTGTACTTGGCTTATTATTATTAAAAGATTATAGGGTGTGTGTAGCTGAACATTATCTTTCAAACAAAACAAGCATACACCATATCGAAAAATTTATTGTGACACAACTCATAATTCAAATGTAGGGGTTTTAAGTCCAGTTGGCACAGATACATAAAATCAAGCAGCTAGCCATGCAGCGTGATCAAGTGTAAGTGGTATTATTGCACATTGGAAGTGTTTAAGAACTATAGCAACTCAGCCATGAAGTGCCAGACCATGTAAAGTTGCAGAGTGAGTGTAGAAAAGTCCGTGTTAGCGTGAACTACATTACCCAGCAGCTTTGCAGTCATGGGATTCATGGGACTCCTGAGCTAGATAGCCTGACTTAGTTCATGGGCTGATGAGAGACGAGGGGAGAGCTGCTGGGAAGAAAAGCAAATAGCCCCCACTCACGTTTATGTGACACACACCATTTACAACAAGTAAATGGTGTGTGTCACATAAACGTGAGTTTACATTTCATTTTTAAGATACTTTACCCTGTGTGTATTGGTTCTAGCTACCTTTGGCATATGTGCTAGTTATAGATAACTATGGTGGCCCAGCTATTGGATAGTTTCTGGCCTTGCTCCAGTTTTATTTGTTCCATTTACCAATTAATGTGACGTTGTACGCTGTAACATGGGTGTATTACGTAGTTGTAGAGGGCTGGCTGCTGAACAACTGCCTCTAAATATTTCATCTCTTGTGTTAGAGTGCCATCTTGTGGCCCATTTTGGGTAGTGTTTTAATAAATGGGATCGCTCTTAAGAAGCGGTATCAGGTTGATGCACCGCCTTAGCAGATTTGTTGTGGAGGAATTTGTGGCCAGCTTTATTACCCTTTAATCTTAATTCATGTTCTAAAGTATTTCCTGTCCTTGATTGCAGAAACCACACCATATCACCCCTCCACATCCTCCTACACCATGTCATATCTCCTTGTACCATCAGTCTGAGTGTAAAAAAACTCCACCTCTTACAATCTACTCCCTGGATGTCAGCCTCTCCTTCTGACCAAGGATAACTATTGTAGCAAAAACCAACATTAGTTTGATGTGCACCATTCTGTACAGTGAGGTTGCAGAGTGCATAAAATCTCCAACGCTCTGCTGACTCAGTAACTGCAGAGCTCCAAACCTCCTCTGGCATCAACATCAGCACAAAAACTGTGTGCCTGGAGCTTCATGGCTCTTGGGTTCCCATGGCTGAGCAGTTCCAGTGAGTGTAATGTGTAGGCGGCGGTGTACTTTATGCCCATATAATTTAAATACTCCCATTTGGAAGAACGCCGCACTGACAAAGCAATTACACCACACGTTTTAGTGATCTATACTAGCTTATAAAAAAGATACTGTATGTGACAATACAATCAAATAATACCAGTGTGCCCTTTTAGAATAATAAATTAATAAGTACTAAGTCAATATAGGTCCTTTATTGAATTGTCAAGAAAAGTAATTTATGTATGTAAAGACAAACAACGCCGGTTAAGAGTTTGTGTTTACCATGTGGCATGAAATGATTCCAAAAGCATTATTAAGTGAAGACATTTAATGTTTACTCTTTGATAATAACAACAGAGTAAAATCACTGACCTGCAGGCACTGTTCTCCCATCACAAAAGGTTACAGTTTTGGTGGTTTTTCTGGCAATTCCTGGTACAGGGGGGTAAAGGCGGAGAGCTTCTTTTATGCACATTGTAGTGTATGGGATTTTACTGAGATCCTCCCTTAAAATGAGACAGACATGCAATGTTAGTGAAGTCAACTAATAAGAAACACATCTTGTTTATATGTCTCCTAATAAAGTTTTGGTACCACAGAATGGCACCAACTTGTTTCCCTATTGCAATGTTGTCCTTTCATAAGCCTACCACTCCATGGTTTCCTTGTCATGCAAGGCCTCCATAATCTCCTTCCTGCAAATCTTCTGATGTTCTGGGTTGCAGGCCAGACAGTAGAGGATGAAAGACAGGCCACTGGCTGTGGTGTCATGGCCCTCAAACATGAAGGTGTCCACTTCTGCCCGCATATCTTCATCTGACAGACCCTGCTGGTTCTCATCCTGGCGTTGAAATAAAGGATATTTACAGTTGACAAAAGACAGCCTGGACTGCACTATACTCTAACTGGGCTTCT
Source organism: Perissodus microlepis (assembly GCF_051167445.1). Classification (NCBI taxonomy): domain Eukaryota; kingdom Metazoa; phylum Chordata; class Actinopteri; order Cichliformes; family Cichlidae; genus Perissodus; species Perissodus microlepis. The sequence goes on along the minus strand of NC_140471.1, from coordinate 26,196,551 downwards.
CAATAAAAGTGCTTTGTTACTTTTGCTGCTCAGGCTCCATTATCGGTTGATTATATTAATATTATACAGTTATTACACAATTATGTATTGAAGTAATATAAATAAGATTTTTCAATTTGTGTGATTTTCAGTTAAAATGCATAAAAATTAAAAATAAATAAAAATTGGATCATTTTATGTGTTTTAAACTTTTTTGAAATGAAGAGTGAGTCACAGCATGAACCCATGTCATGAAAGCTAAGTCTACTAAGAGAATAAACATGCTAGCTGAGACAGCCCCTACAAGCTGCCTTTTAGAGAAGTTTTTGGAAAAAAAAACTGGACAAAACACTAACCAGTGTTGATCAGTCTCTACACAAAAGAGATTTTGTATTCAGGTTGCTGCTCACGAGAATGAAAAGGCTGATCATCGTCTTTGTGTCAGAGGACATTAACATGCAGCTTGGTAACAGCATGCATCTTTGCTTATTTGCTGCATGCATATGCTATTTCAGCTTTAGGCCAGTACTTCAGATATCTGACACGATCTCAAGTTGGCACTTGCCTCATTTTCTGTATGACCTTTATGCAGGAAAACACCAGTTTGTGACTTGCCTATACATTAAGCAAATCCTACAATGGGAAATGTGTTGAAGTAAGAGGCTGAAACTGATGACACATAACATACTCTTGCAAAGAGAAGGATGTCCAGAAAGTCCAAATATCTCTTTGCCTGTATTTGTCCAAGCTCCTTCTCTTCCTTTAGTGCTTCTCTCCTCTTTCTTATAACTTCCTCTTTAGAAAAGAATATAAAATGTAAGCATTTGTAGATCTGATACTGATTTTTGACAACGGTTCAGATGAATCAAAGCAAAGCTTACCTGTATGACTGAGGGCCACCTGACGTGCTTTTCTGTATCTGAAACCATGTGGGCTAAGGTGGAAAATGAGGTCACTGTGGTACGGAAACATTCTGAGCCGAAGGTCAATTAGAAAACTGAGGTCATAAACTGCTTTGATGTATGCATTTGTTCCACTGAAATGACAAAGGAGGCAAACATTAAATGCAGATTTACAACAACCAAAGACTCAACATAAAACTGACACTGTAAATGACTCTTTAAAAAGATTCATCTGGGCTCACCCCTCTGTCTGACAGTTGCTGTAGCAGCTGAAGGCACACTTCATAATGCTGTCCAGTGTCATGAGGCTCACGTGTTTAAACAATTCAAAAGGCTCATTTGTGCTTGCATAACTTTCCCACTTATCCTGCCAACAATGAGAGAACAGATGTGTCAGAAGAAAATTGTACATAGCATGATCAGCTACATGAAATGTGTTTTTTATTGATCACTAAGCAATCCACATGTCTACGTGACTTTTTACATGAACTCTTGTGTGATAAACTTATTTAGCAACTAACAGCTTCCTCTTTTCTAAGAACATACAGACTTAGAAAAGGGGAACCTCAGCTATAAGTTCTTGGAATAACTTTGTTACCTTTGTACACACACAAGCTTGTATAAACAAAGAACGCAGACAGTGACAAAGCGCGAGTCCGTGAGTGCCTCTTGCGAGTACGAGCGCTCTGTGACCGTCCTCGCGAGTAAAGACAACTGCAGTGTTTGTGTTTTCTAACTCAGGCGTTAGGGGTGGGGTTTGATTATCGATTTATTGATTAAAATCAATTCTAGCTTGGATAACGTGATATCGATTCATTAAAATCCTGAATCGATTTTTAAATATAATTTATTTTGCCCTCAGGTTAAACCTCACAAAATTTCAACGACCACCAAACAGCTAAAACAGTAAAGGAGAGCAGGAACACGGATTCTGCACAAAGACGTAAACACAAAGCGCGGACCTGCAGCTGTCAGAATCAGTGAGATGTCACCTTTCTCACCCGACGGCACGGACAGCTCACTGATTGCTCTCTCTCTCTCTCTCTGTACTTCAAGAACAGTTTCCCGTTTAAAAATCTCTGTTTTCTGCATTATTCGCTTGCTTATTACGCACAAGTCTACCGTTGTTTACAGCGCTGTGGGCCGCTGTTTTTTTCCCTTTACTTACTTCCAAAAAGAAAGTCTCATTTCTATGGAAGCCCGTTTCCGCCACTAAAAAAAAAAAAAAGGATCCATAACTCAAAATTTCGAGTTATTTTCTCGAAATTCCGAGTTATTTTCTTGAAATTTCGACATATTAACTTGAAATTTTGATTTATTAACTCAAAATTTTGAGAAAAGCAACTCGAAATTTCAAGTTAGCGCTGCCAATCAGTAATCTACGTGAATGATGTCATTTCCTTGTTACCCGGAAGCTGAAGCCCTCAGCTACAAATGCTACAGCTAAGCTACCGGTATTACATCCAGTCGTGAATGCACAGATTGCTGAGTGTTTTCAGCCTGGCTTCACAAATGATGAAATCCCTGTTATTAGCTGAATCACATGGTGTTACTATCAGCAAACGTACTCGCGAAAGCGCCAATTTGTTGGGATCCGTTTTTGAGTGCGCGTTCCTCTGCGCCATATGCTTCTGGGTAACAAGAAAGCGACCTCATTCACGTATATTTTTGATTGGCAGAGCTAACTCGAAATTTTGAGAAAAGTAACTCGAAATTTCGAGTTACTTTTCTCAAAATTTCGAGTTAATAAGTCAAAAGTTCGAGTTAATAAGTCGAAATTTTGAGAAAATAACTCGAAATTTCGAGTTATGGATACTAGCTTTTTTGTTTTTATTTAGTGGCGGAAACGGGCTTCCATACATTTCTGCTGCTCAATAGGCTACTGAACAAATTTAAACTTTTTAAAATTATGCAAAATTGCAAAACGCTTAGCTGTGTCTCTAAAACCTCTGTAACTTTGCTCTGCTTCACTTCAGCAGCATCAGGTAATGTTCATATGTTGATTAATGGTTTTCTTTTGTTTTTGATCTACGGCAGAATATTTTTAAGATCATCTGCTATAAAATCCCAGGCCAGGAAAATCTCCTTAATGTTTTTATCCTCAGTTACTTTGACATAAAGGCATCTGCTGTGATGCTTACACCTTGGATAAAGTCTCACAAGTGTCAGCTGTGTTTTTATAGACAAAAAATATGGAAATGTACTGATCCATGATCAGAATTATAATATTTCTGACTGTCTGAGTCAAAATTTCCCCGATTCGAATCGAATCGAATCAAATGAAATCGTGGATCGAATCGATTCGGGACCTTGTGAATCGGAATTGAATCGATTCTAGAGATCAGTGACGATACCCAGCCCTATCAGGCGTCACAGCTGAAGAACTGTGGGGTGATTCTTAGAAATCCCCTGTCATTTAAATTGGTCCTTCGAGCCAGATAGATGAGTTGCTGGCTGTGTCGTAAGTACCCATCCTAATGTGTACCTCATGCATCCTGTTCTACGACCCTGAAGCCATCCTTCATGTGTTTCTTCAGTTTTTTCATATCTGTCTCTTTCAACTTGAGTCAAAACATGACCTAACTCCCTCCAATCTGTGTTTTCATTTCGTGCTACAGACACGTGTGGTTTTGGCATCCTACTCAGTTCCTGTACTTTTTCTGTTTGTATCACTGAGCACACAGCATTGCCACTTTTAGTTACATAGAGGTGCTGCAATGTAAGCTTCTGTGGGCCTAATCTGTGAATTTGTGTGTCATATGAAGGATCTGGGCCTGGGCTTTGTTTAAATCTTAGGGTGTTGTGATACTCATCAAAAGCAAGTGGTCGGGAGTCTGGTGGCAAATACTTCTCTGCCAACCTCTGTAGAGGCTCTAATGGTGGAAGGTCTAGAGTCCAATAGTAGTGGGGGACTCCTTTTCCCGCACTGCTATAATTAATCTGTCCCTCTTCTTCTACCTCTTCATAGTTTAACATTAATTCTGCGTGCATGCCTTGTGCTCCTGGCACTATGCCAATTTTTAATTTTTCCATGCTGTCTCTCCCTAGGAGGTTGACTGGACAGGATGGATCGTATATACATTGGTTTTTACAGCTCCTGCCACTTTCTCTATGCACTAGCAGTAGCCCTTCTGTTAGAGATTTTACACTAGTGTGACCTGATGCAGACTTAACTATCAGGGTCTCTTTTGAAAATTTCAGGTTATTAGGTTTTTGATTTAGCACGGTTTTGCATGCACCTGTGTCGCATAACATAGTCATGGGTTGGCCACTTACGTAAATTTTTAGTATGGGTCTCTCTCCTAACAGTGTAACTAGTTCATGCACGTTAAACACTTCTGTATCATCCTGTTTTTCCTCACTTCCTTGCTCTCTGTCTAGTCAATCTTCGTTCCTACCTTCTCTCTTAGAAATCCCCTGTCAAGATGTGATCTCTCTGCAGGATACAGACACTGCTCCTGCTTTACTTCTATGATATTTACTGACACGTGCTGACCAACACATCATGACTTTGATTTTATTTATCAATTATGCAACTAAATTGTCTTCAACGTACCAACATAGTCTCAGCAGACTCTGACATCAATTTTATGTATGGTTTCAAAACATCATAATGGAAACCTGGTGTTAAGAGCCTTCTTTGACGGAACCACTTCTGACCTTCTGACACCAACAACCCATTTCCTGAAGAACATTTGCACGAGTGAGGAAAGCAGCAAAACAAACAACTCTGCACTTAAAAAAATGCTGTAGGAGGGAGAAAAATGAGCCTTACCAATCCAACCCTCCACAAAACGGTAGGCAAAATCATCTTTTGGCTCTGTTAGGAAACAAAACAAATAAAAATGGTGTTAGGGACTTTTAACTTTACTACACAGTTATAAATGTGCATCAACACAACAACTACCTAAAACATTTCTCACACCTGATGATGTCAGGATAGTTTTTGCATAATCTGGATGCTGAATAATGATGATACTGACAAAGGGGCCAAACCAGATTGGGAAAACATATGAGTACTCCTGTCCCCATTTCACTACCTTGTCCATATCGGTCCCATCTTGTTTAAACTGAAAGAGAAAAAGTACAACTGAAACACATCACAGCAGGCAGACTTGACTCGTGTAAATTGGGTTGTTTGTCATCTGTGTGTGTCTCTGTTTGCAGAATGGTGTTCTCCAACATGGTGTGGTCAGCTTTACTGGACGGTTACACATGTTACAGCTGCTGCGAGTGTGTTGAGACAGTTACCTCGAGAACATGTCCAAACAGCCAGTGTGGCGGCGGCCCCCAAAACGCTTCGAGGTTTCGCAGTGCTTCCCTTCTTTTCGCAAGTAGAATTGTTAATTTATAAACCACGACAAAAACACAGAGCACAGCAAAGACGTAATGCATGTGAGGCCAGCCCAGCTGAAACTCCCCGAAAGTTTTAGTTAGTTTCATCTCGCAGGTGCAAGTGTCTTCCGCCTCCGCCTGCAGGAAAACCTCCCCAACAAAGCGCAAAAGGTGATCTGAGCTCACCTTTCTGATAAGAGCTGGAGGAAAAGCGATGTTTTCAGTGCTGTCTCCGGTAGGCGGGGAATCTGACAATCAATAAAACGCTGACTTCATGTCCTGACGGAACTGTTGGCGTTTTGAGCGCAGGAGTGCAACAGCAACATCATTACGGCGGAAAATGAGAACTGGGATGATGAAGATGCTAATATGGGAAGAGTATTGAATTAAAAAGTAGATTATGAAGACATGTGCGGTTAAAAAAATATTTACAAATTCTATCAAAAATAACTTTGTTTGTTAACCGAAAGAATTTCTTCTTATGTAAAGTGAACATCACACGCAAAAATGTAGGTTTTCCTTTTGGCTATTCTGTTTGCCTGTCAAACACTTGTTCCTTCATATAGTTACTAAATACGTTGAGTTTATTTTAAGAAATATTGACACAATCAAATACATTTAATTGATTTTATGATTAAAAAACTCAACAAGCAAGGAAATCCTTGACAACGCCTCTAACTTTATATTGTTAAATATAATCTGTGCAGATTATATTCATGTTTTTTTAAACGAATAAATACTCCAGATTACATATCATACTTAATTGCCCAAACCTGACTGACATGCTGCACATGCTGCATGGTGCTCTATGACAACTTAAGACACTTTAAAGTACTCAGCTCAGCACTTTTGGGACGTTTATGATATTCATTAGAATTTAATCTCATTAATAAAAGTGTAATTGTGTCAGTTGTTGTACTTGGCAGTCAATAAGTTGGTTACAAGTGCTTTGTTTGCACATGAAGTCCAAACTCCAGTGAGTTTAACCGTACGATAAACTGTCAAAACAGCTCAATCACAGTTTTGGTTCAACCCCCACAAACATTATCTCAGCATAAAATACAATGTGAGAACATATTTGGCATCTATATATTAAAAAAGAAACTGGTTTGCGATGCACATTTTGTGTCTTAACACCCATACTAAATGTAAGAAGTAAATCATATGCCAGACCACATCAGAAAAACAGTGTGGGTGACAACCTTGCTAAATTTCCTCTGTACTGGCTGTTGGACCACTTCCGATGTGTCAGGCTCATTTAAGCTGTTAAGCTCAATCTAAAACCTTTTGCTGAGAGGCAGAGTTTGTGATCTGTGTTTTTTATGAGCAGTAATGGTACAGCCAGGATGCTTCATGTTGGGTTTTATTTCTGCGGGGACAGGAATTTCTCCCATATGAAACAGAAAGGCTTCATTTTCATCTTTTTACTTGTTTGGAACTTCTCTACTTTCTCAGGAAACAGTGAGTATCTGATCAAATCATTACTTAACTAAATTCATTATTTTAATTGCTTAATTAAATACAATATATTTAAAATACAATTGATGAACTGACTGTTGAATGTTTTATATTTTTTTCAAGTGACTGTTAATATAAATGAGCAACGTGATATTTTGCAAGTCGCAGCACAACTTAATTTTTCGCTGGGATGTCAAGCTGTGATACCGTGTCAGCATTACAGCCATCGATCAGAGTCTTTCAAATGGTTTTACAAGAAGGACCATAGCAGTAAGCAGGTTCAGTTATTCTTCCGAGATAAGAGGGGAGTGCAATATCATCAAATGTCCAATCCCAAATTGAGAATTGGATCCAATCATTCCTTGGTCATCAGTTATTTTACTGAGGATGATGAAGGTGTGTACTGGTGTGAAACCTGCCAAGAAACATGCCAAAAGTCCACTGACATCATAGTGAAGAAAGGTTTGTCCTGCTTTCATATTTTTCTCCGTTAAGGCAGAATCTACCTGTGATTATGATTTTTAAATTTGCCAAAGATAATTATCACAATCCTTTACCTCTCTTTTTTCAGAGACATGGAAAGAAGTCAATGAGACAGTTTACATTGTTGCTGGCAGCAGTTTTCAGCACACATATTCAAGTAAACTTGATAAAATAAACTTTTGGACTTTTGAAGCAATGACTGCTGTTGGGAAATCAGAAGTAATAGCAACAACAGACAATTTGACTTTCAACAAGTCTATATATATTGGAAATGTCAGAAGAGAAGATGCTGGGAAATATACCTGCTGGATGAGTAGCTGTGTCGGACACAGTATTAAGCGAGTCACTATCAATTTGTGTGTAGTTACAGGTGAGAAACTAACACACAAACATAATTGTTTCATAGTAGAAGATAACCTGATGTAACCTTTTGATCTTTACTTACAGTATATGACAGTAAGGATTCATCTGCATCTTGCGCTGTGACGTGCGGCATGAAATTAAATAATCCAAACAGAACTTCAACTACATCTGTGCCTGTACATCCACACGGGTCCCTAAAGTGCAATATAGATTCAGTGTTTGATGGATACACTACAGTTACTAAGAGTCCCACATTTAGCACAAACGCATTTAACACAACAACAGGTGGGTGTTTAGCCATATGCTGTTTGTGAATCTTTTTCACCTGAATCAAAGAAATATTAATATTTAGCTTTTGGTTTAACAGATTTTCAAAAAGAGCCTGAAGACTGGATCCCACTTACTTGTGGTATATCAGTATCATGTGTCATTTTAATGGCACTTATAATTTTCTGCTTGAAATCAAGGTTACATTCAGGTAGGCTATGCAGCTGCGCCTAACTTCCACTTCCTGTGTATTTTATTGTTTTGTTTTTTTTCTTATGGTTTGCTTGAAAAATTTCCCCCTCTGATTCTGAATATGCTTCTGCTTCTGTCTCACCAAAGCATTTCCTGTTCAAATTTGTTGCTGTGGCTTGAATAGCAGGGTAAGTGTCTGTGCTGACATCGAGGTGTAACCTAAAACTCTCATGCAGAAATTAAGTGTGTGCGTGTTGCTTTGTCTGGGTAATGAAATTTATTGCTTTTTACTGCAGGTGGAAGAAGAGTCTTCAGTGGTTTATTCATCAATTATCATCAGGACACCCGGCAAAAGAATTAATCACATGACCTCCAGTGATTGTGTTTATTGTGAAATAAAAGTATAGAAAAAAAAGTCCAGGATAAGTGCAGTCACTTTTATTTATATAGCACATTTTAAAACAATATGGATTGGTCCAAAGTGCTTTTCAGTTGACTGTTAAAATAGGTAAGGTCATTAAAGGGCACTGGTTAGAATTATACTTTCCATCCTTGCTGTCATTTGATGTAGTAACTGATTCCTCAAATTACTTAAATTGTAACTTCACCCACACGCTTCTCAAGGGGAAAATCTGAAACCATGAGTCTTTTTTTCCAACAAAGGAATGATTTCTAATCGAATCGTTAACTGAACTTTTACCTAATTCTCTGAAGGCAGGGCGGGTGTTTTAAAGTACATGGATCGAGATAATTTTAATGAGAAGCTTTCAGTGCGATACAGATGTTTTGTAACAACATTTTTTTTTTGTTGTTGCTCAGTACAGAGGTGAGGTCCATTCATGAACTGCATGAAAGCACAGTTTCTGATTACCTTGCAGATCAAGTTAAGATAAAACAAATGTAGGTAAAGAAGTAAAGTTCTTTAAAGTTGACATCAAAATGTTACGGCAATTAAATGCTGCTTTCACAAAGAGGAACGTTATTAGGTACATTAATTTAGTCGAGCTCAGCAATTAAATTTTTTTTAAACAATTTCTATTTTTTGTTAAAAGAAAAAATACTTTTTACACTAAATTTATTTTACAGCTCTATTTTGTCTTGCAGTTTTAGGTTTTGTATAATCACCATATAAAATATGACCACAGTAAAAAAGCATCTAAGCAAAAGGTTGCATAAAGAAGGCTGTTATAAGTGTTAAAACCACAGCAGTACTGTGTCTGCAGTGTTAATCAATAATGATCATCAGTGATAGCAAAACAATAACACCCTGCAGACAAAAGGTTATAGTATGATTATTACTGATTATTACTCCGGATAGCCTAAATTGAAAACAATGTGAGTACCTCACCCACTTTTTTTTATTCACCACAACACCAACCCACAGAGACAGACAGGACATGACACGCAGGACAAACCACTGCATCACGATCTGCCATTGGTGGTGGTGTACACAGCTCTAATGAAAACAAACCCAAATAAGGCAGCTGGCCCAAATAATATCCCCAGGCATGCACTCAGGGTCTGCTCATCAGAGCTGGATGGTGTATTCATAGACATACAATCTGCCCATCCTTTAAGTCAATTACCAGTGTGGCCCTCTCCAAGAAACATACTGCCACATGCTTAAACGACCATCATCCTTTTGGACTCACATCAATTGTGATGAAGTGTTTTGAAAGGATCAAAAAGACTGTCCTGGCCACCTTGGACTCTTTACTTTATGCACACATACAGAATCAGTCCACTAGAAGGTAGTAACACATCTGTGAAAATGCTGTTAGTTGACTGAAGTTGCATTTAATGCTGTCAGACTCTCTGAGAAGCTGCTCTTAGTCAGACTCACACCCTTTCTCTGTAACTGAGCTCTGAACTTCCTGTAAGATAGACCGCACTCAGTCAGAGTTGGACACCAGATATCAAACCTCAGAACTGTGAGCATTGGTATTACTCAGGGGCACATGCTGAGTGCACTGCCACATGCTGTCTTCACATATGAGTGTGAGCACCCCCCTAATCAATACCAGAATTATAAAATTTGCATATGAATCTAAAGTAATTGGGCTGATTACTGGCAGGGATGGCATAGAGAAGAGAAGTGAAATGACTAGTGGCCTGGTGTCAGGAAAATAATCTTGCCCTAAATGTAGATAAGAGCGAGGCGATCTGAGGAAAAAACACTCCAAAACAGAGGTAGAGGACAAACATGAGGTTGGATTTCACCTGGTCTCACAACACCCAGCAGGTAGTGAAGAGCACATTGACTGTACTTTCTAAGATGACTAACAGGGCCCAGCTACACTACTCAAGACAGGAACACTCTATTGTGCGAGAAAAACTGCACAATAAATCACAGGATCATCTTTTCATTAGTATATGACATTTACACCACCAGGGCTGTCAGCATTGCCCACATCAACATTAAATACAACACACACTCACAACACCACCAGTTAACAGGTAGGTGGTAGATTCTAAAGGTAGATGCAACAGGAGTCTGAAATCAAAACAGTAATAGTTTCCACAGTACTGATATTCCATTCGTATAGCCTGTGTTAATAAAAGCAGAGTACCTATAGTCTAAAAAGCCTGTCTGTCCATGACGTCCATGTCCATTTCTTTTTATTCTATACACGGATGACCTGCTGTCGATATTTTAACACTACCAGTAGGTGGCTGTAATGAGCCTCAAAGTTGCATGTCTACCGATTTGACACACCAAAGGAAGACGCTTCTCATTCATTGTTGTTGCTAACTGTGTTCACTTTTTCTTTCATAACTAAAAATACGTTTATTTCTTTCTGCGTTCGCTTCTTTATTTTTGAAAGGTAATATATTTTTAATGTTTCTGTAATAACATTGAAACGTTTAGCCTGGTAGCTTAAGTAACGTTCCGGTTAGCTACTAGGAAACCTAGGAAACCTAGTAGCTGTGTAGTAGTAGCCGTGTGTTCAGAACCCCGTTTAGGCCTTTGGTCAATAGTATTAAAACGTTATCGAGAACGAACATTTACCCTTTTTCCTCGACTACTGCTCTTCGTGGTTTCGTAGACAATAATGCACTATAACTGTTGTTTCGAGTGATTTACACCTAGATTAGAAAGCGTTATCACTGGCTATTAGCGAGCTAAAAGTTACAAACTCTGTTACCTATGGCGACAGGTGAAAATTTTTTGTTAATGATGGCATTGCTCCAACAGATGTTCCGACATGTATATATATGTATCTGCATGTAATTTTCTTTCTTTAGGCTCAAAAACCTCAAAGTACCCGAGGAAAGATGGAGGCGCCACCTGTTACTGTAATGCCTGTCACTGGGGGCACAATTAACATGATGGAGTATCTGTTACAAGGTAAGATATCATGCATCCACCGAAGCTGAAGCAAGTAAGCAGGCAAATAACTAACAAGCCCTGAGTGTTATACATAGCATATAGTACTGATAGTGGCAATACTACAGATAGTAGCTTATAGTAACAAAAATGCAAAGCAATAGCAATAATCAATTAATAGTTGCATTGTGCAACTGTTCAGCACAATGAGTAAAGTTACATGAGCAATGGCCTTTGGTGTGAAAGTGAACAGTGCTACATATGTCACCTTTGACCTAAATTATTATGCACTAGCTCCTAAATAACAGCTAAATTCTTATTATAATATTATTATAAATAATTTTTAAAATGGTGCATTTACAATGTTTAAAACCTTATTTCTTACCTTGGTCACTCTATTGTAGAATACTGTGGGCCTTCTCCTGGACAATCGCAGTTTTGCCTAAAAAATGTATGGTCCAAAGTTTGGCCATGTATGATTGCTGTGAAGTTTTATCAAATACTTTTTAAGATATATTTTCTTTGAAATATGAACCATTGAACCTCTTCCAGCATTTTTTTTATACATACCAGATGTTTGAACACGAATATCTGTTAAAGATAATAAAGTTAAATGCATATGATTTCCATATCCAGATCTGCAGATCCTATCTGTAAAGTCTCATATTTAAACGCACACCAATTTTTAATGGTATACAATTGAATTTCACAATAATGCAAAATGGAAAATTATTTCTTAGTTATAAAAATGAAATCAAATCTTTTTTGGGGTTTAAATTTCATGCTGGATTGAGCAAATGTGAAGTTGTACCACAAAAATGAAAAATAGTAATGCATAGTTTAACCCAAATAGACCAAAATTCTAAATTCTGGACGTTTCAGATGGTATTCTAATTACAACAGTGAAAATCATTTTGATTTATTGAGATAAGTTTAATAAATCAAAATGAGTATTTCATGACCTACTGAACTGTCTTATAATTTACACTAGGTTTAAAATATTACTGCAATTAGCCCTGAAAGTGGGTGGATGTGTATTTTTTTTTTTTAAAGGAAAATCCTTGAGGTATTTGATATATGAAGCAAAAATGTCAAAGCAATCATTATATATGTACAAACTATGGACGATCTGAGATAGTGGAGACTATATTTATAAATATAATATGTATGGAGTCCTGGCCATCAGATCAAATGTAATTTTTTGTATTTGTTCCTTGTGCACTTTATTTAATCAGGGAGTGTGTTGGACCAGGCCCTGGAAAGCCTCTTGCATCGGCTTCGAGGTCTGTGCGACAACATGGAACCTGAGACTTTTACTGATCATGAGTTGGTTTACCTTCTCAAAGGCCAGCAAGGAAATCCCTTCATTTTGCGTGCCCGCCGTTCCCTCTCCCACCCAACTGCTCCATGGCACCTACGCTACCTTGGTCAATCTGAAGTGGGAGACAAGAGTCGCCACGCTTTGGTACGCAACTGTGTTGATGTTGCTGCCACTCACAGCCTTCCGGAGTTCCTCAATGAGATGGGCTTCCGCATGGACCATGAGTTTGTCAGCAATGGACACATATTTCGTAAAGGTGCAATGAAAATTGTGGTCAGTAAGCTGTCACGCATACTTGTACCAGGGAATACAGAAAACACTGAGCATCTATCACTTTCATACCTGGTGGAGCTGAGTGTGTTGGCTCCTGCAGGACAAGACACTGTGTCAGAGGACATGCGCAGCTTTGCTGAACAACTCAAACCCCTGGTTCACTTGGAAAAGATTGACCCTAGCAAACAGAGACATTAGCCAGTTTTCCACAAAAAGGAACTCTTCCCGGGTGACTGGGAACCTTGGGAGGGACTCCATGAGTTTCCTCCAGAGGAACCAGGTCTAAGTCAACTTCTGAGGGAATTATTTCACTCTCAAAAAAGTTCCTTCTCAGGGCAGTATATTTTGAAAATTCAGTAACATTGGTGTTGGGGCTTGCAGCATTGAACAGAACTGATTGGCAGCCTCCTTGCACTATTTTAGTTAACTGCCTGAGCTATAGCTGATGTTATAGAGAGGGAGGTTGTTTTCAAGTGGGATAGTTTTTGAATAAAGGGGGGTGGGGGGACTAAACAAAGTGGTGAGTTAGAGGAATAAAATATTTTCTTTTTGTATTGTCTCACAACGCTTATGTTCTGAAGGAAAATTAAACATGGTCACACTTTTATGAAGGAAAAGCCATGTGGGAAGTTGTGGAATTTCCAGATTTTGTGTGAATGGAAGCAAAGATTCATCCTGTCCTCTGTGGCTGCTTTACTGTGTGCTTCAAAGAGACACTGACCTGCAGGTATGACACAAAGAGCAGGGAAAAGAGACATAGACGCCTAATATGTAACGTCCTCATTATCAACTATAAAGCCCCACTTTTAAAAACACCTGTCACTTCATCAGAGAACTAATGTGCATAACCATTGTATGTTTTTTTTTTGTTTGTTTGGTTTTTTTTTTAATAAAATGAAATAGAGTCTATATATAGTCTTGATTTAACAGTTACTATTTGGTCCATTTTTAATGAGATAGAGAACATTTCAGCTAATACTGTTAAACATCACTGCATTCTACTAACTTCTACCAAATCATGGTTCTATAAGTTAGGCTGTAGGCAATCGTATACCTGTGCTAACAATCAATACAATTCCTAGAAAGCCGAAAAATGATTTTAGTTGTTTATTTTTGCAAATGATAACAAACTAGATAATATTTTTCATGTATCAACATTTCAAAACAGAATTTGAGATGTATGATTTTGGGTATTTTTCAGTTTATTGGAATCCTTTTTACATTTAAAGTTTCTTTTCAACACTCAGCTTTAATGGATATGTTCACTTCATCCCACTAGGGGTCTCTGTTTCTCTTCTTTTAAATATCCTGATTGAAGCAAATTGGATGCTACCTCACATCATCTACACGAGCTGTGGTTGCCATGGAAATAATTAGCTGTGAGATCTGCACATCTTTCCCCCCACTCTAATTAGCTTTCTCAATTGCTTAATGATACATAGACCTGTGAAAGCCTTCCTTTCTTCCCCTCAACAAAAGCATTGATTTTCCCTCTCTTTCCCCTCTCATTTCTACTGTTAACCCATTAGTGGCTCTTTCATGGGAACATGAGCTGGGACTATTACACATGAAAGCACTACATCTGCTTCAGGTTCTCCACTGTTAATATCGAAATCCAGAAAGGCCCATGCAGTAGTGTGTCAACATTATGGCCCGATCTAACTGCGGAGACCAAAGTAACTAATGCACATCCTGTCAGTTATGATAATAATGTTGGTAATAAGGCATGAGTGCTTCTAATAATACCCCTACAGGAAGATGCATTTGCAGAGATTGAGATGTAAAGTGACCGCGTGCATGTCTGAGGGGGAGAGCTCCAGGGCAGATGGCTGTCTCTACATGTTGACCTACCTGCGTATCATGGCTGATGAGGACAAACTCACTGAGGTGGAAAGGTGAGATGGCAGTGCTTCCACATGCATTTGGTGCAAGTTGAAAAACAACACAAAATGAACTTTGAACATTTACTAATATGTTAAAAATGTGTACTTTTCTAATCTTGTTTTGAAGTTAAAGTTAAATTGAACTGCTACTTGGTACACAGGAGTTGCCTGTCAGTGAGACTGGATTATCTGATGGAGACAGTTTTATGTTCCAACAACCAGAAGCAGACTGCCGGCCCTTAGGACTAAAGCATGATGTTTCAGCTCTGAGTGAATTATGTATTAAAGAGGCAGATGCCTCCTTGCCCAAGGCTTTATATGTCCAGCATGGATACACTACAGTCTACTGGCTTTCTTCCACTTAAACTTGTGTTTAGCACAGTGCTCTTTGGTGATGAGCTAGACTCCCACTGCACCTCCACTCAGCACTGCATTGCCTGGAGAACAGAGGCATAGTTAGGCTAATCAGTGTCTTGGCATCAAGCCTACTTGGCTATTGTGGATGTAGCCAGCCACTGACTTGCACAAGTAAGAGATTTAACTCATTGCTGGAGGCAATATGATCTGTTCTGTGGTTTATTTCAAGAAACTGAGACCAGAGCGACACCCTTTCAGAACGTGATATGGTTAAGGTTGCAGTACTCGAATGATTATTAATCTTATTCACTTTCATTGTTGGGTTGTTAATACTATTTCATAATGCCTGAAGCCTGAAATACTTTCATCATCGATTAATTTTTCAATTTGACGACGCAGAGAAGGGTATATTCTTTTTCATCGCTTACACCCAGCTCCAGGAATATCAGTTTTCTTTTAATGGATCATCCAGTCTGTAAAATGTCAGAAGAGAATAACCAAAAGAAAACAAGGTACAAGTCTCATTGAAGTTCTTGAAAGAACAATGTTTTGCCATTATTGCTTATTTGTTTCTAACCAACAGACCAAAGTTTGACAGTATTTAATTTTCAAAGTGGTAATTGATCCACCCTCTAAAATGACTGACTCTACTGTGGACACTAACTGAAAAAGGTAATTTATTCTTCTAGTTGTGCATGTGCATTTTGTCTGAAAGCATAGCCTTTAATAATCTTTGGCATCAGTTTATTATAACACAATTACACTCTCTTCAGCTTTGAGCATGAGAGCAGTGCATGCTGATTTCCCTCTCTGGACCATTTGGTCGTTCTCTGTTTTTAACAGTTAAATATAATTAATTGGCTAAGGCTAAGATTGTGTTAGTTAATCATATTCTGTTAGCCCTCTGAAACAGGGATGGAAGCCATTACCTGCACATGCCTTTACTTTCCTCTTTACAACACAGTCTTAATTAAAACTCTTGGCACCAATTGTCTTTGCTGCCTCTGTTCATAGTTGGCAGTGAAGATGCCAAGATGCCACAGAAATCTGGCACTGGCTCGGGGCAGGAAGTCTTCAAGTCAGCCTACTTTGGGTCAAAGCCAAGAAGGGGTGAAATCCAGCGTCGCCTACTCAGAAATGTTCCCAATACTTGGATATAAGCCCTCTCCTTCCTGTGTCATTGGGAACCCATATGCTTGTTAGAGAGTGTGGGCTATTTGCTGAGAGGGGAGGGAGAACCAAAGGAGGTGCTTTCCCAGACAGACATAGATCTCCCTAGGGTGTTCTTGTGGCTTCTCTAGATTCCTCTACTTCCAACCGTGCTGGGCAGAATGGGGTGCAGGGATAAATTGCACAACACCACAAGGTTGTGAGTGATGGCTAAAATGCCAGGGCCAAAGAAATCCATAAAGGTATTATAGAAATAGTCGGGGGGGAAGTGTCCCTTTCCTTATTTGAAAGAAATTCCAGAACAGTTTCTAGCCATGCAAAATAACAGGCACAAAGCTCTGACTTGTTGTTCATGTGGTGCTCTGCCTTGCTTGTGGCTGACTGAGGTGATTATTGCTGTGCAGAACACGCTGTTCTAGGATCAGCCATTCAGTGCTTTAAGCCAGCCTTGCTGCCTCTGGTATGTCTGGTATGGGGACAACT
The DNA here is from genome assembly GCF_051167445.1 of Perissodus microlepis. NCBI lineage: Eukaryota > Metazoa > Chordata > Actinopteri > Cichliformes > Cichlidae > Perissodus > Perissodus microlepis. The sequence continues at coordinate 26,179,757 of NC_140471.1, read as the reverse complement.
TAGCCATCAGCCTGGAAGGGACTGAAGTTGTAGTTTTTAAACTTGTGCTGCCAGAGCCTTTGTCTTTGCTTTTCCCTTTTTCTCTTGAGACTCACTCCTGCTGTGGGTCTCTGGATCTGATCGTTTGCCTTTTTTTTGATAGTCACAATGACTTTTCTTTCGCTTCATTTGTAATCAAGACACATTGTGTATTCTCGAGTGTCACCAAAATTGTGGCATTCATAAGTGTTCCAGGGGAAGCATCTCGAGTAGAACCTTGTCTCGGAGACTAGAGGCTTGACTCGCTCCACCTCTGGTTTGATTGAAATTCTTGGCATGCAATAATCAGAATAGAATAAACCATCACCCATTAATTATATTTGTAGTCAGAATAGGGTTTCTAGGCTTATTACACACAAACTATTAGCAACATGGCATTTTAACCATGTGATTGTACTGATGCTGAACGTTAAGTCATTCCGTGACACACTATATGACACATCCTCCCACATTTAAAAGCGTGCTATTTTTGACGCATATTTCTCAACATCACTCATGTCTGAGTGCACAGTGTGGCCTTGTTGTGCAACTTTTAAGTATTGCTTCTGTCCACAGTTGAACGCAGGAAAAAGGTGGAGTCCTCAGACAGTTTGAGACACCTTTCTGCACAGGGGCTGTTTTGATGATGGATGTGTCATTGAAAATGAGCGTGTTTATTTTAAAGTGTAGTGACTAGAATACACACGTCTAAATTTGGGTCCAAGGGTCTGTAGATGATGTATAATTGTAGTGAAATGCATTTTTCCTCTTTTAAATATTTTGATGGCCATGGATTGACAGCAAAAAGCCCCCACAGGTTATAGCTGTTAAAATGCTTGCTTGGAGTGGCTGCCTCACTTCTAAATAATATTAGTTTTTATTTATTCATTTTTTAATTCTTTACTGGAAGTGAGAATCTACAGAAGCAGGACTGTTTTAAGGTATGAATAAGTGAATAACTAATAGTCTCCCTACAGCAACCATCACCACTGCATGCGTGAGTCCGCCTAAAGCTGTCAGGCAGTGTTTCTGTAAACATGTAAGTTCCACAAATCTTTCTTAGATTGATACAGGTAAAAGGGTCAGGTAGCCTAGTGTTTATAAGGGGAGATGGCCAATCGGATTCAAGCACCTGTGACTCTGTCCCCGCCCAGCCGTCAGCTCTTAGAAGAAGGTGGTAGGATAAAGGATCGAATACCCCAACGCCTCGACCCCTCGGTCAGTGCAGCTAAAGAATTGCGCACACGGGTCTGACCGGAGCTCAATGCGCTGGGCAGTGTCTTTGAGGCAAATGCGTTTTGAAATGACAATATGTAAGTCTTTTGTTTACCCTCATTTCTGTGAAGTATGGAGGATATATATATATATATATATATATATATATATATATATATATATATTTCATTCTGGCATCTGAAGCACCCCCCCCCCCTTCGGATTAAAATCTAGGGTTAAGTAATCTCGGTTAATCTGAACTAAATCTGTCTAATCGGCATAGAAAATTACACTCACTGAGGTATTGCCCGCAAATAATCAGCGGAGCCGGGCGCCGTAAGTTCTCCCTGAAGGGCATTTGGACGTTGCACACCGTGCACGCGACAATTTGTTACGCTCAGACTTTTTTTTTTTTAAAGAGAAAAACCCGTGTCGCAATTGTGCAGGAATTTTTCCTTTCTCTGCGTTACACATTGTCTTGTTTTATTAGGGCTGGACACGGAGGCTGGCACACAAAGCGCCATGTGACGCTCCGCCACAAAGATCATTATGCTGAGTTTTGATTAAGAATTTTGGGTTTTTGCCCCCTTCGTTAGTAGCCTAACTGAGGCGCAGGAGAGAGGAGGGAGAGCAGCAGAGAAAAGAGGGAGAGCGAGAGGGAGAGAGAGTTCGGGATTTCGCTGTAATCATGTTTGGAGAGTATTGATTTCGTGAGCGCACTCCAATTGGCAGCATCTCTACTATACAGCGCCGGCGCGTCATCCTCGGTTCACATCGACGGAACGAGTTGTAAGCAAATGAGAACATGTGTGGGATCTGAGTGAGTGAGAAAAGGCAAGGGGTGATAGAGGGGAGCAAGAGGAGGTGTGATAAAAGCCAATTTTATCATCCCGACGAGTGGATACGAGATTTGATTGCCGGACTATTTTTCCCTCCTTTATATTTTTTCAGACAGGGAATTTATCGATTCGTCACAAGCGCACGCCTCTTCATTATAATTGCAGACAGTTGGGTGCTGTTCAGGCTGAATGGACTTGAATGTGCCGCTGCCAGCTTAATCCGTGCAGACTGGAAGATTTAATAATTCACGGTAATCACGCATTATCGCCTCAGTGGATGCTCTCTACACAGCCCTGGTGATTTTCCCCCTCTTTCCCGTTTCTTCCTGTTGTCTTCTGGAGGATTTATCGACGGCTGCTTTTGTCCTTATCTGAGAGATCATCTGTTGCTGCAACTGGATTGAGAAGCCCCCAAGACTGACACGGGTTTGAATGTTTTAAGGTGATGCGGACTGCCAAATAAATAGTTCAGTCACCATTAGAGAATTTACTTCAGGTAAAATGGACAAGAAATTATTATTACTTTTATTACTTCTGCTATCTCTACACGCGAGGCTATGATTTTTCTTTCATTCATCATGATTCTTCTACTCCGCTGAATTGCCCATTATTGATTCAGACTGAGCTTAATAGCCATATTACAAGGTAAATTCCTACGTGAAGACAGCGGGATACGTGAATCGTGGAGGTATTTCCCCACCCTTGCTCTACGTTTGATTTATTCTTTTTTCAACTGAAGGGTAAATGTTGATGATGGAGGACGACGAATTAGACGCTCATCAGGTTGATTCGGATTTCGAGCCTCAAAGCCGCCCTCGCTCATGCACCTGGCCGCTGCCTTGTCCACAGGATTTCCCCGGTGGACACGAGGTGAACGTAGGTCTTCCACTGGCCAGCATCAAGGTAGAACCGGAAGACATCCCCGCTTGCAGAGCGGGGCTCGTGGGCGGAACGCCGGGAGAGCTGAAGCATCCAGCCGGCGCCCCTGCACCCACAGGCGCGACGCACCCATGCTTGGCTGGCGCGGCTCTGGATGTCACCGGACCCCTGCGCAAAGCCAAATCCTCCCGACGAAACGCGTGGGGGAACCAGTCCTACGCGGATCTCATTACCCGCGCTATTGAGAGCACCCCAGAAAAGAGACTCACACTGTCACAGATATACGACTGGATGGTCCGTTATGTGCCCTATTTCAAGGATAAGGGCGACAGTAACAGCTCAGCTGGCTGGAAGGTAAGAAATAAAGCAGCCGGGCCAGCGTGACAAGGTTGTGATAATCACAGTGATAATATCGATTATAATTCCTGTTCACTAAGCTATTATGATTCTTTCACCCCGCGTGACTTACACGTTACCGTGGGATTCCGCGTCTGTTACGCATGAATGGTGCCATGCGTTATCTTGTCTTAGTTCATTACTGCCGTCAGTCATTTTAATATATCACTGAGGCAAATTGTAATAGAGTGGAGTGGAATCACTTGTTACGTCTTTATATAAAAAAGAAAAAAATGAGACAGAGAGAGGAAAGAAAAAAGGGGCTTTTCTCATCCCAGCTGCAGAGAGCCTGGTCATGATGGGCAGCAGTGTTCATAATAGCGCATAAAATCCCCTCAGTGGGAATAAGACCACAGCGGTTCACGATGAATCTCAGTACATGCTACTAATAATAGACAAACAGAGAAAATCATCCCATGCATTTTCATGCAGAGAGAAAGTCCAGATCTTTTAGTTATGATTAAAACATATCTAAGAATCAATGGAGTGACACTTGTAGGAGATCACAGGTCAACTGACCACCATGTAAATATTTAGTGGGGCGTCTACAATTGACCACAGTCCACTACCACTGCCTGTCTGGCTGAGAGCCTAGAGTAACCTCCTGGACATCTGCCCATGTTATCAGCCCCTGCTCCCAGCCTCATCTTGTTTCTATTCATTATAGGCAGCTGAGGACAGCGAGAGGGGGCAGAGGGATCAGCAGGGCAGCAGTGCTTGTCCTGATGGTGTAACTTTGCAGAGCTGAGCTTTGAGACTAGATGTTAGTTGATTTTCATGTCAATACAGAAAAGACGTGCTGAGTGTGATGGCTCTTTGTAGATGCAGTGCCAGTAGGTTATGTGTATGTGAGCAAGATGATTAGACAAGATAAGAGATCTTTCACATTAACTTCATGTTAAGCAACCGCACTTCTCTTCCAACCTAATGCTTGGTGCTAAATTTATCTTGTTAAATACTTTCACATTATTTCTGTTCATCCACAGGGTGTGCCATTTACACCATAACATATCAACAAATATCAAAGTAATGGCATGACTTCAACTTGCATTTGTCTTATCTTTCTGAGGAATTAACCTTTTTTCAAAACATAGTCTGTCACCAGAGCTGAGTCTCTTTTTTTTTTCCGGGTGTGGGCCTCAGCTGTAGCACCTGACTGTCATTTTAAGCCTGTCCTGTTAAACTGAACTGACTGTTAAGGTGTGGCCTCAGGTAGACTTCTTCATTAGCTCTCCATTTACACCAGCAACCACGGGGCTTCTTTATCTTTCGCGCCAAAGCCCTACTATGCTATTTATGAAACTGCAAATTAAGGGTGTTGACAGTGGCAGTCTGAGGTCCTGTGCTATTTCAGGCCACAGGCGAGACGCGGGGCCCATTCCAGGTAATGATGGGGGATTAGGTAAGTCGTTTACAGCAGGCAGCCGTAATGTCAGTAACAGGCCTGACCTGGTTTTGGTCAGAGACAGAGAGGTAATATAAACATACACTTAGAAGTCACATGTGCAGCTCATCTAAAGGAACCAAGCAAACAGCTGGTGGAATACTGCCGCCCAGCAGCATACCTGTACATGCAACACAACATTCATCTCCAAGTTTGTAGTACCTGTGGCTCAATATATAAGAGTTGCATATGAAATCACAGGATGTCCAATCCATAATAAATATGTCAGTATGAAGCCACATGGACCCCAAATCCATCTGCCTTCTCTCTTACTGTACGTGTGCATAAAACAGGTGCACTCTGATACATATAATTTTACAACCACATCAAGCAATTAAATTTGACAGTAGTATTTGTGAGTTGGGAGTTTTCATGACATTTTGATCCCAATCAACAATATTGTATGAGCAGAGCCTTTCATGTAAAACTCTTTTTTTTTTTCTATAGTGGCAGAGAAACAGGGAAAACAAAACAAAAATAATACGGTGATGCAATCAAATGAAATTAAGTGGTATAAGTTTGCAGTTTCAATGCAAAGTTCAAAGGTGGAGGTTGGTTTTCTTGAAAGGAGTGGTCATGCTTTGGGGGGATAACCAACTTAAAGACATTGAAATCTCTCGAGGCTGTTGTTATTGAACATAGCGGTTCTAGAAAAATCTTACAGAGCAGATTGTGTTGCCGTGACTGCAATCGGAAAGGATGTGATGCTGGCTTGATGCTGGGTAGTAGACAGCCAGTACACCTAGACAGTGCCATTAAGCTCCTATAAATACCTAATGGCTTCTGACTTCTAGGAAGGCTGCAATATTCTGAGGTCACGGCTTCCTAATCAGCTCCTTAGTGGAGGGAGGATAGAACTGTGTTCTTGTGAACCCCTATTAGATTAGTGGCAACTTCACTGCCTTTTATTTTCTAGTTTTCTGTACATAAACTGATCCAACCCAGAAATTAATGGGATTTTGAACTGATGTTAGTGACTGATACTGAATCTCCTCCATATATGTGTGTCCTTTATGTATTCAAGGCTACTTACATCTGAGTAAAAGCATCCATGAGTGCATGTGGATGCATTCTGCATTTGTGCGTGGGAGAAGCACATGTCAATTGCAACAAAGCGTCAGGGTTAGTAGTGTTGTGGGGGCTAGTGCAGGGGGAGGGGCTGTCTACTTCTATTGGAGTGTGTGCTTGGGGCTGCTGATTGGTCTGACAGCATGTCACTGCGGTGAATGGTATATAGTCTTACTCTTGACTTCATAATGCCTCTAATGGCGGGGTACCACTTGGTGTCGGGATTGCCCTCTAGGCTCCCACAAGTTCATTAACATCAAGGGTGTTAGAAGATGCCATTGGGATTCTGGGGTGTTGTTTTATTGTATAAGCCAGCATGGGTGGTTATGGAATTCACAAATCCATAATACAGCAATGCTTTTGGTGTATTAAGTATGTTAAAGTATGTTAAGTATGCTTTATTTCTCTATGTAATTGCAACTAATAAGCACTGATGTGGAATAATTTTCTTTTTCCGTCTACTTTAAACATATAGTTTTTCCTCATTGTGCGTGCTCTGCCAGGAAATTTTCTCATACTTGGAGTGGCCAGACACCAGGGGATTGTGCAGCAAGTTGGCAAGGGTGCAAGGCAGTCACTTAGACACTTTAATCCAAAGTAATTAGACTGTTATTTATAAAGTGTATTTAGGTAGAGGTCTGTGCAGGGCCACAAGGGCAAAAGTTCATGCACACACACACACACGCAAAAGAAAAAGGAAAAAAAATCAGTCAAACCATCGATGGTTTGCCTGAAAGATTGCTCTCAAGAAAAAAAGCAGGAGGTGTGACAGAAAAGTGACTGCAGCAGTACAAAGGAAAGACAAATGGAATTTGGAGAAATGAAGAGGAAAGAAAGGAAAAATGTCTCTAGGTATATGTATAATCTTATCTCCTGTAAAGGCGCATAACCCCTGTCTCAACAGACAGTAGTATTTATAACAGAGTATGACTATATAACTTTATCTAATTGATTTATAGGTAAAGAGAGACAGACTCTCGTAATCCGGTCACAATACAAACGCTCTAGCAGCTGCTGAGCGACACTTGGCAAATATGAGGGATATGAATGTCAAATGTATAGCCGAGAATGTGTGACAGACTCTTAAGCACAATATGGAGAGACTTGAAACTTCCAATGTGTGTGTGTAGAGTTGTGTGCATACGTCTGTTATACGTGCGTGCGCTTGTATTGCCTGATGATGGCCGAGGAGAGTCTGGGAAGACTGGAAACTATCCTAGAATTCAGCTGATTCATATTTTATCCTCTGTCTTGGCTCAGAGGAGCAGAGTAATTTGAGAGTGCGACAGACACTCAGGCACACACACACACACACTCACACACTCACAAAATGAGAGCATATGATGCATGCTGGACAGATTTATGGTGTAGGATTATGAACACCTTACATCTCCCCGTGCCTCCTTCACCCAGAGCCAGGTTGCATTCAGGCAGTATATTCAGCTTGAACCTGGTATCTGATGCCAAGAAGCCCATTCTCACTGCATTTTCCCCTGCAGCCTTCAGGCAGCCGTGGCAGTTCATTTCTCAGTGAAAATGATTAATGTACATGCAAATTACCAAAGCATGGGCATGCATTCAAATATGGGAGACAGCAATCAGGAGACAGTAATATGAAAAACAATATAATTTTGCCTTTGATATTACTTTGCTTTCTCTTATCACTCTTTCTACCAGACACCCATGTTATCACCTCTTTTATCTAGCTGCCTTTCTCTTCTAGTCTGTCTATCCATCTATTCATTATACATTCTATGCATTCTTTCTTTATTAGTGGTTTTAGGTACGAATGCCAGTTGAGGTGTGGAGTCTTTCTCAAGGGAGCTATTGCGTCAGGATTTTGAGCTTTAGCAGTCTCCTACCAGTGATCTAGACTGCCTTAAGCAGCATGCTTCCTCTTATCTAAGGGAAATCTCATATCTCACATTATCTCAGAGATAATAGGATAACAATGCTGGATTTTACCCAGCACAGCTCGTCTCAGCTTCTGAGTCTTTTGGAGGATGAGGCCGTCAAGTTCCCAATTCGACAGGGTTGAATTAATTTGGATGCCGTTCTCAGTTGAACTTCAACAGTTGAAGCATTTTTTAATACCAAGGCTATTACCCACGCGTTTGCCTTTTTTTTTTTTGTACATTTCTTCTTTGGTGACATTTCTCAAAATATTAAATACTCGGTTCCCTTTTCTTCCCCATATGCATAGTGAAGCATAAAGAAATTGTCATTCTTTTCCCGTTGCACTATTTAGGGTGATGGTTTCCACCATTCCCTCAGGCGTACACATTTGCACGAAACACACAACACACTTGTGCCTCCTCAAACCACCCATGGAGGAACACTCTGTTCTTGGGTGGGGTGAACCATTTTTTTTTTTTTTTTTTTGGGGGGAGGAGGGGGCTGACCCGAGTGAGGAAGCTACTTTCTGCGCTTCCATTTTGCTGTCTGATTTGTTTTGAAAGCTGTCTGACTCGTGGTGATTGGCTCATAAGGAAGGCGTGGCTCTGTTTGGTAAGCTCTCCGCGGATATTTTGGCCAAACTGTTCACAGCTGCATGGACAGAATGTGGTGTGTGTTTCACTCTGAGGCCATGTAAGGTTGATGCCATGGAGATTTGATGGGGTGCGGGGGGCTTTGAGTGTTACATCAGTGCTTTGTGATTAGGACATATCGCTTTTTATTTCCATGGAACCCACACTGAAATTGAGGAAGGGAACAGAGTGAAGCTATGTCAGGGTAGTGCTGCTGGGCACACAGTGAGTCCCCGAGCATACACCTACAGTGCCCACATTTCAATAAAAGTGAGCAAAAGCCACTATGTTCCTACTCAGTTAACCTTCCCACCACATTATACTGACACAGGGAACAGTGTGACTTGTGGTCTTGTTAATAAAATATATTCACCATTACAGTCTGTTAGTTTAGAGGGATTGTTGAACAAGAATAAAAGGAGGTCGGTGGAATTAATAGTATTATTACTCCTAAAATAAACTTCTTAGAATAAAGCATTTTTCATTTAAGGCCATAAACACTTTCCAAAATGACTAATACACAATGAGTGACTCATCGTATAACAACAGGGATTGAAATGAAATGCCTCAGTATGGTGCTCCCCGATGTGGTTTAGAAAATAGTTGTTGTACATGATTCAGTAGTGTAGGCTCAATGGATAGGATTCACACAATAGTTTTTCTAATATCTGAGATTTCTGGGATTTTTCAACCGCTATGTCAAAGTAAATCATTCTAATACAGAGAAAAGTGTGTCACGTCTGATCTGATGGCTAGAGGATGGAGTTATTATGTCCTAGAGAAATGTTTGTATTGCAAATGTATTAAATGGCTTTGGATATCACTTCAGCTTGTGAATAAAAATGTTTGAGCCCTCGTGGTGCTAAAAATTTTTGCTCTCCGTGTGTAGCGGCATGCTTGTTGCTCATGTGTGTCAGCGTGCACAATGTGTCATTGTTGTGGTGTGCGGATATGGATGTTTCAGAGTGTGTTTCTCTATCTTCTCCTTGTGTGAGTGCGTGTTTGTGTGTCTCTGTGTGCATGTGGGTGTGTTGGGAGGGGGAGGGGGGGAGGGGGGTTGATGGGCTCAGTGGGAGCCCGGGTCCCGGGGGAACAGCTCTCGTTAATAATTCAGACGAGGCTCATTATCAAGGCAGCGCAGATTTCTCCCTGATTCCACCTTAATTGCAGGCAGGCTGCTCCACTCAGGCAGACGGTAGTCACGCTGGGTTGACTCTCTCTGTCTTTTTCTCCACCACTACATGGCCTGCTCTGCTCCATTCTGTTCTGCTCCGTCTCCAGTACTTACCCATGTCACAGCAAGATGGCCCTCGGCTAGCCTGCTTCACATTATTGAGCGCCTTAATAGCATAACATCTTATGAACATGCTATTTTGATATGTACTTAAAAATGTGCCTTTATATATGTGTATGATTAGATACAGAACATACGCTATTTGAGAATTCCTCTACAGATGATGTGGCAGACTGTGGAGCTGAAACAGTAAGTTGTTAAAGTCATGGTTTAGCAGAAAAATACTTCTCAGTCTTGTCATTTACAGTCAAAAAAAATGTTGTTTTGTTTCCAGCTTCTTAAATGAGAAGTTTAGTTATCTTGTCGGCATTGTATCGTAATCCTAAATTAGATAAAACTTGTGCTGTTGGTCAGACAAAAGAGGTTACTTACAGATGTTGCCTCGGGGTGCAGCTTTCTGACTCTTTCCATACTAAACAATTCTCTGATTTACCACAATGGTAACATCAATTTATGAGCAAATAACAATCATTGGTTGGAGCCCATGTAGGATATATGATGTGTGATTCATTATGACTGGGGGTATAGTTACAGATCCATCTAAAACACGAGCAGTGTGATGCCTTATGTTGCACACTACACAAAGCCTAATATGTTTTCCTTTCGTTATTGGCTTTGTGAATTATTATAATGGTGGGTTTATCCTTGAAATAGCCTATAGCCTATTATCATACTGATGACACAGTCGAACGTGTGTTGCCATGATTGATATGACGCTACAATAATACTCCTCTTCATGCCCATCTATAGGCTTATGTAATGTATCTTGTTTTCATAATTTACACTGACTGATGGGTTTCCATTCAGTCCATTCAGTGAAGCCCCGCAGAGAGTGCAACATAATGGGCCTGATCTTGTCATACATGTATATGAATATTTCAAATCAAGCCATTGTAAGTAGATGGGGGCTTTAGATAAACAACACAGATGCTTCTTCCCCTTTGCTGGTGCTATAAGATGAAGTGCGCTCCAAGCTGTATTTCTCTCCTAGCCTCAAAACTAGCTTCTCACAAATCACTGTGCCCATATTTCCTAATTCAATTTTTTCCCTTCGTCTGATATCTCTTCCTGTATGCAGGGGATTGATGGCCGTGCGCATGTGCATGTGTGTAAATGTGTGTGCTTAGGTGCATGAAGATTGCCGTGTCTGTCCCCGAGAAAGAGATGATGTACGTCGAGTTAAACGGAGTATTTCACAACGCTCCAATCTCCAGACCCTTCCTGGCAGCCATGTGCCAGGTCTCTCGCTTCTGTGTGCCTGTCCATCAAGCCCCTGTCACGAGCCAAAGGACTGTGGGAGGGGAAAGTGGTGCGCGTAAGGGCCGTCGATCAGTTTACCTGAGGTCGGCGGAACCGGCGAGTGATGGAGGGAGCCGCCTCACAAAGGGAAATGTAGTTAACGCTGACTGATATGAGCAGGTGGATAGAAAAAAAAAGAAAAAACGATGGCAGCTGTGAGGAGGAGTTGCAACAGTTATGTGCAGGAAAGATGCTTTTTTTTATGCTAATGGCTGGTGCGTATGCTGTGGCTGGACCATGGAGCTGATGGATGGAGCTGTGGAGGTCATCCCGGGGAACCACTGGTCAGCACCCTGCTGAGCTGTGATGTCGGCTCACCTGAGCTGAAAAGTTGAAACTAACCTTGAGGGAAGGAAAGGAAAAGATATGTGAATCTGTGGGCCTGTACATTTGTATGTGTAAAGCAACCCATGTGTGAGCAAATGTGTGTGGGAGCCAGCATATGTGTGGGGAGGTTACAGGATTGGAGTGAGGTTGTTGGGTTATGAGGTGACTGCGAGACCAGCTGGGAATGAGGGGGAGGGAGTTTGTGTCGTTTTGTGTTGATGGAAGCTATGGAAAATCGGGGGTGGGGGGTGTCTTCCGTCCTTATTTAGATTTCTATGTCAGTGGCATGAATCTGGGTCAGGACACTAGGTCCGGTGTTTAGTATGCTGACCGTGTGAGGTCTGAACTCCGAGTCTGCTTATATCCCTGAATGAACCCAGCACGTCTGCCTCGTTGTCTCCTTATTCTCTCCTCTACCTTTCTGTCTCTCTCTTGGACCTTTTTTTCCACTTCTGCCACCCCCCCATCTTTCACTTTATTTTTTTTCCAATTCTGTGCCAAGAGCTCTTTTCTATCTTCTTTCCTGTGTCTCTGCATTTTTTTTCCCTTTCCTTACTCCAGGCTTCCCCCCGCCACCACTCTGCTTTTTCATGCTCTCTTTTTCACTGTCAGTCACTCACGGCCTTCTCTTCTCTCCTCCCTTGTTCTATTTCACACTCTCAGTCCTCCTCACAAAGTAGCCTTTTTATCACTCATTTCCCTCTTCCCTCGCTCATTTCTCCTGCTCCTTTCATGTGCTTTTGAAATCCCCTTTTCATCTTTAGCGCTCTCTCTCTCTCTCTCTCTCTCGCCTGTTCTCTACCTCGCACACACATATACACACACACTGCCTCATTCAGTCATTCTTTTATTATCCCAAAACTAAAGTGATAAATGGCTCTCTTTCTTCTCCGTAAATGTCACTCGGGGAATTGTCTCTGCTCATTGATTGACTGGAGTAGAAGGATGGCCACACATGCACGTGTGCCAGTCGCATGCTCGTGCACACAGGCGGAGAAAAAAAAAGAGAGAGAGAGAGAAAGAAGACAGGATAAAATGATCTCTCATTAGAAATAGAGATTGGCTGAGACTGCATCTGTCAAGGTTAGCGTCTAGCCCTCACAGGTCTAGCTTAGTCTTCGAGGCTGATGCATTATTTGAAGAACTTGTGCAGTTGGTTTATAATGAAACATCAATTCTCCACAGGACTTGGCATTCAGAAGTGCTGGGATCAATCACAGTTAAACAATCTGAGCTGGCAGGCCGGGCCGGTCTTGCCATTTTTTTTTTTCCTTTTTAAAGTGACGTGACAGAGAATATGTAGGTGTTATTCACAGTTTGATCAATTGGCATTAGCTTATCCTTAACTGTCAGAAAAGTATCAGTCAAGGATAGAAACATCAGAGCCATTTTTCAGACCAGACAGTGTGCCAAGTGTGTGTGTGTGTGTGTGTGTGTGTGTGTGTAAGTAAGTAGGGGTTAATAATGCTCAGTCATTTTCTTAATGTCTCATTCACCCTGCCTCAGGCACTGGAGCTTGATAAAGGTCAAGACTACTGGTGGTTACATGTCGTCTTCCCTTATTTCATTCTCCTCACTGCACGGCAGGGAGGAGGGGAAGGAGAAGAAAAGTAAAGTCCAAAGCCAGTCGGTGATGCTGCTGATCTGCGTCTCTCCAGTTTCAGAACCAGGATAAAGAGATTTAATAGGGAGACAGTGGGGAGACAGGGGAAGCTGGCTCAGTCAGTGAAGAAGGGATGAAAATATTAAATTGTTAGATAGCGATAGAAGGACGGGGAGTGAGAAGAGAGGAAAATGGGGAGGGAGAGAAAAGAGAGCTAGAATAGTAGAGAGTAGATTACAGGGCTTCCAAGCAGGACTGGAAGCTAGACTTGGCTGCACTTCAGCTACACTCTGCACACTTCAGCTCAAGTGTGCGTCCATTAGTGCAGTCCCATTGCACTCAGAAAGCCGTGCACTCTGAGATGCAACACACACATATGCACACAGTCATTCACAAACAGTACATTTCTTATATACTGTTCTTACATGCAAAGCCCTACAGACATGCATCATAGTTAGCTTACAGTAGCTTTGGCCTCACACACACATTTAAGCCCCTCCCGCCAAAAAAGCTATACTGACCTGGTTTTGGTCATCTTTGCCCTCCCACTCACTTTCTCCCTTTCTTACTCTCTCTCTCTCTCACACACACACTCTCACACACACACGCGCGCGCGCACACACACACACACACACACACACACACACACACACACACACACACACACACACACACCATGTTCGCGATCCCTTCACTAGCCACCAGATTGCTTCCCGTCAAAATAAATAATTAAATGCGTGCAATAACTGCTTCCGAAAAAAGATCCCTCAATTAGTGCAAAATGGGTAAATGGCGTGGGGTAGGAGTGGTGGGTGGGAGGGGTGGTGTTGCGGGAACACACACAGACAGACACACATACACACTGTTACACGTACACACAATCTATTACATAAGGCAAACCATGACCCAAGAAGGTTTTTACGCCGTTGTGCAATGGTAATTTGCCCCTTCCCTTTAGCAATCAGCTTAGTGAAGTCTTTTCTCAAATCCTTACAAGTGATCCTTGCCCAAAGACCGGCTGGGGAGAGATCTACATGAGTGGCAAGGAGGTGCAAGAGGGGGCAGCTGAGGGGATGGCATTGTGGTCTGGGTTTCATGTGTGCAAATGCACCTTTGAGCTCTCATCTTTCCTATATCTCTAAACACCTCTCCAAAATTCCGAATGTCTATAGGAGAGAAAAAATAAACAAATAAATAAAATAAAATAGGTGGAAGCCATTCCCCTTTCTTTTGTTTGCTGGAGAAAACGCTTAAAGGTCTAGAAGTTGTTAAGTTCCTACTTAAAAATATCTATGTGTGTTAGTGGTTAATTTAATTAATGTTTTATCGATGAAGGTTTGTATTGTTTCGAACTGTTTAGCATATTAAATGAAAACATCGAGGGGGTGGGGGTGGTGGTGGTGGTGGGGGGATCACATTAATTGCACCCAAAGACTAAAGGGTGGCATTTAAATGTCTTACTTTATCTGTGTTAAATTTGTTCTTCTTTTGCTTAAGAGATTATGGCAAATTTTTACACAATACAAGCTGTATAACTGTTCCTGTTTTATGTACAAATGGTGGCTTGGAAAAAAAACTCAATTTTGCAGCATAGAATTAATAATCCTTATTTGAAAATGAATGGCGAGACAAAATCTTTATGATACAGACACTGTTGTACTCTTGTCAGTAGCCTGGCTGTAGTGCTAAACTGCATTCTGTGCCAGGCTTGTTAATGTTTCATTGGGGACAAATGTATCACAGAATAGGCCTAATCTGTGTGTGATAAATGCTACGACAGTAAAGCACACAGATGGATGCCTGAACCTGGAAACCTCCTGAATAAGCAAACTAAGGCGAGAATTAGCCCTTGTGCCAACATAGCAATCTATATAAAAGTTGTTCTGCTTGTTTAAATGTCAGGCATGTTGATTCTGGTATTCAGTACGGGGCCTTGCAGCACAGGTCGCACACCTGGAGAGATAGAAGAAGATCATAAGGATCATTCTGTCTAAAGAAGGTAAGCGAAGGAAATGATAGAGAGGGAGGCTATTGGCGGGTTACGCAAAAGACCGTGGACAAGAAGCGTACTGACACAAAGTGTCAGAGGAATCGAAGGATTGCTGGCTACACGATGAATAATCTTCTGAATGAAATGGCAAAGGCCTGGTGCAAATACCTGCAAGCGATGAAGCGCTGAGATGCAGTAAAGCAAAAGGGAAAAAGAAGTAAAAATGGGCTCATGTGGAACAGTTGTTTCTCCTTGCTGTGGTTAAGAGTAGGTCAAGTAGCAATGATGCTTAGTGCTAGGAAAAGATCATCTGTGTCATGCAGAGTGGGTGAAAATGGGAGCAATGGGCTGCGATGGAAAGATGTTACTGAAGAAGGGAAGTAGGTGGATAAATCTGGAGCTTTGGAAATGAAAAGCTGCAGCGCACCATGCTTAAGTGAGGGCATGGCCCAAGAGAGATGGGCAGGAATGGAGAGGGTCAATCAGAGATGTAGGGTGAAAGAGGGTAAGATGGGTGGAGGGAAGGAAAGTGACGGGGGAGGGGGGTATGACAGAGAAGGGGGCAGTTCTGGGGTCTTTGTGGTGGGGTGATTGCGTGACAGAGAGGGAAAGTGCACTGCTGTGTGTAATGCTCTCAAGACGGATATAGAGACGCACTGCCCGACTCGCACAGTCACTGCCCCTCTCTCCCCTTTTCTCCTTTGCTCTCCTCCATTCTGCTCCCTCTCTTGCTCCCTCCGTCTCCACTAATGATCCTCGCGTCCTGCCACACTGCAGGGTTGAGTGATGCCCACTGACAGTCGCGCTCAGGCGGAAACGCTGCAGCCCCCTTCCAGGAGTGTCGTGACATAGACACACACAAAACATATAGAGGTGTAGCACTGCTTCACATTCATGTAGCAGCCCATTGAAAAATGCTGGCAGATGTGTATTTGTGCCTATTTGAATGAGTATGTGACCAACGCTGTCTCTGCACGCAAGCCCAAGCCTCCCCTAAGTGTTGCTCACGGACATGCACTTGTTATAAATATGCCCTCATCGAGCTGCATCTGTCCTCAGGAATTTTTATATGATGGATAGACCCGGGCCATCAAGGTAATCACAGGGTAGCTAGCTAGTTAACGATGCAACCAACATGTCTTTGAGCTTGTCAGCTTGATAGCAAATAAACTTGAGATGCCAATACAGACATATGTTATATAACATAGTTTTTAATCAAGAATTCCCCTGGCTAAACAGGATTTTCCATTTTTTTCTGCAGGTACAGCATCAAGTGTCACACTGCATGGGTAATCCACATTATTTTTGCAAATTTGACAGAACTGATGGAATTAGTGAGACAGAAATTGATTTTTTTTTAAGGCAAAGTTAAAACATCAGTATCTTTTTAAATCAGCCACTTAAAGTACAGTGAGCATGAGCAGGTTTGTGATGCTGCCAGTTTTCAAATTGGAGTATTTGTCTGTGGTCCAAATTTATGGAAGCGTCCTAGTGAGGTACATAATTGTACAGGATCTATAAAACGTCCGCATATTACACATGGTGGAGGTTGTCTCACTGTCTGCTACCTCAGTGTTGTTCATTTTTAAAAGGAGAAAGCATGTGTTGAATCATTACTTTATTTTATTATTGAATGCACTATCCATCACTTCCTAGTCCTTTATATTCCCATACTTCTCAGTGAGAAGCACCTTACATTTTCCCGTTATAATCCAAGCAGAGATCCCTAACTACCATAGAGCGCTTTTGGAATTAGGTCACAGCATCTCATCCCTCTAATTATATGCTGAGAGTCTATGCATGTTAATGCATTGGTGTGCGTCTGTATATGCGTTGACATGGGTGCTCTTAATCTGGGGGCCTAATGGAGAGTCCTGGGAACATGCATTATTTTACATTTCTGCTATTCTTCACATCTTATCGAGATGTCTCCAACATCATTAGGAGAGTAGTCTATGATGAGGATGGGAATATGCTTAGATAAATGTGTCCCCAGTTTAAAACCAGTGGGTCAGATAAAGCCATAAAATCTGCATGCAATGCATTAACATTCAGATGCAACAACCTCCAGCTGAGAGAGTGTTTTAGTCTGTGCGCCCCTTGTTGCAAGCAGGTTAAGATTCATTTAAGAGTCAAACCAACCATGTGTGATGTAACTCTAAATTCTCAGTGGATATAAAAGGTATTAAGAGTGAAAGAAGTCTTCACCTTGCTCCTCCACACCCTGTGAATTCATTCCATCCCCTTTCTGTGATGTATCCATGTAGGGGGCCAGGAAAAACATACCGCTTCTGCAGTTTTAATGTTGAATCATGTTTTTACTTATTTCCGGATGTCTGCAAAAACATGGCAGGGAACGCTGAGGTGTTCCCTGAAAGTATGTGAATCATTTTGAAGTTTAATCCCCAGAAAACGATTGTGCATCAGCTCAACGGAGCGTATGTGCTAAGGGCAAGGGGTAAACAATAGGATAGCACTCGGAGGTGAGACGATGAGAATAAGGAATCATAGTCTGTGTGAACAAGAATGTGTGTGTGTGTGTGGGAGAGGCAATAAAGGAAAGAAACACTAGCATAGGGCCAGTGTTAATTATATTTTCAGGAGGCTCTTAAAAGGTCATGGCATGCATCTGCACCCCCTCACTAGCCCACACCGCCAAAATTTCACTTTCCCTCCCATCCTCATTTCCCTCCGTCTCCTCCCCACTGCGATCTATCCAGTCATCAGCCCCCCATCTGTGCACATTAGCCATTCATGAACACACTCATTAGGGTGGGAGTTTGAAGCGATTGTGTTCACTAGTCTGCGGCTGGAGCGTGGCGATTAATATTTCAGCGTCTCCCGTCGAGGAGCTGAAAGCAAGTTTGGTCCTCTTAGGCTAGAAAAAGAGAGAGAGTGAGCTTCCATCATATAACCCTCACCCCACACTAAAAAAAAAGAAAAAAAGGAGCAAACCTTCACCCACCCACCCACCCCCCTCACTGCCCCACTCTCACACAGGCTGTGTACAACTTACAGTATTTTGGCTCCTCTTTTTCCCTTTATTGCATATGTGCTCATTACATACACACACATAAAGCCCTAACTCAAACTGACTTAATTGGTCTCTTTTTGTTTCACAAAAAAGAGGGAGGAGGGGGAGACTTGAATGGAGGAGGGGTAAATCCCTTCTTCTCTTGTCCCCCATCTCCTCGTTCCTCTCAGTTGGACAGGAGTGTCTTTTTCTCATCATCCTTCGTTTCACGTCCTTATGGGTTTACGGTGAAATTGGCCAAGCTTCTGTGTTCGCGAGTTCATTCAGAACAAATCAATAGCCTCCCTCATTCATACTGTACACATGCACTTAAAATATGAGAATTTGAGACAGCCAGGTGCATCATGGGTTACTGGGATGTCAATATTCGAAGCACTGCTCCTGAATACTGAAATCACCCTGACCCTACACCACAGCTCTCCTCTCCTTGATTCCACAAGTATCCTGCTTTAAAGCCATGTTCACATGAGCCTGGATTCATTTTGTACTTGATTTGAGATCTATTATAAAGCGGTGGTTTCAAATAACAGAAGTGTACCTTTGATAAACTGATAAAACATTTTGTTTTTCATTCAATACTCTGACTCTTAAACTGCAAACACTTGACAGTTCAAGGATTAGTACGTCTTTTTTCCCCCATGAACACGATGTCGGTGCAATCACTTTTACTTTTCCTTCCTGAGAAAAAGCCCATTGTTCAACACGTTTGAGGACTCAGTATACTGTTACTTAGTGAAAGTCTGGGTGATGTCCACAAGAAGGAAATCAAAGTGGGCTTAATCTGTGGGTTACATCATTGATTTTTTTTCTTTTTTCAAAGTAGCCTCCTCTATCCTTATGTCCCTGGGACCTAAACTTCAGATATTTATTAACTGTAAAGGGCTCTCATATAAGTATTAAAAAATGATCCTTATATTTATAATTATGCTACTTGAACCTATTTAAAATGACTTTTGAGCATCTGAACAAAAAAACAAAAAAAAAGAACAAAAAATCCCCTAATTCCTAAACATTGCAATATTTTTGTTAAAATGATTGAATTCAAGTGTGAAGTCTGCATATACTACCCTACACGATATTATACTATACATACTGTTGTATATACAAAGAGTATGCATACTTAGATACTCTTTGTTTGGCTGTACAGTGCTATTCTGTACTGTGAAGGACAAAGGGTGTCAGTGAAGGTCAAAGTTGGTTCAGGGGAGACACAGTCGCAGAGAAAATTGTCTCCATACAGCCTTTAACTATCTAAGCCTCTGTGATTTAGATCCCTACCACTCTTCTCTTCCAAATAGGCCCCCATATTCAAGACGCTTCTTTTGTGTCTCACCCACCTCTGGCCTCTCAACCCCTCCCCTGTGCAGATAAACTGTGCTTTTCATTCTAAGCATGCAATTCTCATCTTCTTCTCCATATAGGTGTATGAATAAGTGGGGGTCTATGGGCTGTGCGTGCGTAAGTGGAAGTCTGCAGGCTGAAGTGCAGCATGTGGGTAGGCATTCATGGGAAACAGTGGTTGGTGCGCTGCACAGTGATGGCTAATGAAGTTCCTCTGCACCTCATAGCCCTATTAAACTGCTGCCCCCTACCTCTACCCACTTCACCCCCCACCTCTTGCCTTGTTTCTCCCCGAGGGAGAGAGTTGGCAGGGAGCAAGCCGGCTGCTATGGCAACAACAAGGAACCCTCCCTCTCCCACAGGTCTCCTTAGCAACTGGTAGCTTGGCATTGCGGTAATGAGTGTGCCCGGTGTGCCAGGCTTTGTGTCATGTTGGCATGTGTGTGCAATGTACGTGTGTGAGAGAACGAGTGAGTGTGTGTACAGGTGTGTGTGTGTGCGTGTGTGTTTGAAGATGAACGTGCGGCTGTTGAGTTCACTTTGCCAATTTAGGTGAGACTTATAATGTGTGATGAGAAAAAGATATGGAGGCAGTCCTTGCTGAGGATCCAAAAAAATTTTTTTTTTATATTGAAATGTGACCAAACCTGGCACTTCAGCTGACATGACTCCACTTGTCGTCTTTTTTTCTGTCTGAGTATGCGCCGGTACAGATGTGTGGCTGTGGTCTGGATTTGTGCATTATTTTTCTTCTTCGAGATTGTGGTCATTCTTCTCTATACTGTGAAATTGAAGCAATTAAAGGGACGATCCGATTAATTTTTCATGCCATGTGCATGGCTGCCTATGAGTTTCCTGCTCTGCTGAAATTAAATTAAATGCTGAGAATGATTTTTATTAAAGTGCGATCAGAGGTGTGCACTGACCTTTAGAATGTAGGAAATGAGATTCTCATTGTTATGAATGAGATTATGTGGAAGCTGAGTGTGGGGAAAAAAAGCCTGGGCCCGCATTGATTCCATTGTTGGCTGACAGTTTCTTTGTATATAGCAGAGGGAGGTTTCAATATAATCAAATCCACACTGTGCCTGTTGGCTATTAAATGGACTGATACACAAATATGGACACACAGGCACTCACATAAATGCAGATTGACTTGCACACACTTGAACGCACGCATATCTTGCAGATCTTGTAAAAAAAAAGAGCTGTAAAAGCCTCTCCAGAAACGTGTTGCTCTTTAACAAAAGCATGGCAAGCCCAGTGGAAAATGTTAGTTTGCTCCCTAGACGAGGTGTGAAGTGCGAGCAGGCGGCCGGCCCCACAGGTGGCCCAGCCCTAACACCTGTTGTGTGAATCCTCTGTGGGAGGGTGTGAGCTTTGCCTACCTTGCAGGTCCCAGTGGAAAAACCACACCCATGCTATACTGTGGCACGTGCCCATTTGTGTGCCCACACGGCTCCCCCGTTTCGTGCGTGGGAGTTAGACGTGATGCCCAGATTGTGTCCCCTTTGTGCCCACCGGAAACACTCAGCTGCCCCTGGCATCAGCCGAGCGGATTTTCCGATCTCCTATCCGTGTCTCAGATGCTCTTCTAATCTGTTAGTATCTATTTTTACCCATCAAAGCTGCAGCAGCCCTTCTCTATCCCAAACCCTGCCACCCCAATGCCAACCTTTCCCTCCAGGGTGGGCACGGCTGATGGGTCGCCAGCCATTGGCTGCAATTAGTGCACAGTCAGGCAGGAATCCCCTACCAACTCCATTACATCCCTCTTCACAGCCACTTCCTGATCTGAGGCTACCAGACACACTACAACACACTTGCTTTCCATTTTAAGCCTTTTTATAAATGGCACTCCTGCAGTGTTGTGGAATAATGGGGTCGGGTACAGAGCACCTTTCACAGTGCTTGAATCACTCTACTGTGCAAACTTGGTCTATTCAAGTACAATGGCGACCAAGGGAATGCACATTTGAATTGTACCTGTTCACATTTGGCGCTTGGATTAAGATAAAGTTCTATTTGTAAAACGATGGCCATTGGCGAGTTGATGAGTTAGCATTTAGCCTTTCCTGTAATGATGATGGAAAAATTGAAACCTGAAGTTTCTGACTCTTCTTACAGTGCATAGCTGTTCGACAAGAAATTACAAAAGCTGCCAATCTTCAGAGATCCCGCAGTGATACACGGAGATAGAAGCAGTTCTTAATCCCAGGTTTATTTCTTCTTCAACAAGGGCTGCAATGTGCCTTGCATGCCAATGCAGTCGTGACCACTGCTGTGGAGGCGATGATGGCATGTGGCAGAGAAGTAACTGTTTCTCACCTCCTAATAAAAGAGACTCCTTTTTAATCTTTTCAATTTGATTGCATTCCAAAACAGGCCTGTCTGCCCATCTGTCTCTCTTAAAGAAGCCTCCTAAAGGGATTTTAATCATCTGACTCTGGGCTTCTCAGGCAAATAGCTACATCTCTCTTTTTCTCTCTCACACACACACCCGCGCAAACCATTTCCAATTTTCTTTCTTGTACTCACTGTCATAGTCTCACTTGTCTTTTCCTTCTCTCTGACACACCATATCATCACAGCTTCATTGTGCCATATCTGTGCCGCCATTAGGCCCTTCAGTCGCTCTTCAAGTCCCCCTCAGACACATAAAATTCCCCCAACCCTGTCCCTATTAATCCACATGGCTCTAAATTCTTTATTTCCCTTCAAAGGGACAACGCGAGCCGTGACATCAATCACGGAAAGCGAATATTTAGCTGGCGCTAATTTCCACCAATAGCCTGGAGACAGGCTTAGCTGACAAAACTCATTCCTGCGCTGAACAAAACTGCTTGTGTTGAAACCTCCCCTCCCCCTGATCCCTCCTGCCTTCTGCACAGGCAAAAACAGCATTACAATAAACACAGTTAGCGCTTCTGTTACTCCCCCTTGATTTAGGCTTATCAAATGAATGTGCACCATAGAGGGATACCCTTTGACAATACATAATGGCTCCATTCTGCATGAAATGGTTTGGTAATACCAGTCGAGTGTGGCAAACGGTTTTACCCGGTGCCACTACAAGAACAGCTGCTGTGTTCTTAGCTGGGCAAGCGCACCACACTGCTTCACTCTTGAGGTTGTTTGAATCGGGTGAGTGGTTTCTTTTTGCTGGTTCCCAGACCTCATTCACAGTCCTTAGTTTCTCACTAAGTTCTGTTTGAATGAGTGCACATTCACCACAAGATGGGTCTTATAAACCATTTGACCTGTTTCCTCACTCCTCTGTGAGTGAGCGGGAAAAAACCCTGAGTGGATTCTGATGTTGCCCTAATGGAGGGGGATGGGGAAAGTAGGGGGCATTTTGAGGGCACCCATTTGTGTGGCTTAGAGGGGCCCCTTGTGCTACCGCTATATTCCCGCCCCTTATACCCAGGACCCTTCACCTCCTGCTGTATCCCCCAGCACAGCTGAACCCATGCCAGTCAATCAGGTTATCCCAGATGAATCACTGCATCCAACACAATACCTCCTACCCCCATATTACAGCTACTCCCAATGTTAATGCCTGACTGACATCTCGGGAGTGGCAACAGAGGGATATGTTGGGCATTAAGCCAATTTGTGCAAGTGGGAAAAGACAGCTAACTCACAAGCCTGTGGTGATTTAACATTGTTATATGACCAGTGGGGACATGGAATATTGAGCACCCATATTGGCCTCATATTGCAGGTGGATTGTGTAGTTAGTCAGATGTTGATGTGCGCACTGACAGGCATTAAACGTCATTGATTTTGAGCATTAAGTAGGCCTCTCTAGTCTCTGAATCAAACTGAGTTTGCATGTGGAAGAAAGGAGGGAGAACTGTAGAGCCATCGATTGGTGTTGTGAGATTTCCAAAAGCCAAATGAATGGTTCTTGAAGAGGTTAGGAAAGAGGAACACATAAGGATGTTCCTGCTAGATTTGATTTATAGATTTCTGTATCTGTTATAAAACCAGTTGAACTCCCACCCTCAACTGCTTATTCCACCTGTGCAGGGTGGAAAAAGTGTCAACATGGGAGATTTGCTCGTAAAGAACATAATCTTTTAATCTGAGGACAAAGAGTCCTATCCCGTTGCCTTTGTCTAAATGTCTAAATCAGCTATCAGGTGTTTTGGCCTTAATGAGAGTTGAACCCAGGCTGATTGTTTCCTTGCAGTCACAAAATCCTTGTTCACCTTAATTGGCTTTGATTGGTCCATAAACTATCACCCGTAGCCTCTTTTACTTAGTGGCCAAATTAACTCCTTACAGCCTGATTTAGCAGTATTTGATGAGGGTGGATGCTCTTTATATGTCTGTGCAGGTTCTCAGTCAACCAGGTCATGCAATTCTTAATGAAAAGCAACTCTTTTTTTTGTGGTTTGTGACGTTTCACCTCTCATCCAAGGGCCTCTTCAGTTCTAATAACTGAAAAATAAAAAAGTTCTTGATTATGAAACAAAGAAGTCACATCAGTTCTTATGACTCCATCTTGTTCGTTCCAGCATTATGGTACCAGCACTGGATGTCGCCACATGACCCACTGGTTCATTCATTATTTAGAGCCTTCTCCACTAGCCTCATTGTATTAAAGGCGTATGATTTGAATAGGAAGTAGCGTCCTGAACCCAGGCATGTGATGTGTGTTCCTCTGTCATTGTATGTTTCTGTGGGCTTCATCGGACTGTCTCAGCAAGCCAGGGGGCTGAAAGAGAATTTCCATTTTATGAATATTTAATGCATAATAAAGTTTTCAATTTTATTCTATTCTTTAACCCATAGGGCTAAAGAATGTCACAAAGCCAACCCTCAAGGACAGAGCACAAATTGGAGGTAGTTGATTTGTTGGAGAAATTAAAAATATAGTTAACACCTGCCTCAGAAATCATCCAGTAAAAATACACACAGGAACATTTGGAGTAGTTTTTAACCATATCCTACAAGGTTTTTATAGTGTCTCTGTTTCCCACATCAAACTCCCCTTACTTTTTGCTACTATAGGATCATAGCATATCCAAGCTGCCTGCTGTGTATGTGGTAACCTGGCATAGCTCTGTGTGAGACACCCAGCTGGGAGTGCCCCTGAATCAACTTGGGATTAGCCCAGGATTGTCTGGGATTACTCGGGGATGGAGAGGGATTAGCAGTGACTGCCTGTTTCAGGGGCGTGAGGGCCAGAGGCTGGTCAAATTGCCCCTGACTCAGAGAACAGGAGGCAGACAGAACCACACCCACCATGAAACCACCTGCAACCTTTGTAATCTTAAATTCTAGCACACACACAAATACGTGCAAACAGGATGACAGCAAAAAACATGTGGTAGAAAACTATCGAAAGCCAGCAGCCAGTAATGATGATGATGCCGTTGCTGGCCACCATCCGAAATCTCTCAAATCTCTCTAGCAGGTGGATTCATCAGATAAAGAGGGTTTGGGATGATGACAAATCCCTCCAAGTTCAATGGGGCTGCTCTTCCCTCATACAGGGATAAATCGAGATTTGAATCAGACAGGTCACACAGAGTTGTGGCATGAAGTGGTTTAGCTCTCTGAAAGATGCCTCATTTACCACCGGCCGCGATGGAAAGGCATGAATGCTTACATATGTTTTAATTCGGGCATGCACCGGACTTGATGGGGGATGATTTGGAGTGGTATGATAGGTGGATGAGCCAGCCAGGGTGAGACAGGGAGTTGGCGCGGCACGTAGAGAAGCCGTCAGAAGCAGGGAGCGGGCATCCCCTGCGGACTTGCACTGCCAAGATGAAAGGCTGTTTAGTGTTGGAGCAGCAGCATCAAACAGCCGCCTCCTCTTGCATCCTTTCCCCCATCCCCCACTCTCCCTCCATTTCTCTCTCTGACTCTCTTGACTCTTACCACAATATGATATAGTTCTGCCATTGCGCGTTTACCCGGTTGCCATGGTTACCCAGTTCTGGAGGTGTCACGGTGAAATAACCCAAGGAGGCATTCACAGATCACCTGAATTCAGCTCACCTCCCGTTTATATGTTCACCGTCGCAATTTGATTTGTTTCCCTGCCGTGCAATTCGCTCTAAATACAAATAATGTGCAACATAATGAAGATAGTGGTGTGAGTACCCCTCAGTCCGAAACAATCCATTGTATGTGTATATTTCCAAACTGCAGGAGATGCTTTTGATTTTACTTATGCAGCACAAACAGCAGAATTATAACAACAGATTCCCTGACACTCGGAAATCGCTATTATTCACCAACCCTTGAGATATAAATGATTAAAAAAAAGAAACTATATCCTTTG
This sequence comes from Perissodus microlepis, assembly GCF_051167445.1. Taxonomy (NCBI): domain Eukaryota; kingdom Metazoa; phylum Chordata; class Actinopteri; order Cichliformes; family Cichlidae; genus Perissodus; species Perissodus microlepis. The sequence goes on along the minus strand of NC_140471.1, from coordinate 26,154,181 downwards.
AATGACCGAGTCACTGGCTAACCCCAACCCATGCCAGTGTAGAGGATAATGGGAAAGTAATTGGTGGCACACTGTATAATTGAAGGCATAGAGATTGAAGCCAGAAGTTGGAAATGACTTGCGTTCAAAGAAGTGTGTAAAATAGGAAAAAGGAAAATTGAGACAAGTTGAAATATGAAGCATTTAGTGACAAAAAAGAAATACAGGACTGTGATAAAGAGAGAACAAGGGAGGGAAAGGGAGATAGGCAGTGAAGGTCTGTCAGAGGGTGAGATACATCCATTAGCCCTCCTTCCTCCCGGCTCAATCTTGCGATACATCCCCCCATTCAACCTATGTGAAGGAAAGAGACAGAGCTGGCACTAAGCCAGGCTGGCACCAACTTCAAACATACAGTACAGCTAACCTCAGTGGTTTACATCAGGCCAGCTAAAAGCAGAAGTAGAGGAGGACAGATGGATTGATGGAAATGAAAGTGGGAGGATTGACGTACATAGGGAGAATGTCTAAAGTCGGAGTCTTCGGTCATTTCAGGTGGGATAAGACTGACAGGGTGTTGCTTTATGCCAGCTGTAGCTGTTATTTGAGCATGTTTGTGCTTTTCAGTGAGCTCTAAATTTCCTGATTTTAGTCGACTCTGGTTTTGTGCATCTAATATTGGGAACGGAAGCGACTTGATAATTTAGGACAATTTTCTGTGACTCATCATGTATGGACCGGATGGTTTATATGCAATACTGACAGCTGTGCTTGTGGTTAAGGTTTTCTTGAACATTGACTTTAATACTTGATGTATTAAAAACAATCTTATTTTCATGTAGAACTTTTTAATCTAAATCTTATGCACATTTCCCTTATTTGAATTGTTTACATTTTTACATAAATAGTAATTGAAATGACATTCATTATATTACAGTTTAGTTTTATATTTTTCTCTCTTTTATCTTTCTGCAGAATTCAATCCGACACAACCTGTCCCTTCACACACGCTTCATCCGGGTGCAGAATGAGGGTACAGGGAAGAGTTCCTGGTGGATGCTCAATCCAGATGGAGGAAAAATGGGCAAAGCCCCGCGGAGACGAGCAGTCTCTATGGACAACAGCACAAAATACCTAAAAAGCAAAGGTCGGATCAGAGGCAAGAGGGTTGGCCGCCCTGGGATTGGAGCTGGGTCTGCTAGTGTGGGGCTCCAGAGCTCCCCTGATCATGGCAGCCCTTCACAGAAAGGCCTCCAAGGAGCCGGAGGTGCGTCTGGAACAGATGGTGAGTTTGATGCTTGGACAGACCTCCATTCCAGGGCTAGTTCATCAGCGTCTACCCTTAGTGGGCGGTTGTCACCCATCCTCGCAGAGGGAGAACCAGAGGAACCAGAGGAGGGCGGCCTGTCCTGTTCCACCTCCCCTCACCTCTACCCGTCGCCAACTAGTGCACGCTCTCCATCCATGGGTGCTGGAAATCACTGTCCTCCTCTTGAGCAGCTGCCTCAGCTGGCTAACCTGACAGGTGCCATCAGTCTGGATGAGCAGATGATGGAGGATGGTTATCATCATCATCGTTCACAGCAGCAGCAACACCAGCAGCATCAAGCTATTGGCAGACATAAGCACCAAACTGCTGTCTATCACTACAACTCTGGAGTGAAAGGACAGGGCTCCTATGGTTCAAGTGTCTATGGGGCAACAGGCATGGGGATGCTGCGTCACCACTCACCCATGCAGACCATTCAGGAGAACAAACCAGCCAGTTTCTCTGGAACCATGCGGGCATACTCAAGCACTAATGCCCTTCAGAGTCTGCTAACAGGGGGTCCAGCTGGACAGCAATACTGTCCCAAGGACATGATGCTGGGACAGGAGAGGGAAAGCCATTCTCTGATGAATCAAGCTACAAATGGAGTTGGATCCAACCATCACAGCCACCACCCCGGCCTCCACAATGGCCACAGCCACAATGGACTGCATAGTCACAGCTCAGCTCATAGCCATAACAGAACTCACAGCCATACTCCCAGTCATAATCACAACAATGTAACCAACCACAACTCACCTCACAGCCTCACTCACAATGGTCACAACCTCAGCCAGAGCCATAACCACACACCACCCCGGGCTGCTGCCCTGACCCCACGTGGCAGCAGCAATCAGTTGCAGACCTACAACCACAAAGCTCCTTACCTGTACAGCCCCCCGTCACATGCCCACCTTCCTGCTTCTACCACCCTCCCCCCAAATCCAGCAGGTATGCTCGGCATGCCCCAGGACTCGTGCCATGTTGCCACAGCTCCCCACCCACGTCACAACCATTACCCAGACCCACAACACCAAGGCATGAGTAATGGACCGTATCACCATGGCCTCGGGATGGGCAGTGGTACCGCTGGTAGCAACTACCATGGCTATCACCAACCTCACCCCCATGAGAGACTACCAGCTGACCTGGACATTGACATGTTCCATGGCAGCTTAGACTGCGATGTGGAGTCCATCCTCCTCCATGATATCATGGACTCTGGGGAGGAGATGGACTTTAACTTTGACTGCTCCTTAGCCCAAGGTGTGGGCATCGGCATGGGTATGGGAATGGGTGTGACTATGGGTATGGGAATGGGAATGAGTGGACTGGCTGGTCCACAGCAAGCCCATAGCAACCAGAGCTGGGTGCCTGGGTAAAGTCAAGAACAACACGTCTAACCCTCAGAAAGAACGACCCTCCTCATGAAGCACTGTGCTCAACTGTGACATTCCTGATTTGACACAAAGACTATAGGATCCACACTCCCATGTCTCTTTGTTGTCTTGACAATTCCACTGTCATCCCCCCTCCCCCCCCATTTTTTTAAAAGATCCCCCTCTAGTTCATGTCACATTAAGTTTTTCCTCAAATCAACTATACTGTGATGACAATCTCTCAGCTGTGCTTGCCCAACATCGCTTCTCATCTGCCATGAGAACTGAACTCTGAATGCACTTTATTGCAAGTGGGTCACATCTCACGGTGTAATGCCTTCACAGAGCAGCTCAGGCAGAGCTTGGCATGTTTTGTAAGGTGGCTTCAGTATTTGACAAGAACAAATGAGGAATAACAAGCCCTGCTAATAAAGTGTCAGATTTATGAACTGATAAAATTGGAGTCGTTTGCTTATATACTGTCATTGTTAAAGGTCGGGAGAACTGTTTTTGGCAAAAAAATTTCTCAGTTACATGTGATTGGAGCCCTGAGTTTTCAAATGTAGTGGTACCTTAAGATCATAGGCATTTCTTATGACTTATTTATACCTCAATTTAATATATTATTTAATGCAATATCCCTCAAGATTGGCTGAAATTCAATTGTACACTAGACTTAAACAGAGGTCCGATCAGAAGCCAGTTCATCACTTGAAAGACATTCACATTCACTCGTTCATAAGCTCCGCATAATTATCTTACATCAGCAGCCCTGTTGTTTATAGCTATAGTCTTGCACTTTGACTTTTCTCTCGGATGCAACATTTTGTTGTTCGGCTTCTTTGCTATTGGTTCGAGAATATTGTCATCGTGTCGTTAATGGATTCTATCATTAGTGGCCAGTGCGCAATTTGGTGAATTAAAATGTCATATCACCCTGTCTCACCTGGGCCTCTTGTGCTAGTCTCTCTCTCTCTCCTTCTCTGTCTCCGTCTGCGAGTGGAGACAAAGTGGCCATTCCTCACACCAAGCCATTAATGTAGGTTGATTGAAATTCAGCATCTTGCTTTTAATCTCCAAAGTGATGCGGCAGCGATGTGTCATTATTGAGAGGCTAACGTGTTGTCCTCCCATCTCTCACCTCGGCTGTCCGGGCCACCTCTTGCTTCTCCAGCTTAATGCGCCAAGAAAGTGAGACAAAATGGTGATTAACGCCAAGTCACTCTGCCTGCTGTCCTGCTCTGAGAAGGGCCAATGTCACTGGCCACATGCCTGCTCAAAATGGGTAAACAAAAAGAAAAGACGGAGACAAGGATAGAACAAAAGCCTGTTGTTGCAGTGGGATCAATCATCAGCCTTAGTTTCCATTCCTCTTGGATGTGTGCGTCTCAAAACAGGTCATGTACTCCTATTGTAAATCGCTTCCATTGTCTCCATGTTCCCATATTTTCAGTGCTTATACCCTGCACTTCAAATACTCAAACAGGTGAAAAGGGAGATGTTTAAGGAGAAAACAATCAGCCAATCTCAGTGGCATGAGTCTGTGTCTGATAGGGTTGTAATGCTTCACAGCCATCCGCATCCACTTTTTGTGTGTTTATTCTGTTGTCTTGTAGTTGTTGTTGTACTGTTGAAATTGTAAGGACTGATGAAGACAGTGCTGAAATATCCATAGTGTAAGGGTGGAATCCACTGGTGAAATTATTTTGGTAGCGCAGTATGACCTTCCAAAGCTTCAACAGCGTGCACCCCTCCCGTATGTGCTGTGCTCTGCTCAGTTGTTTCTGCGTTTGTGAGTGGGGGAGTCTGCAGTTAATTTCTCACTGGCCTTGAGAGAGAGAAGAAAAGAGGACACCCCTATTCTCTAATTCCCTCAAGGAGACTCTTCGCACTGGGTCTGTACAAAGTACGGCACACAAAGGAAAAGAAGGAGTGTGGGGGTGGGGGGGTTATTGTTAGAGCCAAAGGTCAAGCATGGCACAGACTATCAGACCCATTATTGAGGTAAATACCTTTATTTCAGGGCTTTTAGCGCACTGGTTCCATTTAATCTCTGAGCGGAAAATGCGTGAAATTTTATAAGCAACTGGGCCTCACAAAGCGGTTATGTTATATCCTATGCTACAGACGTTTATCAATGCCCTGCTATTGGAAAGATAGCTATATATGATGTCTAATTTTCCTCTATTTATTTATGAAAGAGATTGGTCTTTGTCACTCCTAAATGTGGTAATCGTTTGAGTCAACGCCTGTCCCTTCCTCTTCTTGTCTGTTTTTTAAGATGTCACTCCCTCCGACCCTTTTACTGACTTTTATTTTGTACAAAATCTATATATTAAAAAAATTGTATAATAGTTTTTAAAATCTCAAAATAATATCAGTTTTGTTGTCTATTTCTTTTTTTAAAAGAATGTATCTCATCATCTGGTGACTGTTAAATAAATGAAATGCGAAGAAAACAATGTCTCTGTTGTCACATTTGTTTAAATATGACCATGTAGAATGATTTTTTTCCCCACAAAAACACAACCAAGTGAGCTTTTCCTTGCAATTTAGTGAGTCTGAAGGGGAATTTTCCTGAGCTACTTCTGTTTGTCAGTTGCTTTTGTGCAGTAACTGACAAGTCGAATATGTGTGAGCTGCTTGCAAATTCATTTTTTCCTTGTGTTTCCTTATTTTGTTATTAACATACAACTCTTCTCACAATGGGGCGACAACCCCTGTTTGCAGCATTTGACCAGGACACCAAGTCGCTGCGTGTGGGAAGTGGACACCATGAATCAAAAATGGGGGGAAAAAATTTCAAATCACAATTGCAGGGAAGCATCACTTGTGCTAGAGAATGGATGAGAAGGCGAGAGATAGGGTGAAGGTTTGTGTGTGTGTGTGTGTGTGTGTGTGTGTGTGTGTGTGTGTGTGTGTGTGTGTGTGTGTGTGTGTGTGTGTGTGTGTGTGTGTGTGTGTGTGTGTGTGCGTGCGTGTGTGAGCAAGAGACAGAACGAAAGAGAGAGAGAGAAAGATAGTTCCTGACAGACAAAACAAGGAGGCACCCAGGCAGCCAGACAGAGTTGCCAGGATTGGAGTAATAGGTGTGTGTGCGTGTATGTGTGTGTTTGTGTGTCATAATGCTTGTTATGGCCCACAAAGCAGTATAGGTTGGCCACAGCTGTCCTGGTCCCATTGGAGGCGTTTTCACAGGAGGAGTGTGCAGCGCTACAGCGCCATACTGCCAGGCCCCAAGGGAGCCTCTACCTCTACACATACTCTTTTACACACACACACTCAGACATACACAGACATGCACATTCACACACACGAATTTGAAAATACCACAGATTCACACTTTTATACAAAGAAGCACACAGCACAGTTATGAAACCATACACACAGACACATACACACTTAGGCAATTCTCACTTAGATGTACAGTTTTAATTGACTCCACTTGGCAGAGCTTCTCTGGAGGGAAAAATGTGAGAAGTAGAGAGAATGAGAAAAATATAGGTGTGGAGGTGAGGAAGTCAGACAGCTTATATAAAAGCTAAATGTGCAAGAAAAAGGAAAAAAAAAACCATTTAGTTTTAAAACAGCAGTCCAACACAGTCTGGTAACCTTATAGGATGTTTCATAATTTCACAATTAGCCTAAATTGAGTGTGATTGAGTGTAACTAAGACTGAGAACCTGGCAGAAGGCCAGTGTCTCACTGTTCTCTGCATATCTCCTGAGAGGGATGGCGGATAGGGCAGACAGGAAGGCAGTCCAGTCCAGGTGCGGCGCCTCAGGGAGGTTCTGCTCTTCTGTTCCTCATTATCAGAGAGGGGGAGAGCGAAACTGTGTTAGTGTCATTATTCATCCACTCAGGCATCTGGGAGCAGGTCCTTCCTTACTTGGCGTAGTGATATCGTTGTAGAGACCGCCCTTGGAGCTAAAGGCTGGCTGGGGACACTACTAACTGCTAACAGACAGACCCACCCAGGCAAAGCTCCAGGGTAGAGATGTCCTTGAGTGCTTATGAGGATTCAGCACTTCTCACTTTCTGGCTGAGCTGCAAAGTGAAAAAAAAGAAAAAGAAAACTGCTATATCTCCAAAATTCAGTTGGTCACTGAAATGATTAATTTTCCACTAGTGTGAAGTTTCATGCGATGCCTCCAAAATAAGACCTATTATTAGCCACCCCAGCCACATCAATTTTATCGTTACCCATTACTAGGACTTCACTTTTCCAAACATGAGTTCAAATTTGTTTGGAAAAAAAAGGGTCAGTTAACTGATTTATACTTATAACATTTTAGGATGTAGCTAGGCTCCAAAAATGCATAAAATGATGCATAATTAAAAGGTTAAACTGTCTGAAAGTATACAGATTGCATAACGTGTCAATGAATGATCACACAGACAGGATTAAAACACTGGTGACATCTTGCTGGTCAGTAGTAGTGTTGTCCTGAAGGTGACCAAAGATTGTTCAGCAAAAAAAAAAAAAAAAAACACCTCCAAAAGGTCACCAAACCAATGGTGCTGCTTGCAGAGCTGTTAAACTGAGGGGTAAAACTGATGAAAATTTGAAAGCACAAACCATTCAGTTTTGTTAGCATCATGTTTCACCCCAGACAAAGTGAAGCGCAAGGACAGTTGAAAGGTACAGTGATATTTAAAGGAATTAAAAGGAAGCATTTTGTTTGAAACTGTTGGTAAGTTATAGCCAAAAGCAGTCTTTGTGCTCTGTATTTCTAAGATCCTTCTGAAAGCTATGATTTGCCCTTAAGTTTAAGCACTACTGTAAAACATTTTAGAGACAACCACGATTCAAAGGATCAAAGGTTTGAGACATGGTCCTTTCTTAAAAAAAAAGAAAAAAAAAAGTAGATTTTTTGTCTGTATTGGTTACAGAGAGACAGGAACCGAGAGCAGATCCAACAAAGTCTGCTGAACGCTAATGATTAGGCTATAAGATGCCTCAGTACTCAATGTTTTCACAAGGGGGTGATGCCTGAAAGGTTATAATATGCACTGGAAATGTGTATTAGCTGTTACAAGATGCAAGCAGAGGATCAAAGTGTGTAGTCAAAGAACAGGTGTTCACCAAAAAGAGACCTCTCTGGGGCTGAGCAAAGGCGAAAGGTTAGTGTTGTCAGAAGTTCTTAGCAAGTCCTTGGATTTACTACTGAAAGAACAGTTAACAGCTCTGGTCCTGACGAGACCTGGACAAAAGTAAGACAACATGTTAAAGGTGATAAGGTGGACGTCTTTTAATGCAATAAATATAAAGTCATTTTAGTCCAGCGTGTCTCACAGAAATCATACAATGAGTCACCATTTAGTTTTTAGGCTGTATAAACTACATTGCAGAGGGGTCTTTGCATTACTTGGGATGGCTTCAATTTTCCTCATACTGATGTAAACACACCTTTCAGCACCAGCAAACATTAATAACTTGGATTCAGTTGTTGACTAATGTTGGTCCCTGTATTAAAAGACCTGTCAATCAATTTGGGAGTTTTAATGGGACTTTTCAGTGTTTGTGCTTTTGGCTATGGATCTACTTCTTCTTTTATGTTTCAGCAATAACCACAAAGACTAAATCTGTACAGGTAATGAACTTTTTCTTGAAGTAAGTCTCAAGATCAGATATTTTAGGATATCACAGTGTTGACCACCAAATAAACGGCCTCAAGCTAAAAAAATAAATTGAATAGTGTTCTAAGATATCTCAAGACCAATTATCTTGAAACAGCTTGATAACAGTGTTTATCTTTAATGAGAAACAAATGACATCTCATTCTAAAACAGGATATTGTCTTTTCTAAATTCATTTTGGCAGTGTGCAAACTACTTCAACCGTTGCTTGAAGGCTTGTATAAGAAGTCTGCTGCAGTTTGGAATAAATCCAAAAGGATGAATATGAAACATTGTGTGCATAAGGGGTTCCAGAAGTCTTTAAGTAAAGGTTTAATGTGTGGCTTAGAGAGCTGGCAATCTGCATTAAACTTCAAAGTCTAAGATTCCCCTCGCGAGAGTGTCCATCACTAAGATCCTGACTTCCTAAAAGCTACAGGATCCCTATCAAGACTTGCTCACCTCTCTATGATTGCTGTAGGGCATGGGTGGGCTCTGGGTTCAATGATCAGTAAAAAAAAAAAAAAAGTTTAACAGCAACTTTCCAAGTATACTCTTAAAGACCAAACAAACACACTTGTACATTCATTTCAGGAACACTTACACAAGTTGTCCCATATCGTCATCAAGCTGGATGATCTGTGTTTCCTTGTTTCTGTGCTAATAGACCTTTTAACACAGCAGATACTTTATTTTGTCTTGTCACAGTACGAAAAGAAATAAATTACAGGCGTAATTAATTATGGCTCAGTTTCATTAAGGTTCCCTGTAAGCCATGATAGTGATGCACAAAACCAGGACCGCCACTAAGTCGAGTGCAGCCATTATACTATATACTTCTCTACTTTCGCTATTGTGATTAAAAAGGCAACGTCAGTCTAGTTTGTTGAAATTCTCTTCCAGTCACTTTCATCATTGGAAATGTGTTTAGTTTGTTGCATGGCCATTCATCTAAAGCTGTACCCATCGTGTAAGCAGAAGACCTACAATCTTACTAAAAAGTGCAAATCACTCAAATAATAACAGCAGTTCTCCACTTTGACTCCAATCTCTCTCAAAGGCCACATTGCCATTAGTTATATCTCAAAAATAGCCTCCATAAATTAATTTCAAAGTGCCTTTAAAAATAAAACTGATTATGTAACACATCAAACATCCCTTGGGTGTCTTAGACTACAGATTTTTTTTTTTGTGATGAAAGGAAAATGACCTACCAGGAAATCCTCCTGTCACTCTCCTTCACACATTATTAAACCTATCACCGTCCTTAAAACTCCCAACCATCGCCCTCCTAACTCTTAGCTCTTGTCCCCATTTTACCCTCTTCCAAGTGCAGAGACAGACAAGACAGATTTAATCAGATGTTTTCTCTTCCCCTCTGCCGTGATCCACTCATCAGGAGTGGGAGACAAGGAGAGCTGTGCGTGTGCAGCAGGGGGGTGACCTAAAGCGATGATGACATAATTAATGGCAAATTAATGCTCCACCTGAGCGCCAACATCACCTCATCTCCCTCTTGTATTTCTTCTCACCTTCACCTCACTATCTCTGGCTTTCCTTCCTCTCTTACTTCGTTATTTCCTGCCAACACACATCGAGCCTGATTCATCCATCCTCCCTCCCTCTTCTTCTCCTATCTAACCGCATGCGGCCTAATCTTACACATGGGGGAGCTCATTGCAGCATTGTGCTACTGCGCAGCAACTAGCTTAACTCACTTGCACACAGTAAGGTGTGGAGTGCTAATAGGGAATGGGAGGCGTTGGGGGTGGGGGGAGGTCTGGCAGAGCGGGGGCCTGATTGGTGTCTCTAATTATGGCTTGATACTAAAGAGTAATTAATGAGTTTGTGGCTGATGGCAGCAGCTTTAGAGCATCAGACTCGATCGCAGGAGATAAGTGCTGTTTCTGCTGAGGCCATGCGAGATCCCGGGGGACAAGCATAGATACAGGCACACAGTCATGCACAGATGCAAACTGCTAATGTATTCATGGAGCATGATGCTGAGGTGATTTCTGGATAAATAGCATATCTTACGATGTCCTTTTCTGAACCAATCGCCAAGGAGGAGTGAAAAATTAATGTATGGTACAGCCCTGCTTTAGAGTGGTGGATAGTTGATAGCCTTTAGTTCAAACCAGATGTTGGAAAGCATTTCCAGTGTGCGAAGAACCTCACCACCTGAAGGTCACAAGTTGTAGCCTACCATTTTTATACCATATCATTGCCATTTTAAGCTTATTTTGGCACTATTTGCAAGTGAACATCACATGCAGTACTTTGGGTAAAAAAAGTACAATAAAAACATGGATGGAAGAATCCACTCCAGTTTATGAGGTTTTGGGCTGCTTTTGAATGTTTTTCTGTCTTTTACTTTAAGGCTATAGCGGCATAAACCTGCCCAGATAAAAACTGAATATAAGACTCTTTACATTTATTTCAGACTGAATGTGGTGAATAAAAAAGTGTTTATCCAGATACGTAAAACCTGGACTTCAACATCAAATGGACCATTCACACATAGAGGACACCCCAGTAGTTCAATGCAGCCCTCAATGCAGTTTGTGTACAAAACACATTCTTGAACTTAAGCTAGAAAACCCCCTCAAGACAAACAAGTCTATTAAATAACTTAGAAGACAAGAAACTAACCCATAAGAATACTAAGACTGGTCTAATAATCATCACATATATTTAGCATGGTTTGGTATGGTAGCTGTGTAGTCTGTGATGTTATGTCTGTTGAAAAATTGCTGTTTACTTACTTATTTATTTATTTCCATCAAATTGATTTGAAGATTTTATTTGTGGTTAAAAATTTCCCACCATTATTGAAACTTGGAAGCATTTTGTTTAGAGCACATATTTTGTTTTTCTTCCAATAATCTGAAAATCTGCAGCAAAACTAAAATCATGAATTTTGTTATTACTGTTATTCGTTATTCTACTTGTAGCTTTGTGAGAGAAAGTTGAGCGATGCTGTGAGGGACAATATCTGTGCTTTTGGCAGTGTGTGTGTGTATTTAGCTGCAGGAGACAAAGACAGAGGAAGCTTAAATATGTGTGTGGTTGTGGGAGACAGGGATAGAGAGAGAGGGAGGGAGAGAGAGAGAGAGAGAGAGACAGCGTGCTGAGGAGCGTCTCTAAAACAGGGGCAGCTGTAGTGTAGTTAATGAGCCCTGCAGTCGAAAGCCCAGTGAGCGAGCATGTTGTGTGTGTATGTGTGTCTCACAGAGAGATAGAGACAGTAAATGTGTGTGTTCTCATGTGAGCGAGGTGAGTTACCCAATGTGCAGTCTTGCTTGACCCTCAGTCATCCTGTCACCTGGAACCAACGGGCCTTGGAGAAGAGAGGGCAGGAGGGAGGGTGTGGGGATAAAACAGAGACAGTGAGGAAGAGTTTTTGGGAAAAAAAAAAAAAAAAAGGCGGCGCCTCTCAGTCAGCTGAATAACTGGAGCAGACTTTCAGCATGGCTGCTAACAAGCTCTCTGTCTCTCTTCCACTCTCTCCCTTTCTCACCCACAGTTCCCTTTCATTTCCCTCTGTCTCGTTACCCCTTAGTTTCTTTGACCTTTCCAAAGTGGCACTTTAATGAACAGAGAGTGTGCATTCAGTGACCAGGTTATCATAAGAGATGCCTGACAAGAGCTCCTTATTATAAAACCTATGTAAAGAGACAAAGAAAGAGTAAGAGAAGGCCTCTGGTGAGATAAGCTACTGCTTTTCACAGCTCAACCCCACAGGGAACCGAGCTGACAGGCGATATGAAGCCTGCTACCTTCATAGGAGCATGCTAGATGCTAACAGCTGTCCCTTCAGTGGCTCCTTAACCTGTGAACGCCAAGTGTATCATAGTCGATACATGAGTTTTTATACGTTTTTGAGACTTCTACGTCGTCAGTGTGATTTGTTTTCCCCTAAAACACTCAAATAAATTGTAGAAAGTATTTTTAAGCTATAAACTGCAAAAAAAAGGCCTCACCTTACTAGCAAATATGATACGATTAAAATATGACACGATTTATTTATTTATTTATTTTTAACAGTGACACTGGGAAAAAATAAATCTACTTCATGTTATGTAGAGACACAACTGAGCATTCGCAAAAATATGCTAATTCACGACATGGTTACATGTTTTAACTTATGTTGTTATCGTGAATGGAAGCTACTGAGTCTGTCTGCTGAATTCTATCAAGCTGTCTTGTTGACAATGCATCTTTTTTTACATATTCATTGTGAATATGGGTTTAAGGGCACTATTCATCACAGAATTATTATTTTCTTTACCAAAAAAAAAGGAAGAAGAAAAAAAAGAAACACAAACTATGCCCGGAGCTGTAGTTCACTAGAAGACTGTAACTGACACTGGCAACAAAAAAAAAAAATACAAATCATAAATTAAAAAAAATGTTTTTAGAGTATACTTGTACAGATTTAAACAGTGATGGTCTTTAGGCTGATCTATAATAAGCTCTATATAAATAAATCGCTCATTTATCCATTCATTTCATTGAAATGACTGAACTAATTTTCAGTGTGGAAACTTGGCGAGTCACATAAGGACATCTAACATGCGTAGTTGGTGGATGTTTACTTTTAATTTGGGAAATGTTGAAACATCCTATAGAATAACTAAACATAGTGGAAATGCATATTAGCAAACACACAAACTGGGTATTTCTAGTGACTTTGCCAGTGGAGAGGTCTCTTCAAAACAACAGCGGGCCCCCTGGTGTTAGAGGTTCCTGTGTTGGAGATCTGCCATAGGCCTGCCTATCAGGACATGAAATGGGGCCTCTGCAAGCAGAGTGGGTATTCTTGTGGATTTGGAGGGCAGATTTTTTTTTCAGTCTGTGAGAGTAGAGCCCTAACAGGCAATCACAGCAGAGGAGGGTGTGTGTATGAGGGCATCCATCATAATATTGTCTACCTAAGGGCCAGTTTCTCACACACTTGAATTACAGGGATAGCACACTGACAGCGGCACACACTGTCACTCACAAACAGGAGAAACACACAGTCATTCCCCACAAGTACCCCTCAGAAACACACATATACCAGTGGGTATACCAGTGCCTTTCCACACTGCTTCCACACACCTCCTAGACACACTGCCTCATATGCACCCCTCAGTCACACGCTGTCCGCACACACAAACCTTGCCTTTTGCTATTCCCTGAGCTGGAGCAGCAGCACCAGGCAGGCAGACAGGATATGGTGTCTCGTACAGAGGAGTGCGGTGTGGTGGTGGTGATTCTTTGCTGAGAGGATTGGTCCAGTCTAGACGGAGGCGATAGACATCTCATTAGGCTCTCGCTTGCTCTCTCTCTCCTCTGAAGCACCCGTTGGCTAGCAGCCTGTCCTCACACTGAAGGCCAGAAAAGAGAGGAAAGGAGAGAGAAAGAAGGAGAGGTGAAGGCTTGTATAAGAAGTGGAGGAGAGGAAAGGTTGGAGAGAAAAGGAGACAAGGAGAAAAATTGTAATGGAAAGAAAGGAGGGAGAGGCAGATGAAATGAGGAAGATGGGAGGAGGGAGCAAAGGAGGGGAAATTAGACAATGATAATAGCAATAATAGTCTTGATCCTCCAGGAAGCCCACTCCCAGAGGCTCCTTTTCTCTCTATCTCTCCTTCTCTTTCTGTCTCATGCTCTTTCTCTCCTTCAATCCCTCTGCTACCCTCCCTCCTATCTTCCCTCCTGCTGCTGTTTCACTCTTAATTAATTTCTCACTACTCACCAGAGCCCAAAGCTGTAGCTCTCCTCAGCCGGCCTCCGAGACTGCTCTCAGATCAGCACTTCCATTGCCTTGGAGCTACAGCAGCTCATCTCTGCTTATACTTTGTTGGGCCTCAAATTATTGCTGAAGGTAGACCCACTCTGTGACATTGCCACGAGGTATAGATCTACACTTAGATCAGTTTCAGTTGCATAAATTACTGTTAGATCTGGCACTGTGGCTTTACGGAGGTCAGCTGACACTCTGTTTAGTGTGGCAAATTCAAATGACCTGAACTCAAATCAGATTGTTTTCCAGGTCTGAACCAGTGCCATCCACCTCATCTGTGTGCCTGACCTGATGCAAAGAAATCCAAACAAATTCCACAAGAAACAAACTTTTACAAAATGCCTCTGAAACTACCTCACTTAGAAATGAAAGCAACTGAATGTTGGTGGATATTAAAGGATTATTCTGCTTAATTATAACTGGGAAATCCTTCTTTTAAGTTAAAATCAAGATTTTACTGAACAACATTGAAATGAGCACTCAGATGGACATACTTTAAAATATAGCCCACACCATTCATTGTATACATTAATGATCCCTTGCAGCTCTCTCATCTAAGTTTCTAGATTTTATATGAAGAGATGAAAGTGTCAGGTATTTCATAACAAAGAATTTGGTTTTTAAATGAGACAATGACATCCAGGCAGCACCTGAGCTACAGCTGTGTATGAATGAAAGACAAATTATACGGCGCTTTCTCCTGCTAAGGTTGAGAAGTGTAATCCACGTGCATTTTGCTTTATCATCCCTTTTATCTTTAAGTGCATAAACCCCATGATTAGAATTTGCTAGTGTACTTCTACCACATCTTACAGACTGACTCCAATAATCAACATTGACTGTGTATGGTGTACTAATTATGCACACATTCAGTTTTTATGTGTAATTTGGATGTGGATGTTGTTTGGATGTGCTCATTTACTGTTTTTTTTCCCTCTAAATGACGTGGTATAGATAATCTAAGTAAACTGCTGGTTTGTACGCAGGCTGTCCAATCATATGTTTGTGTCTTTTTCCAATGTTGCTGTTTTCCCAGTTTTAGCAGCAGACTTTATCATGGTTTCACAGTCAATACGAAATGGACTAATATAAAACTACTGCAGTAACAACCAGGCTGTAATAAAATGAATTACTCCTTGAACCCATTGCACTCTAATGACAAAATACACTTAATCTTTCCTTACATCAGCATCTAAACACAAACACGAGCGCACACACACACACACACACACACACACACACACACACCCATACACACTTAGCCCTCCGACCTTTGCCTTTCTCCCTAATTCCCAGCCCATGGTAATCCTAGCCCAGGGCATACCCTTAAGTGCTCACTGAAGCTATTCCTGCTAGCTTCCTTAAGCATTAAGAAGAGAGAACGGGCCCTGACCCAAGGTTTACCATCATCCACCCACACTCTCTCTCACACACAGTCTATCTTGTACCCCTGAGCACCAGGTCTCTTCCCACAGCAGAAACAGAGATAAAGAGATTCCTTCATTTCTGTGCTTCCTATAGCAGTAATTGTTCAGTGAGTTTGAGGAAGCTTGGTAGGGCCAAAGAAAGCAAAAAAAAAAAAAGCAAGAAATTCAGCAGGCATTCTCAAGGTCGCTCTACAATGTGTGTAAAAGGGAGACAGAGGAGGAAAAATGCTTGGATGAGCTCAAGGCCATCCGTGCATTACATCCTTCCTTGGGGAACTAATCACTATTGGCCTTTAGGTTTCACCTTTAACCCCTGTGACCACCAAGTGGGCCACGTAGTAAATCCTATAAGGTATCCACACTCACAATGTTTATCGCTCCCCTTGGAGACCACCTGGCCTATCTATCCCAGTGAGTGCATTTGATTTGCATGGATATTCTCGGCTTTGAGCAGTAACCTGATTATCTTAAATGCCACGTTACGAGAAACCTGCACTGCTAAGGTGGAATGAGCGGTGAAGACAAAGATAGTTAGCGTGTTTTTAACACAAATTTCTAGACTGTGGTTTTGTCTATATTGGACTGGATTTAGACAAAAACCTCAGACACAAAGAATACACTGTAGCAGCTCTGTTTGTAGGAAAGGAAGGATCATTAATCAAGGTAATGTGTTCTTCAATTCAAAGACTGAGTAAAAGTGAAAAGTTTATATACGTCTCTTTCCACTGCTTAACAGTAAACCGTTTGTAACATTCACATCCATGCACACAATAACCAGATTTTGCTCTATAATTGGGTTTCCTTTGTGCATGTAAGTGTACTCATTCTCTCCATTTGACCAGATCTTGTCCTATCCAGCTTGCTTTAGACAATTATGTTTTGATTGGTGGTTGTTTTTTTATTTTTTAACAGAACCTTATACAACCTCCCTTTAATTATTTGTCTATTACTTCAGCCTCTATATCCACTTCTCCTCTCCTCTGCTCTATCCTCTGCTTCCTTCCCTGGTTAAATGAGCCACAGGGGAGCATCAGACAAGCCTTAACCTAGCAGATGGAGCTTCCAGCTGGGTTAGAAGGAGAAAGAGAGAAACCATACCTTGTAATTGTATAGATTGTGCAAAGAACGGCTCACGAGAAAAGGTCCTTATCTTTAAAGTCAAATATGTTTGTTGAGTTTGTACACATTTCGTAGTATGCCATAGACCATGTTTTCCAGTTTTCTATACCAGTCTTTCACAGTTTTAGAACACCCTAATATATGAGCTGTAGTACTCTGATATGAACCACAATGCTGAGGAGAGGAAACACATTATCTAGGTGTCTGGTACCTGTCTGAAAAAACAGATTAGTCAGAATCTTGTAATAGTAATCTACATGCTGAGGCAAAAGTAGAGCCTTACACTGGAAATACAAAGGATAAGCAGGGTCTCACTTGTTGCATCCTTTACTGGGAAAAAAGAAACTAAACCCATCAGTGGGATTAGATGCATCAGTACTAATAAACCTTAAAGCTACAGTCTGTTTGTCTTGTGTAGAAAATACTTCTTCACTGACCGCATGCATTAACAGGGATTATAAAATAGTAAGGCATACAGAGAAACAAATAATAGACTTATTAATTCGTATTCCTGGAACCTAAATACTCATTGCGGCCTTTTCTGTTATATGTACTTTGTTCTGCTTGTTCACCGGTTCCCTGGAAACTTAAAAAATCACTTCTATTCCCATCAGGGTGTGACCACATGAAAAGCAAGGACCATATCCAGGGATTTACTCTGTCTATTATTTTGCACAAATTGTGCACATGTGTCAAAAATACTCCCTTTGATTGCACTGCTTACAAAGCAGTTGCATGAGACAGGTCCCTGAACCACACCAAAGGCATACCTAATACATGCGAACAGACTTTCTCATAGTTCTTGTTGTGTCTCCTAACCTGATGGAATTTAAGCTGATGACAAATTCCCAGATACGATTTCTTAAAGTCATATGTCATCTTATTAGCTTCCAATTACTACTTTAATTTGAAACACATGTGGGCATGGTTATATTTGAAATCACAAAAAGCTATTAACTTCAGCCTGATAGCACATCCCTGCATTTCAGTGTAGCCTAAAGCTGTCATTTGCACTATATAACAGTTCTTCAGTAAAAATCTAATAATTGGAAGAAATAATAGAATATGTTAGTCATACGGTATGAACAAATTGTGCAGGACTGAACCAATGAATGAGTCGATCACTCTGCTGGCTAAGTTGGAGAAACTATGTATCTTGTACATGTGATGATATGATGTCTATGGGTATACTTTTAAAGGTTAAGAAGAGGCATGTTGATACAGATAACCAAAAATATGCTGCTTTTTATACCTTGAGATATACATTTGCACACCACTTATGTGTTAAGATGATTCAGTTTGAAACAGTAGCTGAATTCACACAAAAGAGCTAATCTGGTACTGTTATTGTCCATGTATCTAAGTCTTCAGTGCCATCTGTGCGGAATGAGGCATCCCACTACATCTTTACTTATTCTTCTTGTTCTCACTTTTATTATAACACCATTATAACCTACTGTATAAGAAATTTTATTGCCTCAAAGTGCTGTCAGCGGTCTACAGCGGCATCTCATTCATTAAGATTTGAAAAGCCCCGAGGTGAACTAAAATCAGAAATCCTATTGTGTACAGGGGGGCTGGGGGAGGGAAAAGGTAAGGGGTTCCACAGTACAGGCTAAGGGTGAGCAGACAAGCGGGCCGAGTAGACAGGGACTGCTCCCTAACCTCTCACCCATGAACACTGACACTAATTGAGAGGTCCATGAAATATAGATCATCTCTACAGTGGCAACCCCTCGGTCTCCCTCTCTATCTCTGTTCCAGTGTTCCTCATGTCCTCCGTCTGCCCGCTTGAGTGACTCGAGATCAAGATTGCATGCAGACGCCGTGTTGGCATGTGCATGCCTCGCTTCACACTAGGTATATCAGGGATGGTCCAATGGGCATGATCAGCCAGGCTAGATGGTCAGTGTGTGAGACAAAGAAATGGACAGAAAGGAAGAAAGTAGTCTTGCATGACTGCAGTAGACAGTAATAAGGGACTTGAGGAAAGGAGAGAATATTTTTTTAAGTATCTCAGGATATCTGCTTGTGTGTTCCTACTTGGTCAAAATTTCTTTGCATACAATTTTAGATCTAAGTTGAGGCTGTGTGTGTGTGTGTGTGTGTGTTTTTTTTTAAATGTATTTATTTATTCTGAATGTTGTCTAACACTGTCCACATCAGAAGGAGCATCTTTACCACCAAGGTGTTATCATGGGCAAGAATGTGATGGGATGAAATGTAGTAAACTGGAAACATATGACCCAAGAGGATGCGCACCCAAATTCTCATAGTGTTGTTGACAAATTTGGGTGACACTGCACTTGCCACCCACTGTACTAGTGGGTGGCAAAGAAGGCTGTGGGAAAATGTTGAGAAGCTGGCAGTCTCAGTCGAGGTCAAATACACCACGTCGTTTTGGTAGTGAATGGATTTTGGATGCACAGAGTGCCGCAGTATACTAAGAATGATTTTGATGTTGAATGAATGTGCAATTGTTAATTTTACTGCTGGCACAGAGTTATTTAGCCAAGCAGATAAAAAGTTGAGTTTAGTGGATGGGCATGTAGCATTTCCAACTTCTCTTTCAGACTTTAACTAATAGTGTAACAGATTTAGATATTACTTGCTTATTTGGTTTCTTGAAATCTTTATGAGAGCAGCAGCCAGTTATATTAGCACAAACAGCTCAAAACTGGCATATTGCGCTGCTAAGGAGTGCGTATGACTCCACCGGGCCAATTTTACACTTCACTTATGAAACAAATTTAATATAAGGTGTTAATAAGTGAGTTTCAAAGTGCTGGAAGGCAGATGTTACCTTTATTTTGTTCAGAGCCAGCCGAGATATTTTCCCTGCTTTCAGCCTTTGTCCTTTGTCAAGCTAATCTGCTTTTAGCTGTAACTGTGCTCTACAGTCAGCTTTAGGACAGGTGTCCAGTGAATGTTGATTATTATTATTATTATTATTTTTGTCAGACAAATTTCTCTTGTGACATTTAGTGCAAAATTCAAATCATATTTGCAAAGCATGGTCCAGATTGGGTGGAAATCACATCAAACAGACATTGTCAGAAGCACAAGAGAGCCCGTACACAAACGTTGGTAACAAGTCATGACTGTGGATTCACTGGATTCAATGCCTATGTGTGGATTCAGAATGCTTGTGTGGGGTGGGTTTTGTAGTTCAAGGCCCTACAGCTGAGTTTGCTGTGTTATGAGTGGAAGTTAGTCTGTAAAGGTGTTTTTATGTATGTGCTTGACTGAGGACACAGAAGGATGAAGAGTTCACTAACCTACAAAAGAGCTGCTTTAAGGCCAGTGTTAGGATACGGATGGAGGACAGCTTCCACCTTGAACTCCACACAAAACATGCCTACATCACATTTACTGGGCAATTGCAATATAATCTTAACTCTTCTGTCCTTTCCTCTGCTCTTTTAATCCATCTGTCTTTCTCAAATAATCAAATTTTCAAATAATTTCCTTTACTTCTTTTTAAATCAAGTGATTCTGATAGATTCCATATATAAAAAAATATCTTTTCAAAAAGTACGATTACGCATTAGACTTGTAAAGCTGTCCTAAAGTGGGTATCTCCAGTGCATACACATAACCTACTGTCCCAGCTTTCGAGCATTCCTGGCAAATGTTGCTTACCATCAGCACTTTGCCTTGGCTGTCAGTCGTCTCCCTGCTCGCTCCGATGGCGGGCTCACACGCAAGTGGGAAATCATGCCTGTGTGTTATTGTGTGCACAAGTGTGTGTTTCGCAGCTCTCATGTGCAGATGTACTTGACTGTTGGAGCACATGTGTGTTTGTGCATGATCAGCTGAAAAAGCTGAGCATCATTGTGGAACCGGTACAATGGAACAATTCTGTGTGTAGCTCGGTGAAAGAGCTCACTCTGTCTGGGAATAAGAGATCTTACTTTAGATGGAATACCCATGCTCAATTTTGCCCTTTTACAGATGATAAGTGACATAAGCTGACACTGAGGCCAGCCATGCAGTCAATTGTGGAGCTGTGGAAAGCCATTCTGGCCCACTCCAGCAGTGTTAAGCCCCTTTAAATCTCATTATCTCCCCCATCGGAATCTGCAGTGCATTTTCCACCAAATGTCACATTATAATTTGTAAGAATCGGGATCAGTCATACTTTTCTTTACAGGTAAGTGTGAGAAAATTAATGTAGTGAGCTCCTGGAGAGAGTCGGGTTATGGCCGAAAGGAAACAGATGGATAGTAGCGAGTGCTTGGTGTCACTGTCCAATAACTTCTTCCTTCATCTATTTTTTTTGTATTATCAGCTTTTCTGTATACTGTGTGGAAGCTTCATATGGACTACTGTACATTAAAATGAAATATTTCCATCCTTTGTACTTTGATCCTCTTTTGCTTTTTAAAAAATATATATTTTATCGTCTCTTTGCTGCATATGTTTCCATATGCTGTAACGCTCTACTGCAATAATGAAAACAAATATAATAAATCTTATGCAAGCCACTATATCATTATCCTCTTTTCCTCATTTATTTAGGATCTCAACATGCTTAGGGTGGAAAATACCCAGAGAACAGAGTGTAGAAATTAAACTACATCTGCTTTAAAGGCCATGCACTACCACACAAGTGTTTTCAATTACCCTGCTGATTAGACCTCTAGTTAGGTCAAAGCTGGGTGGATCTGTGCTGGGAAATACTTCATGTGAAATAAAACTATGAACCATTGGGGATGATAACAGTGTATATGCAGTGTTGGGGAGTAACGGAATAAATGTACCGCCATTACGTATTTAAAATACAAAATATGAGTAACTGTATTCCGTTACAGTTACCGTTTAAAAACGGGGTATTCAGAATACAGTTACTTTGTTGAAATAAGTGGATTACATGGCGGTCTTTTCCTGTTTGACATGTTAGGCTATCCCCTCTCTATTTTTGATAATTCCACGCCAGTGGAAACCCAAACAAAACACGCATTAAGGGGCTCAAATGCCTGTGTCTCAATCTCACGTCTCATAATGACGTGAAGAAATATTTTTTAAAATTATTTAATATGAAGGCAATAAGACAGTGTTACAGGCATCGCCCTAAAGAATGTAGCCTCATGGGCAGTCACCGAGCAGAAACGGGAGATGGAAGCATGTAAATATAATAATAACCACTGCAGCCAAAGAGTGTCTGACGAGCCCAGTTGTAAGTAAGCTATTAAGACTCGACTGTACACTTTTTCGTGTTTTCCTCTGAAACATTAAGTTGCGTTGGAGCAGCCTTTCAACGCCTCTCTCTGTCTCTTGCTAGCAAAGTTGACCCAGACAACAAAGTAAAGCTAGTACGAGCCCGACACGGAACTTGATGTATTAGCCAGAGGTCCCTTTATGGTTTTACGCCTTTACGGTTCGGAGCCGCGGACCTGTTTTATATACACCCTACTGTTACTCATTTTATATTAAGATTTAAATATCTAGTTAGTAATGGTATGGCGAGTAACCTTCAGTAATAGTAATAAATCACTCAGCAATAGTACATTCATGTAGTTGTAAAAAAGCATGATAATATATTAAATAATCCAAAGTATTGAGAATACGTTACTCTCATTGAGTAACGTAACGGAATACGTTACAAAATACATTTTGGGGCATGTATTCTGTAATCTGTGGTGGAATACCTTTTAAAAGTAACCTTCCCAACACTGTGTATATGTGTAAAAAGAAGAAAGAAGCAGAGGCAAATGAAGACCAGTTTTCACATAACAACAACACAATCCAAGATCTAATTAAGTCACAAACAGTTGAAAGGACTATGATTAGACCATATATATTAAATTAGCTAATTACCCTGTAAATGGCTAGATCTGTTAAGTTACCATACATGAATTTAGCACATACTTTGCACTTGCCATATTCCGAATAACCCTTAAACCTAGCGATATTTCTCTTGTTTTCTTGAGTAAACAGGAGAAATGTGTTTTTTAGTTTTCTTGATATATATGTTTTTTGTTGTTATTTTTTTTACAATGCACTATTAAAGGGTTTTGCAGGCTCTTTGGAGTTGTCCCCATGTTTTCCTGCTAAATGGTCACTCTGACTTGTCAAAGCATAATAAGCTTTATTATAACTTTTCACCTGCTCATTCTGCCCTTCTGACAGATTCACACCCTTTGCTGCTATTTTCACTAGAAATATTGGATATTTTGCACATCCAAGTCCTGGTGCTGAGCTAGTAGATTGGACAGTTTATATTTTGGCTAACTTCACAGCAAACTTTAGTGTATTTTACCCGTTTTGTGTTAAATCATGCTACGAATATTTTCTTTAACTCGGTCTTTCAATTCTAAATGAATTAAACTCTGTCTTATGTTGTAGAATAGGGTATATGTTCTCATCCAAAATGTAAATGTATACAATAAACAGCCATTCTTCTATACTTTTCTGTAATGCCTTCATTCAGATGGTTCACAGTTTAACCCTGCATCACTGAGATTGTCAGTTTCTTCCTTCACCGATCCCCCTTTCTTTTTCTCTGCGATCCCAGTTCTCCAATTTCCTTTTCTCTCTCTCCCCTCATCCAGGTTTGTCGTCTGCCACTGTGGCATGCTAACACTCTGACAATGCAGGGTGCTGAATAATTGATGTGTGAATGTGAAAGTTTGATGCCTGACTCGCGGGCAGATTGAACCTGCAGGCAGCGTGCCTTTGCCCATCAGCCAACTCTCTGCTCTCTCTCCAACACTCAACACACTTCTCTCCTCTACACACACACACACACACGCACTCACCTCAGCAAAGAGTACACATATCTCCCAGTGGAACCCCTTTACTTCTTCTCACAAACTCATTGTGAAAACTCTCAGATATTTGCTGCAAGATCCTGTAACTGTTACATATAAAAGCTGATCTCGGACATCCTATATCCTTATATTGTCCTGATTTATAGCTGGAATAAACAAATGATGGTTCAGTAAACACCACACATGTGAAAGAGCAAAGAAGTAATTTCATAAAAGCAACCAAAAGGATTTCAGAGCAGAACTCATATAATACAAACCTTATTACAGGATAATGAAACATGCAAAATCAGACAGTGTTTCACTGGGTGGTTGATATATTACCTCAAGAGTCAGTTCCTCCAGCAACAGCAAACCAGGAAATGTCTTTTAAATATTATTTTCATAACTGGCCTGCAGTGGACACTATATTATTATAGCTAAACAATATATTTCCTCTTGACAGCTTCACGACCTCTGAAAAAGACCTCTGCAGTTTTGTGAAATCAGTTTTGCGATTTCAACAAACTGCAGAAATCACAAAGAGCTGGATATAAAAGATTTACTACAGTCTGAGTAAATTTACATTTGACAAAAAGACAGGATGTAAATAACTGAAATTTAAAAGCAACCCATTTATAAATCTATATACTCATATATATACATTAAAGCATTTCATAGATTCATGAGTCGTTTAGGCTTTTTTCAGATTAGATCATTGTTGAAATCTAGCTGCACACCTTTGCTGTTCTTTAAAAGATATTCACCTATAACCAAAAGCTGATTAACTATTGTTACCACAGAAGACAACTAGTGACCGCTTCAGCAAAATCATGAAGCATTTGGTTGGTAATTATATTTGAAGGAGACTTTTCTCTTTTCTTCTAACACTCAGTACGTGCAGAAATTAAAGATTAAACCAGAGCTAAATTTAGGAACACATCTTTTACAGCTAAAAATAACTTGGTTGCCAGCACATTATTATATTTAAATGATTGTTTTCCTGAAGTACGGTGTATATCTGGGAGCTGTATATTACATACAAACCTTCTCAGGTTACATAGTTCTTCCAGTCACAGGGTTAAAGTTGTACAAAGTAATAATTACTGCCTCTGTGAGGAAAGTAGTCATGATGCAACGGATTGGTAGGGAGTTTGTGCTGCTGCTGATTGCCAGGAAACACTGTTTGAGGAATGGGTGGGAAAAAAAAAAACATTTTCCAATTAATGAATTTGTTGATCATTTTGTCTGTTGGTTACTTTATTATTCTATGACATCTTGAAATTGCTTGTCAAGAATTCAGCTCAAGATCATTTAAAACAAAAAAGGCTGAGAAGCTGCAGGGTTTTAAAAAACAACAACAAAAAAAACAACTATTGGTTATATTTTTGGACTTTACTCCAGACTGCTGACTGCATATATTCCTGCTCAACTGCTCAAATATCAGCCAAACACATGGCAGCAACCCAGTGAATTTAGGCATGCAAGCATGGTCAAGACAACCTGCTGAAGTTCCAACTGAGCAACATCCGAATGGGGAAGAAGTGTGTTTTTAGTGACTTTGAGCGTAGCATAGTTGTTGAGTATTTCATAAATTGCTGATCTGCTGGGATTTTCCCACACAATAATCTCCAGGGTTTACAGAGAATGGTCTGAAAAAGAGAAAATATCCAGAAAGCCACAGTTCTCTGGGCAAAAATGCCTTGCTGATGTGAGAGATCAGAGCAGAAAGGCCAGACTGATAGAAAGACGAAGGGAACAGTAATTCAAATAACAACTTATTACAACCAAGGTATGCATAAGAGCTCCTTCACAACACATCAAGTCTACCTTAGGGATGGACATGCTGACCATGACCACAGTGAACCCAGCTTCTGATGGCTGCTCCAGCAAGGTAATGCACCATCTCACAAAGCTAAGATCATCTCAGACTGGTTTCTTGAACATGACAGTGAGTTCACTGTACCCAAACGGCCTCTACAGTCACCAAATCTGAATCCAATAGAGCACTTTTGGCATGTGGTAGCCCCTTATGGATGAGCAGCTGACAAATCTGCAGCAACTGTGTGATGCTATCATGTTAATATGTGCCAACACTTCTGAGAATTGTTTGCTGCACTTTATTTAATCAATGCCATAAAGAATTAAGGTAACTATGAACGTAAAAAAAATTGGTCCAACCCATTACTGGAATGATGTACCTAATAAAGTGACAGGTGAGTGTACATCCATAGATAAAGCTTCTAGTCATCTTTGTCAGTTACCACACCTGCTAGATACTAAGAGGAAAAAATAATTTATGATTATCACCATTGGATCCAGGAGTTACATACATTTAAAGTGCCTTGATGTGAGCATTAAAAAATATCTTCCAGGTCTTCTGAGTGCTTGTACTGCTTTAAATATGATGTGAAAATCACAGTTTATGCCCTACGGATTTCTGTCTCATATTGATCCCTCGGGTCAGAACTGAAATGAGTCCAGAACTGAGCTTCATCTTAATGGAATCCAGATGGCTTAAGGCAGCAGGTGATGACTCCAGGTGAGTTTCACCTGCTAATGACGATCCTAATGGTAAACTACACAAAGTGAGTTCTTGCTTTGTTCTGAGGCTTGACTCATAAATGTTTCTCTTTGATATTATAAAGTTACTAGTTTTTACTTTACTCTCTTGAATGTAACTATTTTGCCATACACTATGGGGCAATTTTGCTTTTTAACGGTTAAATCTGCCATTTCAAAGACCGTAAATATATTTCTGCTAGAATTTCTGTTCTTTTTTTGGGTTTTTTTGCAGCTTTGCCTTTGTGATATATCATGCTGGGGAATCGTAATGTGTCATGCTCCATCTTCATTGTAAAAATAAGATGTACTATAAGGCCAAAGTTACTTAGCGTGTCCTTGACACTGTGTTTTTTTTATCCAGCTAATCCAGTGAGTGATGTTACAACCATATAGTTGAGGTGAGTTTAAACCATGGCTGAAATGCATGTAATCACTTTGTTGTCTGATCAATAAACATTTTAATCATCTGTCAGAGTAAATTTTTGAACTATTATTAACATGTAATTGTTTTCTGCTTCTAACGTGTGACAATGTGCTGCTTTTATCACACGCGACAGCAAACTGAACTGAATATCACTGAAGTTTGGACTAAGCAAAAACTTTTTAGACATCTTGGACTTTTATCTTTAAATTTCTAAACAACACAATTAAAAGTCGAACAAGGATTCCTGTGGTGCATTTTGATCATGTCTGGTTATCGGCATTAAAATTCTGTCACTGGCAGTACTAAAGCTAGGCAAGAACCATAGATCACAATGTTGAAAACACCCATCCATCCATTTTTTAACCACTTATCCAATTAAGGGTCGCTGTAGCCTATCCCATCTGTCATAGGGTGAACAGTGGGGTACACCATGGACAGGGCACCAATCTGTAGCAGGGCTATCACAGCGGGACAGATAAATGTTTGCACTCACATTCACTGATAATTTAAAATCAGCAGTTAAATAACATCCATGTCTTTGGAATGTAGGGCTAGAGAACCCCGAGAAAACCCACAAGGAGAACATGCAAACTACACACAGACAGGTGAAGACGCAGTGAGATTCAAACCAGGAACCTTCTTGCTGTGATGACTGCTTCATCGTGTTGCCTCAGTCTGCCGAATGCACTTAAACACACAGACACAACTTTTATGTGTTAATGAGAGAAGGCCTGCGTGTATGCACTGCTACATGTGCATTTACACATACACAAAATGGAAAAAAGGATCGGGCCACACTTCTTAATCTTTGAAATCAGGTGTTTTTGATCCCAGTGTGACAGATGTAAATCAAGCACCTACCCGTACAGCTGTCTTTACAAACATTTGTGAAAGAATCAGTTGTTTTAAAGAGCTTATTGAATTTTTGGTGCAGAAATAGGTACCTTTGTGCGTGTCTGTGTGAGACCACATTAAGTTACAGGGCAGGGTTGCTGTGTGTTGAGCACTTAAAGGACACAAATGCTCTGGTAACTCAATAACCCCTCTGACATTAACATCAGCACAAAAAACGTTCACCGGGAGCCTCGTGGCATGGTTTCCAGCAGCAGCTCCTGTAGGCGTATGTGTAGATAACCAGTTACTGTTCATTTAGTGTAGGTGGAAGAACTAATTTCATCACATATCATAAAATGATTATGACATAATGATAGATTTGTGACATGGTATGTTTGGTGGAATGAAGAGTTGGACCACATAATTTCCTGTGGGAAAGTCTCTGGCTACGTTTACATGAAGCCTGTTTTTCCAATTATAATTGGTTTTAAAGTCCAAAGAGAATAACACTGCCCCCAATAAATGCCTTAATCAGAATAAACAGAGCGCAGATTGACTGAAATTTCAACAGGTTGCATTCTGGCATTTTTTTAATTTTTCAATTTAAAATGCCAGAATGATGGCAACTATACAACTAAACAGACAATAGATACCCACCTTCACTGAGATTACCAAACACTTGCCAAAGAGATAAACGGATATCAAACTAAATGCTGAATTAATTATCTTGGCACAAGCAAAAATGCTAAAATCTCACCCCATGTTGACCCGAAATATCTAACTAGACTGATTTAGATCATAAAAATCATGAAAAAATGTGTGTATTTAACAGCAGCCATTGTGTAATGGGCTAGCACTGGGGGCTGATATCAATCTGTTCAGCAACATAGGGTGTGGAGTGGAATGTAGGAGGAGGTGTCTAGTTTCTATTGTGGGTGACAGTTTTGTTAGCCAACGTGCGTGGTCGCTTTGTGTGTTTTCATTTGATTTATTGCTATGAATTTGTTGTTACACATTTGACAGTTACAGTAGCAAAGCCTGTTGCCAAGACAAACGTAAACCTGCAGTCAACGTGAAATGAGTTTTGCCCACTGAGTGTGGAAAGTTCTGATGTTATTCACTTAAAGGCCACAGAGACACATTTCACATATATATATATATGTATATATATATATAGTTGATTAGCTCTATATGTGTGGGGGGTTTTTTTTCTCCTTTTTGTCTAACCATACCTATTAGTGACTATAATTAAGTGATGAGGAATAGGTGGGTGGATGGAACAGGAGGCAGACAGAGAAGGGGGCGGCTGGAAAGCGTGATTTAATTTGGTTATGATCTAATTTGCTTTGATTAAAAATGTATGCAAATCCCTCTTAGCATAAGGGATCAGTGAGGAGAGGCGACACCTCTCCTGCTTTCTCCCTCTCTCTCTCTTCCTCTCTCACTCCCGCTGTCACCCCTCCTCCTCATCCTCTACTTTTAGTCCCCCTTCTCCCTCTGTCTGTGGCCACTAAAGTGAGATGTGTGAGTTGAAAACTGCAAAGCGTACATGTGTGGATGTGTTGTTGGAGGTGTGTGTGTGTTTTTTTCCTTTCTTTCTTTCTTTCTTTCTTTTTATTTTTAAGGCAATGAGAGGAGCCCACTCACATTGGGTGTTATTGCACCTCATATCTATTGGCCAGGTGTCTGCTACAAGCTGGATCTGGGTGTCAGGTTGTTCTGTGAGATTATGTGTACTGCATGTTTGTTTGTCCTGACCCCGTCTGCCAGTTAGCCCTGTGTGGGAGTGACTTTGCCAAGCAGCCCATGTCTCCCAGAGGTTGATCCTCCCCACAGCCCAACACTGAAGGTCACATTGCTGAACAGCATCTCCTCTGTTCATGTTCTTTCCCTTTTCTCTGCTTCTTGTTGATCTTTCTTTTTTATCATCCTTAAACACACACAGTGCCATGCCCTCCACCTCTGGCCACCAAAAAAAAGAAGAAACCTCCAACCTAAGAATCAAGCCTCACACATGCCCCTGCACCGTAGATGTTTTCCTCCATGTGTTTGTTTGCCAGCTGCTTTCCATTGTGTGTGCATGTTTGTGATTCTTCTGCTGTATAAGGAGCAGGCCATCTAGGTAACTGCATCTATTTGCATGGGGGCTCAGAGTATTCATGTCACTCTCAATTTCTTCCCGTCTCTGCACTCTCTCTCAGCCTGTCACCGCTGCCTCTCCAAGTTTACTGTAATGAACTCAGGTTTGCCTCTGTGCTCCCCCTTCTTCTCTTCCGCCTCTCTCTTACTCATCGCCTGACTCCAAGCACCAGGCATCCAGCCAATCAGTCATTTAATCAGACACCCATGCAACCACTGTGCAGTGTCAGTTGGCCAACTATCATGCCAGGAAAAAGGGTAGATATTTGGTCAGAAATACCAAGCTGATTAATTCAGTAGATGGCTGTAATTGTTCATTCAGTTATAGATTAAGTCTTGGACTTGGTGTTGACTGTGGGGAAAATAAATACTGCAGTGTATGGTGTTTGAAAAGAAGCATCTTTAATACTACTTAGTGAATACATTTTACACATTCAAATGTAAGTACTGGAATTGGAATAGCAGTGGGGGGAAAAAATCCCAATTGGAAACAGTAAAAAAAATGTTACTTTTCACAAGGGAAAATGTATTATTTTATAATCAGGTAAAGATTTCACTGCAGAGCCATCACTTCATCTGTGCTGTTTTATAAAGTCCTCTCCCTGGTGAGTCTCTCTGCAGAGTTTACCTTAATTTTCTTACCACCTCTTGCAAACATTAGCATAAAGTTGGGCAAAAACTTTTTTTTCCAGAAATGTCCATTTTTTATTTATTTTTTTATTTTTTTACTGAATCACAAGTTACAGAATTTTGCCTGTAACTTTTTTCCTTACATTCTCTTCATTTTTAGTTGAGACCTGATGATTTTACAATAAACAAGCAGCAGAAAAAATAGAGGAATAAAATATAAGATTGGTCTGCACTGGAATGAAAACAAACATTGAGTTTACGTCTTAAGCAGCAACAATTAGTTGACTAATAAGAATGATTATTAAGTGAGCACATTAATCAGCAGCAGCAGAGTTTGGTAAATGTTCTTAATAATTACTAATTTTTCTTTTTCTTTGTGTTTCTGATGGGACTGAACTGAATACTGAGCATTATCAGAACAACATGCATTTTCACTGTTTTCTGACATTTTACAGATAAAACAGTGAACAGGTTATGAATCTTCTGTGTACCTAAGCTAATGCAGTACAAAGACAGACAAGCTATACAGTCATGTGAAAAAAAAAGTTTTACCAGGATTCTAAGCAGTCTTATGAAAAACTAAATGGACCTCATGATTCTGGACTTTGACTGGGACATTAGAACTCTACATTACATTAGATTCTTTTCTCTTTCAGTCGTTTTATTGTAGATTTACTCCTGCGCATGGGATCATTGTCAAGTTGCACCACCCAGCTGAGCTTTAGCTGTCAGACAGATGACTCTAGAATACTTTGTTACACAAAGAAGTTCATGTTTGACTTAGTGACTACAAGGTGCCCACGTCCTGTGACCTCAAATCATCACCTCTGCACCATTGTGATTAACAGTTGGTATGAGGTGTTTGTGCTGATACGCTGTGTTTGGTTTTCTTTGCGTTATGACCAAATGTCTCCACATTTGTAGTGGAATTTGCTCAGATGCAACTTTGCAAACCTAAACTGTGCTGCCATGTTCTTTCAGAGACAAGAGGCTTCTGCCTGGCCAACAAACTATACTTGTTTGGTCTTTTTCTTATTTTCCTGGTACGAGGTTTAACATTTAACATGCTAGCTGAGGCCTGTAGAGGCTGAGGAGCTCTTTGGTTTTTTGCAGTTTCTCTGATCTTGGCTTAAATTTGCTGGTACATCGCCTCTTGGAATGATTTTGGCTTCTGACACTTTGGCTACTATAGAGGTGCCCACACTTGCTGATGATCAATTAATCAAATACATATGATTAGGAGCACCTGGCTTACTCTCAGTTCCTATGAAGCATTAAAGGTGCACTTAGTTTTTATTTTTTTTGCAGGATGGCACAGAAAGTAAGGAATTGCTCATGTTTAGATACTCCATTCGACCAGCGTACACTAGCTCTTTATCATTACTGATGTATTTCTGTTATTTCTGTCTAAAGTCTCCTTTTAGCATTGGAAAAATAACCAATTTTGCAGTCCAGATAAAACATTTTTACTTCACTTTAACACTGTTCTGAGTGCATTAGTGTCTAATGTAATGGTGCTGCCAAGCTGGTAAAATAAGCCTGAAGTTCTGTCTAAACACATAATAAATCTATCTTGTGTTATTATCTGTACTTTTGTATTCTTAATATGTTTTGCCTACTAACTGTAAAGATTTAAAACTATGTGCTTGTTCATGGAAATTGATATCTCAAAGTTAAATCTTGACATTTATAACCATCTGAAATCAGACAGGTAGTCAGTCACTTGAGTCAGGGAGTTTTTATAAGTCAGTAAATCAGACAGCTTATTACTGAGTCAGTTGGTCAATCAGTCAATAACTTAGCCATTCATCCAGTCAGTCAGCTAACTTGGCTAGTCAGCCATCCTGGCCGTGTCTGCTCTCTTACATAAGCAGGGCGACAGATGCTGAATCATCAGCTGCCCGCTGGAATGCTTTCTCTACCCAGAGGGTGCCAGGAGGAAAGTCAACGCACACGCACACATGCACTCGTGCACGCACACAGACACACACACACGCTACTGAAAAATGCACATACATACACTTGGCTATCTGTGCGCATTGATGCAAAAACTGTGCACATAATGGCATGCATGTACAAACACACACATACTGTGTGTCATGCACTATTTCACATGGGAGTCAGTCCTCAACTCCAGAGGGAAGATGTAAAAGAGAGAGAGAGTGAGACGAAGTGAAATAGAGGGACGAGAGAGAGAGAGTGATGAAGTGTGAGAGAGGTTGAGAGTGACACAAAAAGAAAGACAGGCTTACAGATAGACTGACAGAGAGTTCAAGAGAAAGGGAGAGAGAAGAAAGAAGAGTGAGATCTTCCCTCAGCTGTCTGTGAAGGTTTAGATGTGGTTTAAAGGGCTTTTCATGTTATGCAACTTTGAAGATGAAGCGTTTGATGTTTAGTTTGCTAGTTTGTTAGCTATTGGATTAATCTTTCTACCATCTACCTCTCTTTCCCTGCAATTTATCTGATTAGCGCTCGGAGCTTGCGTCACACTCTTTTTGCCTTTGTCTAGAATGATACTCGGAAGGGTGTTTTTCAGTGTCTCTTCAGAAACTTGGCACCTATCATCTATTTATGGGAGAAGCAATTGAAACTGGAATAACGCTGCTATTTGCCCGCCTGTCTAGCCTTTCAAAAACACGACTGAAATGCTGATGGAACAATGACAACTATTTCTCCCTTTTTTCTCCCCCCTTCTCATCTCCCCGTTTCTCTCACTACTTCTTCCAATCTCGCCTCTCCACGTCCCCTCAGCATGGGTGATTCATTTGTCTCCAACACAATATAGCACAACATGGGCTCGCCGCAGTCCATATTGTCACAATACTTATTTGTTGAATGCTGAGGATTTCATAAATGTATTTCCACACTCTCTCCTCCCAGCATTTTCCTCCTTTGCCCTTTGTCTTTTCCCCTCTTTCACTTATTTCCCTTTCTCTATAGATGCAACACGCTCTTTCTTAGCTTCTCCCCCATTTCTATCTCCCGCTCCATCTTTTCCATCCCTCTTTTTTGCCCCTCTCTCATCAGAGGAATGTAAGAATAGAACAGGGGAAGCCCTCTCACCTCTCTCTGCACGTCGGCTAATTAGCATATTCATGAGAGGTTCCATAAATTATACATGAGATCCGGAGGGGAAACAGAGGCAGAAGAATGAGATGTGGACACACATTCTTACACATTAACGCACACACATGCACGTGAATTCACTCTCTTATGCAGGTACGCACACACACATTCTCACTTACTCCTCACCTCACACCCTCTCTCAATCACACGCCGCAGACTGTGAGATACAGACAGGTAATTGGTGAGAAAGAGTACAGTACATTGGCAGTGTGCAGAGGAGACGATACACACAATATTGAAAAGGAGAAGTAGAAGTCACTCTTAGTCAAATAGAAAATGCAGCGCACAAACAGCCACAATGCTCAGACTGGCTGTATTTTTCGCCACACTCAAAGGTAAGAGGGTTTAGCCACTAAGTAATGTTAATGCAGCCAGAGTCGGTGCTAAAAGGAAAATGTAAAAAAGATACTGTTAGATTAAGACAAATTCTGAGGCGATAGAGGGAAAACTAAATGGCTTAAATGTCCCAGGGATTATTCCAAAATGCGGTCCCTATATTAGAGGGAAAAAAATACTGCCTGAATAGCTGGAATGCAATTAAAGTTTAGCTGGTTGTTGTCTTTTGCTCAGGAAAGAGCCTTTAAGTTATTTACAATCCTTCACATTGTACCATATTTGTTTTAAATCCAATTAATGTGTTTTTCTCTCTTACATGATAGATTTCCCAATTTGGAGCCAGATTCTGACTCAGCACCCTGACAGAAGACTAGACATCTTTATCCACATTTACATATGGTCCAAAATAAATGCGGTGAGATGAAAGCTGACAGGAGACTGGAAAGCCTCCAAGAAGCGTGCTCTTTTGGATCAAAAGGTTTTTCCATTATATATAACATCATCACTGAAATAAAAAATAATGGTTTTGCTTTATGAGATTACAGAGGGAAAAATTGATCTGGTTAAACTTACCAATACATTAGCACAAAAAAAAAGATATTAAGGAAATTGTTTTGTTGTTTTCTTTTTTGTTTTGTTTTGTTTTAAAGACATACCAAGCATGTTGATCTATAAAATTTTACAAAACTATGGCACAATTAAGAGCCTGTTATAGCTCAGATTTCCTCATATTGCTTATTTTCTCTAACTGCAACCTAAAGATATTTACTAGTTACACATATAAAGAAAACTAGGGTTATCATTTGTACTTAATAGTTAATTAATTAATTAAAAAATACAGTACACCTCATTTATATATTTAGATATATATATATGTGTGTGTGTGTGTGTGTGTGTGTGTGTGTGTGTGTGTGTGTGTGTGTGTGTGTGTGTGTGTGTGTGTGTGTAAAACACCTTTATTCTTCAACACAGCCTG
Organism: Perissodus microlepis; assembly: GCF_051167445.1. NCBI lineage: Eukaryota > Metazoa > Chordata > Actinopteri > Cichliformes > Cichlidae > Perissodus > Perissodus microlepis. The sequence goes on along the minus strand of NC_140471.1, from coordinate 26,119,782 downwards.
AACGCTTGTCCTGAGCTCTTGTCATGTCTTTAAATGTCATGTCTTTTTGAAGACGGCTGTAGCACTCTTTGTTGTATCTCTTCTAATCTCCTCCACACATATTGACAATCAAAAAAAGTTCAAATCTGGCCTGTTGCCACTGACTGTCAGTGCAGTTTTTGTATAATTTTCTAAGACCTTTGCATATTACTGTAACACTCTGACAGAAGTTAAATAAATTATGTGGATTCCTACATGATTCCTACGAGATTTCTCCTACTGTATTTTTAAGCCAAAGAATTTTTAACACTTCTTGATTATTACAGCAGAAATCAGAAAAAATTCTGTTCAATCAACTCTTCATCACACATAAAAGGCAGGTATAACTAAAAGGGGAATTAGTCTGTATCTCAGAGGAACACATATTTAGTGGCTATACTAGGCATAGTTTACACATGTATAAATAAAACCCACGTTTAATTTACACATTTCAAAAAGTAAGATCTCCTCCTTTCAATACAGACTCCAGATCAATATCAACATTTTAATAACCAGACCAGGCATTTATGCTTTCCATGCCAAAATAACTACACTAAATTTAGATTTCATTGCACAGATGCACAACATCAATAAGATATGCGTACCAAGTACAAAAGGCAGGCCGCTTTTGTGCACATTAGACATCCTTGTTAATTGCTTGCTATCATCGTTTAAGTGTTGTCACAGTTTCTTTATTCAGTAGGAATGATCAAATATAAACAAAATCATATTAGAATTGTATATTTGTCACTTCATTTGCACTTTTTTGAAGAACTGCAAACAGGTGACAGTCTGTTCAATAAAATAAACTGAAACCTGCACAGTTACATGACAGTCATCATTCCTCTTCATTTGCATTAAGAAAGATTTGCCGAGGAACTAAGTAGATTATATCAGAGCAAGATGTGCTGTTACAGGATAACGCTGTGCATTGCCATTTGTAGATCCATATGGCACTTAAAGCAGACAGCTAGGCATGACTGGATGATGAAATCTCTATTGAAATGGCAATAGAGAACCTGTTGTGGAAAGCAATGATTTTAACCTTGCTGGTATCATAACTGAAAAGGAAAACCATATCATAATCATATATATATATGTGTGTGTGTGTGTGTGTGTGTGTGTGTGTGTGTGTGTGTGTGTGTGTGTGTGTGTGTGTGTGTGTGTGTGTAGTTTTGGTGTATTTCAGAAGTTGGAGCATATTTCCTTTGTCCTCTGCACTGTAGTGTTCACTTAAAAGCTATTCCGCTCTTTTCTTTTTCACAAATATGAATAACTAATTCTAAATGTGTGAGAATGTGCGCCTCTGTGTCTGCCTACAAATGTGTGCATGCCTGTGTACATCTGTGTGCTTATGTGTGTATGTGCTCTCTTAGTGCGGGTGGCAGCAGCTAATATCAGATTACGGATGTAAATTGGCAGAGTGGCTCTCTCTCATTATCACTAATAAGACTATGGCCTTGCTCCCTGCTTCCACCCACCACCAACCCCCACCCCCGCCCCCATCTCTCAATGGTCGGTTAAATGAGAGAGAGGTGATCAGAGAGAGTGAGAGTGCGCGAGAAGGAGAGAGCGGAAGAGGGAGAGAGCCGGAGAGAGCTCTGCACCTGAATGCAAACGATTAAGAAAAAAAAAAAGGTCCACATGTGCATGTTGATACATGTTGATACAACACACACTAATGTCAACCGTTAAACACCAATAGCAAAGCTTCACTTCACACTGTCACTCTAAAAATGTCTTAAAAGGAGATTGATTGAATTATGCAGTTTCTCATGTATAGATGATTTTTTTTATAATCACCTCTGTAGTTAAGCCTTTCTTTCTTTCTTTCTTTCTTTCTCCTTTACTTTCTTATCACTGTCACACATACAATACTGCACATTAAACGGTGCACTATTGTACAAACTTACAATGTGAAAAGCATACAAAAAGGTTTACACGTGTTTGTCTCAGGCAGATACACATGTATACACACCACCATTCTTCACACATCAATCTCACTACATTACACTTAATGAGACAGAGATTTATATATAGTCACAAAGATATCTGAGGCAGAACTAACGTTTTCCATACAAACCAGCAAAATTATTTTCCCTACTTACTGTCAAAAGTGCACTGTGCTTTATAATCCTTTATAAGTGGCGAATCACTTTAGTATATGTGTACATCACTGAGCATATGCATTATAATTAACAATGGTAGAAAGAAACTTAAGTTGTTCTAATGACACTGCTGAGTCACCCTCAATGATGTAGCTGATTGGATATAGGGAGCAGTTCAAACAGATCTCTGTAACTCATTCAAACAAGTGCATATGCTTGTTTGGAAATACACAAAGCAGCAGAATGCGTGAGTATAAATAAATGTTACAGATTTTATGTATGAATACATTAATATATGTATTTCCTAGCACATAAACCTTGAATGGAGCAAAAATGATCACAAAATTGGGTTTAACCATGTATTAATAACTTTGTTCTAACAAAGAGACTCACTCACAGACCTAATATACTCAATGAATGCAATTGCATTATTTTTTTTCCTCTGTATTTCTCTCGCTCAATGTCTCTGCTTTCCTCTGCGTCTTACTCATCTCTCCACGGACCGTATTCACTCAGTAATTACATTTCAGCCATTATTCTCAGCTGACATTTCTGTACAGTTAATCATGCCCATTTTGCCATCACGTACAGGTCAAAGTGTGTGTGAATGAGAAGGGAGCAAGAGAGGGAGAATGAGAGAGATACAACCTAAAAGGATGAAACTGCATGTGAATTGTGAGTGCCAGCCACGATGTCTGCTGTTAGCAGCCTCTTGTATATTATTTGTTGCACTTATCCATTTAAAAAAGAGTGTTGGTGATATATGTAATTCTGCATGTGTGTTTGTACTGTTCATCCCTGCCCTATATCATGACACAATATTAGACCAGGGTAATGATGTGCAAAGTAGTAATGTTCAGCCTTTCACTCTCACCAAGAGGGTCACAACCCTCGTCCTTGGATGCACCCTTGTATACACTTGTTTTTGTGTGTTTATGCGTGTGAGTGTGTTTCAAGCCAATCCGACTGGCGTCTGCTCATTCCTCTATCCACTGCAAGCCGTCTGCTGTCTTTTATTTTGTCTTTAATGACCTATAAAGGGACTGTTACTTTTTAAATAAACCATAAAGCAAGGTCATAAAAGGGGAGTGCAATGCTGGGCAATGGCCAAGCGCTGAGAGAATTGTGTGTCTCAGTGTACGCATTCTTGGGTCTGTGCGCATGAGCGTGTGTGTGTTGGCATATGTTACCAGTGTGCCACAATATGTCAAGCTGAATTTCCAACCAAGGTGATATCACAGTCTGAAAGCGCTGTGGATCAACTATGTGTTAAATGCAAGTCTGTAAATTGATAAAGATACATAAATGTTAACCTTGCTTCACATAGAGATGAGTGGGTGGGTGAGGAGCAGGTCCAAGGCTAGAGCTTTTTTTTTTCCAAGCCACTGTCTTGGAGCTGCTGTAGTGGGTGTAGAAAGAACCGAGCCTGGGGCGGCTTCAGCAGCGCTTCGTACATTGAATAAACCCCTTTACAACAACTTGTATCACGGAGAAATCTTTTATATTCCCACGACTGACACAGGAAACTTATGAAAGTGCGCAGAGATGCTGAGAAGTGGTTGAGGCAGGTTCAACCAAGCACTACTGACAGTAATATATGGGTCTTAATAGGTGCATGCTGGTGAAATCTGCAGGAGGTGTAATTTCAGTAATACTTGTAACAGAAAAAAGCAAAAAAGTTTAGAAAACGGTGAAGTGCCTGTCTTAGAAGAAAGGTCTTTGCACCATGCATATTTACGTCTTAGTTAGAGGAATGTGTGGGTGCAAGTCATCGCTCCCTGTCTCTCTCCTCTACCACCTTCTTATGCGCTGCGATTCCAAAGCCGAACATAAAAAAAGGGGGAAAAAAATAATTGCCCGTTTTAGCAGAGTGTAACGTTGAAAATGTGTGTCGCTCATGCAGAGCTTCAAACGGGCTCGGCGAGGAACAGAGAGCAAATCTTAGCACGCTGCGTTTAGGACATCAAACGGGCCGCAATCAACCGCTTCGCAGTGAGGAGGAGGAATGGGGAGGCAGGAGGGGCTCCGAGGTGGTGCCGGCAGTGGGGGCTCATTTCCTTTGACGTTCATGCACTTCTTCTTCACTCATAAGAAGAAGTTTAGGTACTTTAAGCATCTATTGAGAGAAAAAGAAGCACTGAATGCCAGACAAGGTATTGGGTTATAAAGATATATGCAAACGAAACAAAAGCCTGGAGGGGCTACATGGGTGTGATTGCCGGTAAATTAGAAGGATGGAAGTACAGACCATGCGGGGCAGCAGACTGAAATCCTCAACTTTTTAAGATATTTCCCTGAAATGTCATCATCTCTTTGCAGCATTTTCATGATTAGAAGGCAATCTTATTTTCCGTGCAAGTGACAAGCTAGAGTGATTTTGGATTTGGATTCAAGCAGCTTTTGTTGCAGCGACCCTGCAAGTGGAGCTGTTCTGGTGGGAAAGCTTCTTGTGCTATTTTGGAATAGTTTCAAATTCAGTGACAAGAAGAAAAAATTTATACACTTAGGAAAAACGTGAAAACACGGTCGCATATCTGGATCTCCTAATAAGTTTTATTATTTTACCAATTAAAATGTGTGAAAAGCAAGAAGGAAAAACAGCAGAACTCCAATACCTGTGGCACAGTGGGAAGGCTAGAGCTGTTTGTCCAGGTTTGGCAGTTCCATCTATGTGCTGAACAGTCCTTGGGTAAAACACTGAACCCTAAATATCTTCCAGTTTTGTGCATGTACGTGTGAGTGCACACTGTGCAGAAGTTTGTCAGACATAGCAGAGATTAAACAGTCAGGCAGATAGCATAAAATAGAGAAATATAACAAATCCTGGAACCTGTAAGTGCTGCATAGCTCTAGGATTGGCCGTGTTGTTCTGATTCATCCTGAAATGTCTTAAAATTAAGTCTAACAGGCAAAAATAACAAGTTAAGTATTACACCTTTTATAAATCAAAAGGCTACAGTTGTCATTGTGATTATATTCACCTGCTAAGGTTAGCAAAGTGCTAACCCAAAGATGCTAGTTTAGTGATACAGTTTTAGGGTCAGGCTTACTAAAGGTCGTGTGCCAGGTCTTCTGTTACAAAAACGAAAACAAAACTGCTGTCGGTAAGAGGCACTAGTCAAATGCACAGTACTTTTGTGGTTGGCATCATTGTATAAATATTTCTAGTTTCCCTAGAAACCTGGAGTTGCCCTTTCACAGAGCAAATTTTGGGGAGGAGAGTATTTGAATAAATTATACATATGTGATTTACTAAGGTTTGCACACAGATACTAGTGCAGAAAGAAAAGGAATGAGAGCGCAAAAGCATCTGTGCAACTTTTCCTCATCAACACACATTCACACAGAGCTCTGCACAAATTGACACATCACAAAAAGACTTATAGATATTTTTTGTCTGTAATATTAAAAATATTACATATTATTACAGCTATCAAATGAACAGACATCTGAAGTGTGGAATATCAATTTCTGAATGTTGCAATATTAAAAATTGACTTTATACAACTTGCAGAAAATAGAACAAGAGCTATGAGCACATTTAAACACATTGCACAGTAAAAGTAAATTTTTTTAACATGCATTTGGGTTGGTATCTGATGGTAAATGTCTATTGCACATCCCATAGGATAGCTGTTGTAGGTCTGTAATAAGGCAGCCTTCCTCTGGATAAATCTTGCGATCTGTCTTCAATGTTAGGTTTATCCATAGGGCACCTATTCAAGACCCCAGACAATCCCCAGAAATTTTTAAGAGGGGTTTGCCCTTGTATCAGAAAATATTAATACTCCATGATTTGCCTCCCACTGAGTTGAAATGCCACGCTAATTTCAGAGAGAAACACATGCATAAAACGTACACTTTATTTTTGTTAGCTTATTAGTCATCTAATCTGGTCTGCTTGCTTTTGAACTGCTAATTTACACTGATCATGGTAGATTGCATTGGTCATGATAAAAAATGAACTGGCTTCTGTGTTTATGAATTAACCTATTGTCAGTGGATCATCCCAAAAACCCTGGATTTTTGGAATTGCAACATTACTCCAATTTTAACCCTTGGTATTGCCAGTCCTTAGCCTTATGAATAAAACAGATTTTTAGTTTCATGTTATGCATTTATCACTTATAATTATAATTGTTTTAGCAAAAATGCGAACATTTCCTTCTGAGAGTATTTGTGCTTTTCCTGAGATTAAATGATAATAATCTAAGTATCTTTGGGTTTAAACCATTCTGCGTCTGTCCTTGAGCATCATCACGAATTGAGCCTGCTAAAAAAAAAAAAAAAATGTTAAAAAGATTGTATGAATGTTAACAGTGTGAACACCATTTGCAGAAACTGCAGTTTGGTTCCTCAATGTGAAAAATATCTGCTGACAAAAATAACCAAACATATTCAAAATGTCAAGGTATGACTTTAATTGCTTTCCAATGTACCTTTTTCAAACGTTACAAATTTGCCCTTTTATGGGCACTGCCAAAGTGACAAACTGTTTGTTGGAAGTTGCTTTTAAAAAGCAGACAAAACATGTACGGAGAAACCTTTCCTCTGGATGCTTACTTCAGGGTAACAGACTGTTTTTTCATAAACCTGCAAAAGATTGACAGGCTGACAAGCTGCAATAAAGTGTTCTTTGATCCTTCTGCTGCTGCACTCATTTTAGTCATCAACTTGTAACTTTTACATTACAAAGATCCTCGCCTCCAATCGCCTCTTCAAACATATCACCTCTCTGCTGGTTTCACTGTATTTTTTTCTCTCCTTGCCTCACCACTCTTTCCTTTCTTTCTTTCCCTCATTCTCAATGCCTTTCTTTCTTAATGTTAATTCACCTGTGATCTTTCACTGCTCTCTCCGCGCTGTCTTTCTCTCTTTCCCCCCTTTTTTCCTGCATCTCCCCTGCACTTCTTTTGTCCTTGATTACCTCGTAGTGAGCTCCTGGCTGTGTCTCCCTGCCACTGGGTAATGGACTATTTGCATGCAAATGGCAGTGCCTGGAAAGATTAGACAGGGTGGAGTGAATGGTGGAGGAAGCAAGGGAGGAGGAGGAGGAGGAGAATGAAGAAAGCAAGGAGACAGGCAGACTCTACTGAAGGAGAGAAACCACATGAAAGGCAGGGATGAGTGCATTCTTCTTTTTATCGTGGTGGCTGTCTAGAGGTCTAGATGATTGTCTTCATTAAGACGCTATTATTGACAGTTACTTCCCTGTGTGTGCGCATATATGCGTCTCAGCGTGGCTGCGTGTTTGTGTGTCTAAATGTACATGATGCTCAAAGACTGAGAGAGAAAAGTTTGAATGCCTGTGCCTCCGTATTTGCATGTTTATGTGCGCCTAACTAGCTTAGCTCTGAACTTGGGGAAGATAGGGCACTGCAGCATCTCCTATTTCTGAAAAATTAAAGCTAGAGACCAAAGGTTTTTTGTCTGGAGAGAGAAGCCCAGGCCTCGTTGCCTCCTCCCCCTCCTCCGACTCCTCCAAATAAATAAGAATTTTTGATTACAGTAATCAGGGCCATTAATAATGCAGACGCTGTGATGATGCAGAGGAGATGAAAGATGGCTCTTCTCAACCTTTCTGTGTTAGGAGCGAGGGGAGATAGCTGCTAGCTAGCCACACATACATTTACACATGCACAAGTGAACACACGCGCCCACGAGTATTCAGCATTTGTGTAGACTTGAGACCCAAACCACAACCTAAAAGAGATGTAAAGTTTTAGGGCTATTTTCATCTGACTCCCAATTATATTTGGTACAACAGTCCCTTCTCGTTTTACTGCTTAGAACAAGGGTTACATTAAGGTTGTTTTGAGAGTTGTTGATAGACATTAGATATAATATGCTGCAGCAAGTAGCTCTTTATTTTTTATGTTATTTCGCAGCGAGGACGGGAGACAAAAGAGTTGTGAAGCAGATTTGCAGGGTCGGATTATTCTCTTTAGGACTTTTTGAATGGTCCCTTTTGCACTTATATCTCTCATACTCACACAAAATCAGAACATTAAACATACCTCACCTTCCCCGCTCTGTCTCTGTTGCGTGCACACATACACACACATGTGCGCACGCACTTCTCACAGTGTGTATACCTTTCCTTCCCTGAGGGTGAGTTGGCAGCGGGCCAGCAGTGGGGAGAGAATGCATAAAGAGCTATTGTGGCTGTTGTCGTTAATCAGGGCCGTATGCTTTCTGACAGCAGCATGCAAGGAGGCAAGACTGTCTCTCCTATAGTCTCTCTATACACTCGCTCTTCTCCATTAGCTTATACTAGCCAGACAGTCAGTCTCCAGTTACAAAATGCTGAAGCTTAATGGCACACAATATCGAAAGAGAAAAGGAGACAGAGGGAGAGCGAGTTGTGGGAGAGAGGTGTATAGCACCAGGGTGGCATGTGCTGAATGCCTCGCCAGCTCAACAGCGCCATGAAATTCATGGAGTCAAGTTGTAGGTGAGTGAGCTGTGATAAATGAGGGGTTAAAGATGGAGCAGTTTGTGTGTGACCGAGTCTGTCTGCTGTGTGTCTACATGTTGGCTCATGTCTGCAGATCCATCTGTTGGCATGTCTGTGAGAATGTACTTCTGCTGGTCACATGGATGTATTTACATCTGGATTCAGGTCCATAGCCGTGCATATGCGCTCATATACATGTCTGGGTGCTCATCACGCATCCACAGAGATCATGTCAAAGACTGTCTCCTACAGGTGTAAGCCCCGAACATCTGGCTGGCACATTTCAAGCGCTCAGAGAGGCAGGAGGGGTGGCCTCTCAACTGCAGTTGAGGGTAGTACCATAGTCATTAAAACGTGGAGGACTCGGGGGTGGGGACTAGAACGGCACCACTATACCATACACCTGCTCCTTGCATGCTTGTCTGCCCACAAACCAGTATTCCTTCCACTATGTGTGCGTGGTGTTCACTGGCCACCCATGGAAACAACAACAAGGCAGACATCTGGAGCCAATCAAAACCACAACAGTTCATCAGGAACGACAGGGGAATTCCAGTTTAGAAATTAGGGTGCATTATTTTGATGGCAAAGGCCAATCAGTGATGATGGCATAACAAGCCATTTAATAGTAGAAATTAAAAGAGAAATGTCAATTTTCATCAGTATTGATTAGACCCTGACTAATACTTTGGTCGGCCAGTCATACTGGCCAATATTGTGCAGCAAAAGTTGCTCAGCTAAGTTAGAAATCTTGTTATAGCAGAGTTTGTCCAGTAGAGTGACACTGTTGTTTATCACACTGACAGAACTATCTGCAGCACATGTAGTGGAGTATGAATCACAGCTAAGCAGATGATGCCAAGTTGCCAAGATGTCTCCACAGTAGCATGCTAGTCTTCTATGACTTTATAATGATGTCACCATTTTTTAAAAAAGATATTATAATTAAATCTCCACTTTATTCCTTTTCTGAGACTAACATGCCTCTGACCTCAAATACTGAAGAAAAAAGTCGGAATTTCGAAGATTTGATAATGGGTTTTCATTTGCCCAGATTTTATGCAACTGTATCAATGACAGTCATGACATGCAGCACTATGCCTTCAAGCTGTTTGTCCGTCTCTCTGTATGTGCATTGATATCGCTGGGACACCCTGAAGGCATTTCTTCAAATTTGGCACAAACCTCCACAGAGACTGAAGCATAACGTGATTAGAAATTGGTGGCCAAGTCAAGGCTGTTATACCCCACACAACAGATTTTGGCCAGAATTTTAAAATTAACATGCTAGTTATCTAAAAACTTCAACAAATGTCTTCTTCTTTCAGCTGCTCCCTTTAGGGCTCGTCACAGAGGATCAGCTGCCTCCATCTCCCCCTATCCCTATCATACTCCTCTGTCACAGGAACCCTCTGCATATCCTTCACTATATCCAATCTGAATCTCCTATGTTGCCTTCTTCTTTTCCCCCTGTCTGGCAGTTTCATATTCAACATCCTTTGTCCAATATGTCTAATAGAATAAAATGTAATAAATCCAAACTGCCAAAGGTGAGCTTCACTGGGAGATTATGATGGCCTATTAATGCCATACCACAGGAACAGAGAAAAGCATATTTCACACTGGACCTAGTGCTGACTGTGGAAGGAAAGGCAGCCACTGTACAATCTTTGCTAAATCAAAAATGTGGGTAATCGAGAAAGAGATTTCCATACTGGGTCAGTGCTGTTGTTCAACAGGGTGGAAATTGTGCTAATGTTAGCCAAAGACAAAGGAAGAGGAAAGTTGGAAGGCATGTTAAGAGAGAGAACGAGAGAAGTAAATGCAGGAATTTTGAGGTGAGCAGGAGCTTTAAATTTGGCGACTCTGAAGAAGATGGATACACTGGACAAACAATACTGAATAAGGAGCTGTCAGGCAGGAGGAAAAGAGGAAGACCACAGAAAAGGTTCATGGCGGTAGCGAAGGAGGACATGCAGAGGGGTGGTGTGACAGGGGGAGAGAAGAGTATGATACTAATTTGGTGCTGCTGCTTTTGAGTTGTCATCTTGAGCCTGTTCTGACTGTATAGATCTTCTATGTTACCAGGCAGGAGATGTGTGTGTGAAACATCCACCTTTTAAAATTTGTGGCAGGAGCATCTACATTTCAAGCCTTGTCTGCCATCATAAATTAACTTAATTTGCCAAGCTTAGACTTAATACTTTTTAAAAATCCTTCAAAGGCTTAACTGCATTTATTACATGGATATAAACTGCAACTGGGCTGGTTGGCAGAAGGATATAACTGTGAGGTTGTAATTCTAGTTTGACTTTCAAAAACAGAAAAATTGACAGTCACCTTTTGAGAGTAATTGGCCAGGTGTGGAAGGGTGTGAAAACAGACTGAGCTCCAAGCTTATTTTTCGGTTGGCAGCAATGAAGGCGTTGCACTTTCAAAGAAATGAAATGAAAAGTTCTCAGCAACAGCTGTGACTGATATAATCCAACACTTTCCTTGTTTTGCTTTAAAATGCACTCTTCAATTTGAAATTAAAGACATAATAGGAGATAGAGATACCTCTGTGTTACCTGTAAATTCAATATTTTATATTCTACACGTTGTACATTGATCTTTTATTTATTCCCTGACTAATTCTGGCTTGTTTTCTATTCCCTCGATACTACTTTTTGATTCTATTTTTGGTATAATGCGTGTTTTGATTCAGTGGTTTCACTTTTGGAACTAGGACCTTTCAAAAAATTTTAATCAAGGTTTCGTAAAGGTTGCGAGTTTTATTATGGGAGCCTCTGTATATCTTGCAGTGTAAACATCACGTTGACGCTTCGAAGACATTTCTAGAGACTCTGACTCTGTGATGTACCAACACCACCCCTACTGCAGTATGCAGAGGATTGTAGTTGGCTCTGGACAATATTTGACCTGTGTTAGTTTCCCGTTACATCATCTCCAGCAGGGATTAATGCAAAGTACAGATACACAGCATACAGCTTACACATGGATGACAGAAGCACAGTGCTGGATTTAACATTCACACTATGGGCACTTACATGTCAGCACACATCAGCTGGAGTCAACTATGCTCATGGTGTACGTGATTCACATGACAGAGCGGAGAGTTAAGCTCAGAGCAAAGATTCTCTATGTGGTCTGAAGCTTCGGTCACGTCAGCTTCAATCGAATCTGGGTGAGTCAGGTTGAGAGGGTGATGCATGGCTGGACTTTCAATGCTTGTTCTGTTCGATCTCTCATTGAGCCAGCGCGAGTTTTGAGTCGAGCTGGTCCCAATTTACCACCACGCCTGTCTGGATTTGGCTTATAGTTGCTTCTGCCATGATTCATACTGATTCAGACTGGACGTCCACTCACTTTATCATCTGTTTTCATTTGACAGAGAGTCACTTTATATGACAGCAGCGTCTCTCCACCACAACTCAGCATGAATGTGCCGGTCCAATCTACTTCAGTCACAGGCCGTGAATCGTGTAGCATGTCATCTGATGCCTGCTGTGCCTGCAGATGCCAGGGCTGCCACCTCTGTTGTAGGGTAGGGCACAGGTCACCACCCTCTGGCTCTGTCTCCCCCCACCACCCCCTTTAACAAAAAAAAAAATCTTTTACCTTTCCCTCAGTCTTCCTATCTCCCACTTCCTTTCACCTTCCTCCCTCTTCTCCCTTCTGCTTCCTCTCCCCCTCCCTCGCTCCCTCCTCTTTTTCACTCCTCTGCACCGACATGTTAGTCAAATCTGCCCATTATGCGCTTCGTTGGTCATGCATCGCTTTTTATATCTGGCATAAAGCAGTCAATGACACTGAAAAGAGAGAGCACATGAAAAGGAAAATAAAAGTCCACACAGAGAAAGGAGTCTCATGGTTTGGTAGCCTTTAAATGTGAGCAACTAAGAGTAGGCATCAGTCATCAGTGTCACTGTTTGTTTTTTCTGAATGCCTCCTCGTCATTGGTGTATACAGGGTAAGACAGAAGGCTTGTTACAATAATTATACACTCTGCTGTTCGGCCTATCATCGGGCACAAAAGACAGGAGCATGTGTCTCAACAGCACCAGGCCAGAACAGTTTTACATAGAAAACTGTTTGTGTGGATGATTTTCGTTGGTGGTGCTCCAACTATATACGATTATTATACCAATAATAAATCATGTTTACATAGAGTTTTCTCCACAAAGTTATAAATAACAACTAATATCACCCACAAGTTAAAGATAAAATGAATAGCATAACATAAAAAAGACGTTTTACAAAATAAGAGTTTTTACTGAACCTCCTCACATTAAAAAAACAAAAATTAAATATTACAGTTTTAATATCTATCATATTTTCTGCATCTTGAATTTTTTTGAAATTGCAATGATGAATGAAATCTCAAAAACTCACAAAAACTCCTGTATAAAATATAATACACTAGGCGTTAATGGGTTAAATCACACAAATATTTATTATAATACTTTTTTGAAAATTGAAAAACAATCAGAAATACCACCCAGTTGTACATATTTATTTACAGTAGGAAGCTTCCCAAATTTAAAGACTAATCAATCAAAGTTAAAAAAAAAAATAGTCCCAGTCCTGTTAAGCATCTTTTGTAGCGTGCACTAAACTGCAGTATCCAGCCTTAGGTGATAGATCTATAAGGCTTTCACAATCATCTCCTCAAAAATTAGACTACACTTCAACATTTAAATTTGCTTTAGAACAGGGTAATCCTCAATCTTGAAATCACAATATGCTATGCACAGTAGTATCAATATATTAGTTCATACAGGTCCCATTGGGGCTGAATGCTCTATTTTTAGGCCAAGCTGTAGGTTTCAAAGCAATTCTGGATCCTGCACAGTGTTGCAACTTTTTGAAATATAGGGCTTTGGCCGTGGCTATAGTTGCCTGTGATGAGAGTGAGCTGTGAAAACTATAATCAGTGTCAGCTCACACAGCCAGACCTGACACCGCACACTGCGAGATGCAATAGTGCTCTCTCGCTCTCACAGACACACACATATGTAGCCTTCATGCACACATGCTCTCTTTTTCAATCTGTCTCTCCTTCTCCCCGTCTCTGTCTGTCTCAGTCTCACACCCACGCTTTCTCTCCCTCTTTCTCCTCACTGTCTTGCTCTTGCACTCACACACAAACACAGATGGATGCTGGGTACCATTACAGGGACTGACCAAGCACACAGACATGGGGGAAGACTGGACAAAGAGATTGTCACTCCACATTCAAGTGTGTGGAGTGTGTATTGCTCTTACCGGCACCGGAATGGCAGGACTTGTGTCTGTCTATGTGACAGTGGATATGATTCCCAATGAAATGTCTCTGTGTGTGTGTGTGTGTGTGTGTGTGTGTGTGTGTGTGTGTGTGTGTGTGTGTGTGTGTGTGTGTGTGTGTGTGTGTGTGTATCTGCCTGCGTATGCTTGTGCATCTCCTTTTATCTGGGTATAGCCTCAGAGCAATTCACAGCCTGTCACTCACTCTCTGGGCTTGGAACTAAGCGTAAGAGGGAAAGAAAGATGGATTGGAGAGAGAAAAAGAAAGCAAGGAAAAGGAAGAAAAGAG